>NC_089581.1:176065876-176365876 GCF_019320115.1 Miscanthus floridulus | reverse complement strand
ATAAGTCTTGCTGGAATATTATCAAAAGTGACTTGCTGGCTGCTTTCCATTCTATACATCGAGGGCATGTGTTCAAATTTAGACTACTTAAACTCTGCTTTCATCACCCTGTTGCCCAAAAAGATGGACGCTCTGCATGTCAAGGACTTATCGGCCTATAGTTTGATTCACAGTTTTGCCAAATTAGTAACAAAAGTTTTGGCCAACCGGCTTGCTCCACTGCTGCCTTCTATGGTTTCAAATAATCAGAGCGCATTTGTCAGGGGAAGAAATATTCATGATAACTTCATGTGTGTCCAAACAAATGGTGAAATCTTTGCACAAGAAGAAAGAGGCCCATATTCTATTGAAGTTAGATATTTCCAAGGCTTTCGATTCAGTTTCATAGTCCTTTCTCTTGGAGGTAATGAGACAGTTGGGTTTTGGGCAAAAATGGCGAGACATGATCAGTTTAATTCTGTTCAACTTCGTCCACTCGCGTGTTGTGTGAACAGGGAGCCTGGAGATTCTATTCTTCATAGTCGAGGCCTCCAGTAGGGTGATCCACTCTCCCCCATGCTCTTCATTCTAGTCATGGATGTGCTTGACTCTCTAGTGAGTACGCGGCGAGAGAGGATTTGCTTCAGCCACTGCTGTCCAACATGCTCAGCATAGGGTATCCTATTTTTGACTGATGATGCTGTCATTTTCCGGTAGGCGGGGAGAACTGGTCTACTGGTGATCAGAAGCATCCTAGACCTATTTGGTCATCGTCTGGACTCCATACCAATCTAGTGAAAAGCTCCGTCTCTCCCATTCATTGCTCCGAGAATGAATTAAGTATCACTGCTGAACTTCTGCCTTGTTCAGTTAAGGAATTCCTTGCACTTACCGTTGGGCTGCCTCTGTCCATCAACAAACCACCAAGGAAGTGCTATTGCCCTTGATTGACAAAGTGGCTGATCACTTGCCTGGTTGGAAGGCCTCCCTAATGAACAAAGCATGGTCGGTTGGTAATGGTTAAGGTGGTTCTATCGGCCACTCCCCATCTATTCCATGATGGATCTCGATTTGCCAAAGTGGGTGTTAAAAGCCATTGACAAGAGGAGAAGGGGATTTCTTTGGAAGGGTCAGGAACAAGCCAATGGGGCAATTGTTTGGTGTCCTGGGAAAGAGTACATTGGCCTCTAGAATATGGAGGATTGGGGATTCCTAATCTAGAAACACTTGGCTGGGCACTATGGGTTAGATGGTTGTGGGCTCAAAAACGAATCTTTCTCGGCCTTGGGCTGGATTCCAAATTCAGGTTCCTCATAATGCTGAGGCATTGTTCAAGATGGCAGCGACCATATTGTGGGAAATGGTGCTTCCACCCTCTTTTGAAAGACAGGTGAATTGATGGACAAACTATAGAGGAAGTGGCTCCCAACCTGTTCAAGGCCCATCCCTAAAAGGATAACTAGAAGACGGATAGTTGCACAAGCTCTTGTCAATCGAAGTTGGGTTGCAGACATCAAGGGTGCTCTCTCAGTTCAGGTTCTATTGGAATATCTTAGGATTTGGGACCATGTTGATGGAGTTGTCTTGCAGCAAGAAGTTCTAGATCAAATAAGATGGAAACTCTCACAGAATGGAGTCTATAGCAGCAAGTCAGCCTATGCTGCATTTTTTGTAGGGAACTATTTAAATTTGCTCCCTAGAGGAGGATATGGAAGAGTTGGGTGCCTCTCTTGTTGCAAATTCTTCATTTGGCTAGCCATCAACGATAGAGAGTTGGACTGCGGACCGCCTTGCCAAAAGAGGCTTGCCTCATCATGAAGTCTGCCCTCTTTGTGATCAGGAGGAGGAAAACATTCAACATATATTGGTTGGTTGTGTTTTTATAAGACAGATTTGGTCCCTGATTCTCCAACCTCTTCATCATTAGACCTGACTCCCTTAGCTTCTGAGACTCGTTTTTCCTTATGGTGGAAGAGGGCTCTGAGCGTAGTCCCGAAGGGGATAAGGAAAGGACTTAACTCACTAATTATTTTGGTTTCCTGGGAAGTATGGAAGCACAGAAATTCTTGTGTTTTTTAGAATGCTAGACCCAACATCACCTTGCTGCTTCAGACATTGTCTGATGAGATCAACATTTGGGGGATGGCTGGAGCATTTAAGCTCCAGGAACTCCTAGTGAGGTCGCAGGCCCCAATAGCCTAGGTCTGGGGTATTTAGTCGAGGTCGTGTTTGTGTCTGTGGCGCGTATATAGGCCTCTTTTTGTAGAAGTGTGGGGGTGTGTTCTTGGCTGGGATTTTAGTCCTTAACTAGACTTTTGTACTATCTTTTCTCTCTTAATTAAATGACACACAGCTCTCATGCGTTGTTCAAGAAAAAAACGGTTGGGAGCGATCCGGGAGAGGGCTACTCTGGAGACCACTTATGCATAGGAAGGCCCAAGGCTATCCACGGAGTTACCCGGACTGTGGGCAGAACCGCCTAATCTAATGCCTCCCAGGAGTACTTGTCTTTCATTAACACTAAGTACTTATAAGAGGACACTAAACTACGCAGTTCCATCGAGCACACCCCAAGGAAGAACTCAAAAATCCATATTTTTCCATCAGGAATCGTAAATGGGAGAATAAAGCTTACAACATTCTTAAGTCAATTCTCACATCACTTTATTACAGTACAGAATATTACCTCGATTATATAACAGCAGAATATAACAATGTTATCTGAGTTACAGAGAAAGCAAGATTAATTTAATGACATGGTGGATCATTAACATGGTGGGACAGTTTTATACAAAAGATGCTAGCAGATTTTACATCTTTTCTTATAAAAACCTATAGTGAGAGTTATAAATAAACACTATGGTCGTAGCATGATAGGAATCCTCTCTGAGCCCACCAAGAGGTTTCCACACACAAGAGTTAGCTCATGTATCCTCCGATCACCTGCAACAGGGGAAATAAAACCTTTGAATACTCGATTGTACTCAGCAAGACTTACCTTATAGGAGAAAATAAAAGACTGCAAGGATATGCAAGGCTATCTAGCTTGTGGGTTGTTACGTCTATGGAAGCATTACTAAACGTGCGTCCTTATATTAAATTTTATTAGCAGTCATCATTAATTCGTTAACTAACCTTCTATGTAAGCACTTATGCTATTTCAAGCAGGTGGTAAGCAATAGAACCATTTTATCACCTTTCATGTTCTAGTTCTTACTACAGTGCTAGACCATAGCCAAGTCGGTACCGTCTCATAGAAATGGTGATTCGCTAATCAATGTATCCTAGTTGGGTACCCCAAAATATATGCCTCGCTTGTACCCCAGCCACAAACAAGACCAACTCATTCCACTCCTGTCCAGGGGTCTAGATCCCCATCCAAACTTGAACTCCAAGCCCCAACACTTGAGACCCGATCTCAGCAAGGTGCTTAGACCTCCACCTTTCCCCGCCTCCAATCAGTCGATCCGAAAATAGATAAAACCCACGATAAGAGCGTAACAAGCCTTCCTGCTCCCATAAGCATGTATGTGCTCAGGATAATAAGTCTGTGACCTAATACCATCCACAGCAACGGACGATCCTCAATCGACACAGGCGGAACAAGTACAATCCGAGCCTCGCTCGAATGCCTAACCAAGTCCAGATCCAAAGTACCATTTCACCTGGTCTCTAATTATCATTCATATATATATATATATTCCATATGATAGTAATATAATGACAATAATAATATCTTTCCTATCTCTCGCAAGTGACAGGTAATCACTTGACTTTTACCGGGTCCTATAGCAGAGCAATCTACACGATCCTGACATACTAGTAGGACTCATAGGATAAGGATATATATATATGCAAGTGGTTTCATTCAACTCCTTAAAACTTAATGCACCAGCATAAAATAAAGTGCAAAATAATAGGGGTTGTGCATCTGGGCTTGCCTGGGTAAGATATAACCAAAAGTTAGCATTCCATCATGGTGACACGATTATCAAGGCACCATCTTTTCTGCTACTTAGGTCGACTCCATGATCCATCGTTGATCCTATTACGATATACGTGGATGCAACGTAGCGACACAATTCATCAACGGTAACGCAACTCTAAAAATATTGATTACGCTCCGCAAACTAACGAGCTAGCTTAAATGACTATTTAGGTGTGCATGCAGATTGCACATCACCAGAATTCCCCTTCCCGGATCAAATTCATCATCGTGTGCATGCAGATTGCACATCATGCAACCAGCAGACAGATTGGCCTATTTAGGTCTCTCTCTATCAGGGAAAAGATCAATATCGAAACGATAATGATACAATTAAAATGTCTAGACGGACGGATGCCTCCCACCACTCACTCCCGCACGCGCCGCTCGCCTAGCAACCCTATCCGCTCGTCTCGTCCGCACGCCCCGATGCTCGTTGCACCGTTTCCTTCCTGCGTCGCCATACCCATCCGCCCACCCCACTCTGCCTCGCCGCCCCCGGTCCCTCGCAGCGCTGCGCCCCATCCCCTGTGGCCTCCTCCACACTACCTCCCCACGCTGCCTCCTCCACGCCACATTTCCCACTGGGCCCAGTCTTCCTCGCCCGCCTCCACCACGCTGCCTCCTCGCCATGGCTGGCCCGCTCACCGCAACCGCCTCCACCGAGCCGGCGAGCTTCTACGATGGATACTCTAGCAAGCAGGCGAGGGGACGAGATTCGTGTGATGCCGCGTCCGCCTGTGAGTTGCCCGTGCTGCTGCAGCATAGCGAGGTCCATGCGCCGCCATCGACCTCCGCGCTAGCATGCTTCCATTCGTCCAAGCAAGCCCATGTTGCAAGAGTATGTTTTAAATGTTTTAGATGTTTCATCTGGATGTTGCAAGTGTTTCATCTTGATGTTGCAAAAGTAGATCAAAATGTTGCACATGTTGCAGTGGCTATACACGTATGTTTCAAGTGTATGTTCCAAATGTTTTATCTTGTTTTCTAGACGTATGTTTGCAAGTATTTCATCTGGATGTTGCATATGTTTTCACACATATGAAGTGTTTTTAGGTTTTTTTGTGAGTGTTTTGTCGGGGACCAATACTAGGGTACCCGAAGAGGAGGAGCTAATGACCATCAACATTGACTCTCCGAGCAGTCAAGAGCGCCACTATAGCTCCAACCGACCCCCTGGTGCGCAAGCTTCGCTTCTTTCGGCCTCTAGGAGAGGGCACCGTCTTGCCCGACCTTTGGGTCTACGTTCCACCTTGCCCGACTCTTGGGTCTACGCTCTGCCTTGCCTAACCCCGAGGCCACGGGCTCCGCCTCACCCGACCCTTGGGTTTGCGCTTCGCCTCGCTCGGCCTTTGGAGGAGGACTACGCCTCGCCCGACCCCGAGGCTACGGGCTCCACCTCGCCCGACCCTTGGGTCTGCACTCCGCCTCGCCAGACCTCTAGGGGAGGACTCTGCCTCGCCCGACCCTTGGGTCTACGCTCCATCTCGCCCGACCCTTGGGTTTGCGCTATGTCTCACCCGGCCTCTAGGGGAGGACTCCGCCTCGCCCAACCCCGAGGCCACGGGCTCTGCCTCACCCGACAGAGACTCATACCGCCGCCAACCACTCCAGGTCCCAAGTGTATGGGCTTGAGTCAAAGCTCTGACACCAGAGAAGAGACCGGCACACCCTGATGTAACCCGTGGCCTTGACGGGCCATACCAGAGGATTCACATAAAAAACAACGTTGGACGTACCGGTGCTATTCTGCCTAACCCCCGTACGAACACTGACGGACGCGTCAGTTCACCACGATGTTCGCCAGGACGGAGTGGAGCGCCATGACCGGCATATGACGCCTACGCATGGCGCTAGTGACGGACAGGACCGCGATGCGAAGCCGTCCCTATTGACATCTACAGGGTCGACGGGACCCGCATGAAGGAGAAGAAGGACCCGACGATTCTGAAGGCCTTCGGCTCTCTCTCTCTCTCGTTCTTCTTTTTTCTCCGCTGTAACCTACGTTTTCTCTTGGCCTATAAAAGGGAAAGCAGAGCGTCCCATAAGGGGCATCGCAACACATTGAATTGATCTAGGCCAGACCCGATCGAATCATCACGAACCCATCGAACCCCGAACACATGGCCGAGTAGCAACCGAGCTCTCTCAGCACCTGTTCATTCCTTTCACCAGACACTTAGAACATGTCCCTATCTCGCCCGTTTATAACCCCTACTACGAACTTTCAGTGCTAGTAACACGAGCAGCAGCAACGAACTGGGCGTAGGGACATTCTGCCTGAACCAGTATAAATCTCGTGTCCTCTAAGCACATCATCCGAGCCAGACGCACAATATTAGAAATTTACTTGTCGGTGGCAACTTGAAACACCGACATGTTTCATATGTATGTTCCGAGTGTTTTAGCTGTTTCGTATGTATGTCGCAAGTGTTTCATCTGGATGTTTCAAAAGTAGATTTGGTGTTGCAGCTAGTGTTTCAGATGCCTGTTTCATGTATTTTTATCTGCCTTCAGGCGTATGCTGCAAATGTTGCTTTCGGATGTTTTAAAAGTAGATTTGGTGTTGCCGCTAGTGTTTCAAATGCATGTTTCATGTATTTTATCTACCTTCAGACGTATGTTGCAAATGTTGCATTCGGCTGTTTCAAAAGTAGATCGGGTGTTGCATCTTTGTCTTCGCTTTTCTGCTGCCTCACCTTCGCTTCGGTGTCTCCTCCTCCCGGCGCCAGCTAGTCATCCGTGGCTCCCTCCCCCTCTTTCTGGATGCTGACATAGCCACCTGCTGTAGTCACCTGCTGGCTGTGTGCAGTTGGGTGGGTCGAGCGGTGCGGGCCGCGCTAGGCGGGCGCGGGTTGCAGGTGTGCAGGGGGAGACAGAGTGCAGGCGTGGACGTCCAAACGCGATGTATCTCGATCCACTAGGTGTTCAATGGAAGGTTGATCGAGGCAGCGGCGCCAGTGTCGGTGTCGGCGTCGCGTGTTTACCCACGGCGTGGGTTGAGATTCACTAGCTTGTGTCTACCTATAATTGTGTGTGCTGTTCGTCATGTGCTCGAGTTGTGTCTACCTATAATTGTGTGTGCTGTTCGTCATGTGCTCGAGTTGTATGTGTTGTTGTTCTATTGTCATGTACGCCCACTCGCCCAGCAAGAGTGCTCACCTAGGCACTGAATTCATCCTAGATGCTGAAAAATGAACGCCTAATATTGCTGCATGTTGATGAGGCAGCTCTTCGTGGACTTCAATCCAAGCAGTCCATTAATTAGAGCCCACTACCACTTGATTTCTACAAGCCTTGGCCTTGGATGAAGAAGATCCACGTTGAGCAAGGTATTACCTTTTGGGTGCTCAAAGCGAGGAAAAGCTGCAGATCTTCAGAATTACGTAGCACGTCAGCAGAGCAGAGCATTAGCTAGCTAGTCTTTTTGATTTATGAAGAATTTTATTGATTTACGATCATTATAACGAGTTAATTAATATAATAGTTATAAATTCACTTTTAGACATGTTCCTTTTAGATAATGGACTTAGGCCTTGTTCAATTTCTCCTCCTAGAGTTTACTCCCTATCATATCCAATGTTTAGATAAAAAAAAAACTCGACCGGGGGTTAAGACTGCCCCCGCAGCCTTTCAAATAAGAAGAAGGACATTCTCATCCGGCCGAGAAAACCCCCGAACCCCCGTCTCCACCCTTACACGGTGGATTTCCGTCGCCCAAGTGAGAATTGGGCCGGTGCCCCCTAGTGCTTTGGTTATGGGGACGGACGAGGGGATTTTTTTAACCTCAGCCTGAAATTCGCTTCCACGGGGAGTTGAACCCAGGACCTGAGGAGTACCGCTGGGTCACCTAACCGTTTGAGCTAGTCGCCCTTTGGCTCGAATGTTTAGACACATGCATGTAGTATTAAATATAGACTAAAAAATAACTAATTGCACAGTTTGCGACTAATTTGCGAAACGAATCTTTTAAGCCTAATTAGTTTATGATTTGACAATGTGGTGCTACAGTAACACATGTGTTAATGATGGATTAATTAGGCTTAATAAATCCGTCTTGTAGATTACTGACGGATTCTGTAATTTATTTTTTTATTAGTATCTGAACATCTTATACGACATCCCAAAACTTTACGTCCTGAATTTAAACGAGGTCTTACATTACATGTATATATAGATCGAGACTTGTGCACCTGGAG
Source organism: Miscanthus floridulus (assembly GCF_019320115.1). Taxonomy (NCBI): domain Eukaryota; kingdom Viridiplantae; phylum Streptophyta; class Magnoliopsida; order Poales; family Poaceae; genus Miscanthus; species Miscanthus floridulus. Next base: position 176,357,713 of record NC_089581.1, on the reverse strand, counting down.
CTCATAAATAAATTACTCACCACCACACGCCTCAACCACCAATGAACAATTTTAGAATAATGGTACGTACTAAGTAGGGCGGCGCTTCACTCGCACGCCGCCATAGCTGCTCTGAGCTGCTTCATGCTTCAATTACTAGCCAGTAACCACGTATAGGAACTAGTGTTATTTACGCACGGCAGGGTGCTTAGTATAATCTTAATGAATCACTCATCAGCTAGCTAGCGAGCGAGCACTCTGGGTATAAGGAGTGATCCTTGGTGTAATCCTGGCAGTAGTAGTACACCATGGACCTCTGCTGCGCCCAGCGCATGGCGTCACGCTGCTGCACGCTGAGCCCAGCGCCGGCGGGGGACGCCGGCACGGGGCGGCACCCGGCGGGCGCGGCGGCCTCGCAGCCGCCGGTCCTGAACCCCCGGAAGCCCGCCAGTAAGGGCTGGTAGCGGTAGTACGCCCTGTAGCGGCCGCCGTCGGTGGCCCAGTCTGAGGCGTCCCAGATGGAGCCGTACGCCCACATCTCGCGGTCCGGGAACGCCGCGGCCCCCGCAGCACTGGCGGCGTAGCGCCTGACGGGGACGTCGTCGATGAGGAAGACGATCTCGTCGGGGTTCCACAGGATGGCGTAGTGGTGGAAGTCGGCGGTCGGGTCGAACCAGAGGTGGAAGCGCATCTCCCGACCCACCAGGTGCGCGCCATCGCCGGTGCCCCGCACGTACACGTTGGTCTGCAGCGTGTAGGGCTCCCCCGGCACCGTGCCCAGCAGCTCCATGTCGATCTCGTCGTGCTTCCCCGGGTACAGCTCGTTGTTCGACAGCTGCATATATGCAGTATTCAGCCTATTCGCTGGTTGGTTTCAGCCAGCGCAAATCAGCCAGTCAACAGTGTTTTTCTCTCACAATGAACCAGCACCAGCCAGCCTAAACTAGCTTAGAAACCAACCAACGAACAGGCCGACATTGTTTGCATTTTCATATCACTGTCACTACTACTAGTAGTTAGTATTACTGATGAAGGTACTAGGTACATAGTGATCGACGAGTGACGTACGTAGAAGGCTGTGTTGACGCCGGCGGTGTAGCCCGGCTGGACCTTGATGGAGACGCCGAAGTAGCCGTTCCGGTACGAGCGCTTCGACTTGAATCCGCTGCCTGTCGATGCATACGGTAATCATCAATCAGAGTTTGTTTGTTTACAGGTTCAGGCGACGACGATTCAGATTTCAGGACTGATCGAGGACTCGTCATCATCATCATCACAGCCGGTAGGATTATTGACATTGACTGGTGCCAACTGCTAATTAACAACGACTACGTACTGACCTGAGGTGCGGTCCATCAAGAGCGTGAGCGCCATCTTGTCCTGCGACAGCGTCTGGTGCTGCGGCCCCCACAGGTTGTCGTAGCCCTCGGAGAAGGCCATGGACCTCACCGTGGCGCTCGGGAAGTAGCCCGGCGAAGGCTGCGCCTGCGCCACCGCCACCACTCGTGGATGGTGGCCGAGCAGCACCACCACCACCACGGCAATGGCGGGCGGCAGCGCCTGGCGGCGTGCAAGGCGGAGATTCCTCTCAGACATCGTCTCGCAAGCAAGAGCTGCTGCGTTGCACGCAGTAACACAGAGAGCAATATGCAAGAGAGGTCGTTGTGCTGCTTCCTTCTCCTGCATGGGGGGCAAATATATAGGATAGGAGTCCCATCATCAGTAGTCCCAGGGAAGCGGTTGATGCATGATGCGTGGAGGTGGTTATGTAACTAATTAGAAATAAACTAGAAACTAGAAATAGACTAGAAACTAGAAACTACAAACCAGAATGATTTATAGTTTACAAACTAGAAATAAACTAGAAATTAGAATAATTTATCTCTTCTCTTTTGTGCAGAATTAATCAGCGACATCGAATGAGCCTCATGCCCAGCGTGGTCACAGTGGACACCGTGGCCTCCTCAGTGACGACTTGTGATTTTATTTGCATTTGCATTTGCATTTGTGGATTACTTGTGACTACTCAGTGGACACCATTGCACTCAGTGAATTTTATTTGCATTCTGAAGTTTATTTGCATTTATGTGTTGTTGATATATCTATATGAACTGCATGTGATGCTTATTGTGAACTATGTGGGATGCCTGTAATACTTATTTAAGTGGGGTACGTTATACGTGCCCGAACCATAAAAACTAGAAATATATGGTCGCAGGTCTTTTGCCGAGTGCCAAGGTAAAAACACTCGGTAAAGAGGACACGTGGCCAAAATCTGTACATGCTGAGCCAGTCTTTGCCGAGTGTCCGGGATTTGACACTCAGCAAATTAGCCATGTTTGCCGAGTGTTCGGGATTTGACACTCGGCAAAGCAGCCATATTTGCCGAGTGTCAGTGCCTGGACACTCAGCAAACAATAGCACATTTGCCGAGTGTCAGGGCTGGGGCACTAGGCAAACATGGCTGCTTTGCCGAGTGTCAAATCCCGGACACTCGGCAAACGCGCCGTGACCGTCTCCGCGCCGTCACGTTACTATTTTTTACCGAGCGTCGGTTTCAGCTCTCGGCAAAGTATTTGCCGAGTGCCCGATAAAAAACACTCGGCAAAGAGACGTTTATTGGCACTGTAGATGTCATGTACTGTTTGCCAAGTATTTTTTAGGCTTTGCCGTGTGCATGTGGCACACGGCAAAACTACTATTTCCGGTAGGGATATAACCAACTACCAAGGGTGTATTTAGTTCCACCAAATTTCTAACTTTGACACTATGCAAAAAGAAGATTCCCGTCATATCAAACTTGTGGTACATGTATGGAGTACTAAATGTTGACGAAATCAAAAACTAATTGCACGGTTTGGTTGTACTTTGCGAGACGAACGTTTTGAGCCTAATTAGTCAACGATTGAACAATTATTACCAAATAAAAATAAAACATCACGGTACCTACAGTGAATCTACCGCCGTCGAATCGGCCAACTAAACGAGGGCCAAGAGGAGAAAGACTTCTTTTTTGGAAACCGGCGACACAGCCACAGGGCTACAAACAGTGACAGTTTCGACCTATATGCACGGTACGTTCATATCAATTTAATTAAGGGATCTGCCAATTCTGCCTGATTATCCGGACTGCATATATCTTATCTGCATTTCTGCACTCAGAAATGGTGACAGGCACATTTAGAGGCAAGCAACACCATGCATGTCTCTGATGCTGAAATTGATTTTGCAGGTTTATTTGCAACCAACTTGTCTGCTTGTTGGTTGATGACCTTAAATCTTCACTCTGCTTTCGCCTGCCGCTCCTGCTACTCAACTTGCCTAGCTACTCCCAGGTCTCGACTTAAACACCCAGCTAATTAAATTAAAGCCGCTAAACCCTCTCCTTCGACTTTGCCACATGCATACTAATGCATACATAGTACTCTACTCCCTGCAGCTGGTTTATTTCTTGCTCCTCATAAATGGAAGGGATAGGCGTTTCAGTACGTACGATCAGCAACTTATTATTACAGGATCAGGATATATCTGGGTAGCCTAGCCTTACTTAATCTGGCTTATTAAGTAAACGATCGATCTAATCAACTAACGGAACGGCAACTAATAATTGAATTCATACGCAACAGTGACTTGTGATGCTGATGATGAGCAGCAGTGCAGCAGTAGCATGGATATATATGTGCTTTGCAGTGCAGTGCAGTGCGTGCAGAGACTTTCCTGTTCAGTTAGTATAGTTGCGTGCAACCAACCGTTCCATTCCAATTCCAACTCCATGGTGCGTTGCGTGCGTCGTCTATCTATCGTCTGAAATCCTGAATTTCGTCCATGCCCTATCCATCGATCGATCAGAGAGGAAATGTAACGACGACGACTCGCTTAATTTCCTTTGGCAGCCGATCGATCAAAGAATGAATTCAAAAGGACCATGCATGCAGGCAATGCAACGCATGCATCGTGACCCAAATATAATAATGCAAACAGAAACAGTGATTGTATGAGCCGACCAATGGTTAGTTCGTTAGTTAGTTAGGCCTCCCCTCCATATATACTTTACATCACAACGTATATCTTTTTGGAATCCAATTCGGCCGATCACTACATATATCAACAACTGCATGTGCAGTACGCAGTAGTGTACCCGGCCGTCCTAGCTACAAAACTAAGATATAGCATTTTAGCATGTCCCATTTGTTTATTAATATAATCGGCAGCTCTCCTATTATCTATATGCAAACCTAGCGCCAGCCCACGTCAAGTCAAGCAGCTAGCTGCTTCTGGAGATATCTTGAGTGTTATATGTCATCAGTTCGTCACCTGATCAGTCAGTATTTGTGAAAAAAAAAGTGCATTACTGCTACTATAGTACAGAGTATATATATAGCATACACACACACATATATATATATATATATATATATGGCTGTGTGGGATCTGGGGAAGGGTGTTAAGGGCAAGCCTTACCCTCGCCTGTACAATACGAGGAGACCGCAGACTCGAATCCGAGACCTTCCGATCACATACGGTAAGACTCTACCGCTTGCACCAGACCCGCCCTTCGTATACATATATATGGATGTCAATAATTATGTTGCATGCCAATCAATTTTTTGACTGCCAATCGAATTGAAGTCTGTTGCACTACCGGACTCAGTGGCGGGCACTCGGCAAAGTCCAATTTGCACTCGGCAAAGGCTTTCCCGAGTGCTGCACTCGGCAAAGGCCACTCGGCAAAAAATGGGCTAGCAAAGGCGTTTTTGCCGAGTGTCTTTTGTCGGGCACTCGTCAAAGCCTTTACCGAGTGCCCGACACTCGGCAAAGTTGGAACAAAAAAAACCCAAAAAAAATAGGAATTTTTTTAATCGGTGGAGGCCCCCACCAGCCAGCGCCCCCCATCTCCGGCATTTTTCGCGTAAAATTCGCGGCTATGAGACTGGCGGGATTCGAACCGGCGACCTCAACCTCGCGCGTCCCCTCCTCTAACCACTGCACCACACTGCCACCTATGTCTAGATTCCGTTTTGGTTCCCCACATATTATACTAAACCGAGTGTAAATTGCTTGTTTGAGGCCCTAAACGAATTCAAATAAAAAAGTTGTAAACTACAAAGTTTCATAACTTTTCGAGATCTACACTTTTAGTTTAGGAAGTTTTTCCATCCGAGGTCGTTTACAAATTTTGAAATTCAAAATTTTGAAATTCAAACACAGTTTTGCATGACAAGAAAATTTCAAATCAAAAAGATACTAGCTGCTTCTGGAGATATCTTGAGCGTTATATGTCATCAGTTCGTCACCTGATCAGTCAGTATTTGTGAAAAAAAAAGTGCATTACTGCTACTATAGTACAGAGTATATATATAGCATACACACACACATATATATATACGTATCCAGAGAACGCAGTTTTGCATGACAAGATGATTTCAAATCAAAAAGTTGCCAACTACAATGTTTCATAACTTTTCGAGATCTACAGAGTTTATTTTGGTTGTTTGATCATCAATTCATCCGATAAGGTCGTTCTAACATTATTCACAAATCTTATATATCTCTCTTGTAGTTTCATAAACTACAAGAGAGATATGTTAGATTTGTGAACAAATTTACTTTAACTTTGTCATATGAAGAAAAGACCAAAACAAACATTGTACATCTTGATGAGTTATACAACTTTGTAGTTGAAAACTTTTTTATTTGAATTAATTTACTACTTTAAAATGTGCTTTGAAATTTTCTTTGAAAGCTTCTTTGCCGAGTGTCGAAAAAAAAAGCACTCGGCAAGTGTAAAAAAAAAACACTCGGCAAAGAAACTTCTTTGCCGAGTGTTTTTTTTACCGAGTGTTTTTTTTTTCCGCACTCGACAAAGAAGCTCTTTGCCGAGTGTCTGAAAAAAAAACGCTCAGCAATTCACTTAGCACTCGGCAAAGAGCCGGTCTCCGGTCGTGTTGTATGTACAGTAGAGTAGTAGGATGATCTGACGCTTCAATCTTAAGATTCAGCTAGCTGCTAGCACTCTGCACTTGTCTGAATGCGTTAGCACGTCGTCTTCGCCATCACATGTATGCATGCCGCGCGCGCATTCAAACAAGTTTCTTCTCTTTTTTCTTTTTTTTTCTTTTTATAGAGGGTGTTCGAATTGAATTGAGTTGTCGTCGAAAATTGGAATATGAAAATATGAAATCGTAAAAATCGATCCATCTCTGTTGCTTGGTTGACTGAAAATTAACTCGTTGTATAAAAGTTTTCTATCAGTCAGCTATTTTTTCTTTAAAACAAAAAAGATCTGAAACAAAGTCCAGCATTAATTAATAATAAGGAGTACGTAGTTTTGCCTGTTATCTAATACGTCCATCCGATCCTTGCAAAGGTAGAGAGCATGAACGATGAAGGGTAGAAATAGAATCATGGCCAAAGCAACCTTATTATCAACTATTCGTTATCTCAGGCGCATGAAGAATATAATATATAACAAAAATCTGATCGAATTTGGTTAATACTCTATAGTAATGATACAAAAAAAGTGCTTTCATATATAGGCCGTTCCAATCAATGGAACAGGAGAACATTTTGTCAGAGATGCGTACTGATCAACCTCTAGCCTCCTAGATTTGCATCTCACATCCTGATCCGTCCCCGAAAATGATGCAATTACTACTTTATGAGGAGCCTAACAATTTTAAGTCTAACTACATATATAAGAAAAAATACTAACATTTATAATACCGAATATGTACCATTATATTAATTACAAAATATATTTCATAGTAAAACCTAATTGGAGATATAAATATTGATATTTTTATAAATTTGATCAAATTTAGAAAAGTTTGATTTGTCTGGATTCTAAAATTACATTTTGCTTTTGACAGAGGGAGTAATAATAGATATTGAGTCCAGACAAACTAGCTAAACTTCATCCAAGATAGATCACTACTACACAAAACAATATTTAGCAACCGTCCAAACTGTTATTTAGCCGCGTGGGTTATGGCAACCAGTTGCACGCATACGTCTCTAAAAATAATTAAGGATTTGCAGGGGTGGCCACCCGCCATTAGCACCTAGAAATCAATCTCTACATAAAAGATCAGTCATGGATGTGAGCGCCAAAATGGGATTATATATGGAGAATGTTGAAGTAGTATAGGAGCTGAATTGTAAATACATATATATTCCTCTGTAGACTATGCTTTTTTATTATGTTTTTTTAATTATTTGCTTGGCGCATGTTTCTCAACAAGAAATTTAGTGCAACAACCGCTGATGATCGGTATCGGAAGAAGTTGCAAATGGTCACATGGTGACATGCCACATGCCACATGCCCTATGTGCAAGAGAAAGCAACCGCCTGCACGTACGGCACCTCCTCCACTAATTTAGACTCTGACATCTCTCCTAAAACCAGGGCCTTGTTTAGAACACCTTCAAATTCCAAGTTTTTTCACTCTCTCTCCATCACATCAATTTTTGGACGCATGCATGGAGCATTAAATGTAGGTAAAAAAAACTAATTGCACAGTTTGGTTGTAAATCACGAGACGAATCTTTTGAGCCTAGTTAGTCCATGATCGGACAAAGTTTGTCAAATACAAACAAAACGTGCTACAGTGTCCAGGTTGCAAAAATTTGCAATCTAAACAAGGCCCCGAGCTCTTTCTGGTGTTCATAACCACGCAAATTCCAACAATTATCCATATCGTCAACAAATGAAATTGAATTCTCATCGTCTTATTCATCAGTTTATTAATTTTATTTTCAGAAACAAGCTTTAAATTGAAATTTGTCTTTGCTATATTTTCCTTGTTTAATTTGCAAGGGTTGAAGATCATTTGGAACGCAGTAATTTTACATAAATACGTAAAAGATATAATAAACGCATAAAAATATTGCTGTTGCACATGCATGCCATGCAGATCATCAGCTAGCTGATCGGTGGGGTGCATGCATGCTTGCAACCAACAAGTAACCGACTCTGAATTGCCAAATCAACTAACCTTGTACGACACACACACATTATTCCTTTTTCTTTTATTTCTAGCTTTCTTTCTAGAACAATGAATGAACGTAATCATGCATCCATGGTTGTGTTTGACCATGCGTTGCCTTTCATTTGTAGCTAGATACTAGGTTCCTGCAAGCGTACCTAACGCAACAGTGATACATCACGGCTTTAAATTAAATTAATTTAATTTGATACACATAAGTTAATTTGGCTTATTTGGATGGCTACTTTGAGTTTTTTAATGGATCGTGCGTAACTCAGTTGGTTAGGATCCTTGTGGTGGAACTGTACACCTGTGTTCCCTCAACTTATGTGGATGCTTGAAATTTTCTAGACTTATTTCGGGATTTAACGATGTTATTATATTAGTGGTAGATGACGTGGTTGTGGACAGCGATTCAAAAAAACAAAATTGACCCTGTTAGAACACAGAGGAATCACTCATATTATGTGAAGCATACTACCTCCTGACATAAACATAGCCCATTTTTGGGACATAAATATAGCCCATTGGAACACGGAGGATATCGACCGTGTATCAATATACATATTATTAATTAGCAACCTTGCGAAAGGGTGGAAATCGACTGCATCCCTGGGGATGCTCGCTCCTGTGTAGGAGCTTTTGGCCTCCTGCCGGCGGCGATCACTAATACAGAAACTTTAATGGAGGCAGGTCTTTTTGATTTACGGTGGCGGGCATTGCAACCGTCTTCAAAGGACTCCGTTAATAGAGTCCTAGGGAGGTAGTTGCTTTGCCTACCTTGTAGGTAGTTGCTTTGTCTGCCTTGGTTAATTGATTAACGGGACGTCCGTCTTGGTTAATTGATTTTGAAAAAAAAAACAGCGAACCCAATCGAGCCCGTCGTCGAGCCCAATCGAACCCATATCCGCGCCGCCGCCGCCACTCCGCTTCTGCGCCCGCCGCCACCATGCTGCTCGGATCCACTGCAGACCCATTGCCGTCAGCACTAGGCAAGGAGGCTCACGGGGAAGCCGTCGGGTCTACGATGGTTAGGTATGACGGTCTAGCTCCCTCTTCCCCCGATTTCTAGTGGTTTTGCTAGATCCAGGCCTAGGTCTGCACGGGGTGTATCCTCGGCCGATGTTTTACATGGTTCTTCTTCTCGTTCATCTCGGGATGTCACTGTGTGTGGCAGAACCGCCCAATCCAATGTCTCCCAGGAGTACTTGTCTTCCATTAGACACTAAATACTCAAGAGAGGACATTAAAATACGCAGTTCCGTCGAGCACACCCCAAGGGAGAACTCAAAAATTCATATTTTTCCATCAGGATCATAAATGAGAGAATAAAGCTTACAACATTCTTAAGTCATTTCTTACACCACTTTATTACAGTACCAGAATATTACCTCAATTTATTATAACAGCGAAATATAACAATGTTATCAGAGATACAGAGGAAGCAGGATGAATTTAATGACATGGTGCAGCATTAACATAGTGAACATTTTTATACGAGAGATGCTATCAGATTTTACATCTTTTCTTATAAAAACCTTTAGTAAGGGTTATAAATAAACACTACGGTCGTAACATGAAAGGAATCCTCTCTGAGTCCACCAGGAGGTTTCCATACACAAGAGTCAGCTCTAAGTATCATCCGATCATCTACAACAGGGGGAATAAAACTCTGAGTATTCGATTGTACTCAGCGAGACTTACCCGACATGAGTAAAATAAAAGACTCCAAGGATATGCAAGGCTATCTGGCTTGTGGGTTATTGCATCTACAGGAAGTATTATTAAACATGCATCCTTATATTCAATTTTATTAGCAGTCATCATTAGTCCATTAACTAACTATTCTATGTAAGCACCTATGCTACTTTCAAGCAGGTGATAAGCAATCAAAACCATTTTACCATCTTTCATATTGTAGTTCTCACTACGGTGCTAGACCATAGCCAAGTCGGTATCATCTCACAGAAACAGCGATTCACGAATCAATGTATCCTAGCTGGGTACCCCGAAACACACGCCCTGTTTGTACCCTAGGCACAAACAAGATCAACCCATTCCACTCCTGTCGAGGGATCTAGGTCCCCGTCCAAACTTGGACTCCAAGCCCCCACACTTGAGACCCGGTCTCAGTATGGTGCTTAGACCTCCACCTTTCCCTGCCTCCAATCAATCGGTTCGGAAAGAGCCAGAACCCACGATAAGAGCGTAACGAGCCTTCCCGCTTCCGTAAGCAAGTATGTGCTCAGGATAATAAGTTTATGACCTAACTACCATCCACAGCAACGGACGGTCCTCAATCGACATAGGCGGAACACGTGCAATCCGAGCCTCGCTCGGATGCCTAACCAAGTCCAGATCTAAAGTACCATTCCACGTGGTCTCCAATTATCATCCATATATATTCCCTGTGATAGTAATATAGTAACAATAATAATATCTTTCATATCTCTCGTGAGTAACAGGTAATCACTCGACTTCTACCGGACCCTATAGCATAGCAATCTACACGATCCTGACAGACTAGTAGGACTCATAGGATAAGGATATATATGCAAGTGGTTTTTATTCAACTCCTTAAAACTTAATGCACAAGCATAAGATAAAGTGCAGAATAATATGGGTTATGCACCGAGGCTTGCTTAGGTAAGATATAACCAAAAGTTAGCATTCCATCATGGTGACACAATCATCGAGGCACCATCTTTCCCACTGCTCCGATCATCTCCATGATCCATCGTTGTTTCTATTATGATATACGTGGATGCAACGTAGAGACGCAAATAATCAATGGCAACTGCAACTCTAAAATACGATTACGCTCCACGGGCTAACGAGCTAACTTTAATGACTAACGTACTAGTCTACGTATCCACTTCGTCAAGTAAGGCTTCGCCTCCAGAAAAAAATGTTTTAGTTCTAAAATCCTAAGGTGTTACGACATTCTATTGATTAAACATATATTTTCGAACTAGGGCACATTTAGCTACCTAGCAAACTAATTATTATAGAGTTACAAAAATTACAGTGAGCACCTAATGATGTTAGAAATTTACTGTGAAAGTTTCAGAGCCAACACTCTCACCAATTTATCACAAAAATTCCTATAAATTTATATTTTACAATATTAAGCATCTCAAATTAATTAGATAACTCTAGAAAATATTATAAAACTATGTGAATAAAATATACTAGCAGATAGATCATGATTTTAGAAACTTAACAAAATTGGTTTTATAATTTTTGGTTCACTACACAATTTTATATTGAATTTACAAGTTTACCTTAGAAACTAAATTGGAAAATGCTTAGAAAAGGAAAAAGAGCTGGCAGCAACCCATTATGTCCCAGCGCGGGTCGCGTGTGCGTCGTGATGGCCCAACACAGCCCAAGGACGGGACGCCCGCGCGTGCTCGTGTTTTGCAAAAGAGGGCTCGGGTTTTTAGATAATCACGCGGAGCAACGGAACACTATTACTACAGACTTACGCTTTGCATTAAAGACCCTAGAATGTGTTGCCTTTGCAACAGGGTAGTCCTCGGCGTACCCACGCGTGACGGCACGGCACACCGGCGGCAACAGCGGTTACGTCGGGCCAACTAGGCTCGCTACGATGGAAGTAAGGGGCCGATCACCATCTATAGCTAAACGCACAAGGATGGGTGGCGATTAGGAACTCAGAGGCGCACTGTCGCATGTTGCAATGGCGAGCAGCTATCCACGGTGGCGGCACGACTGTTACGACAACCTAAGGTTCTATCGGGGTGGTAGGGATAGCGGGTAAGCACCAACAGCTCACTGGAATTCGTGCTGAGGTGATAGTTGAGACGGAGGAGTGCCGTGGTGGCCTAGCCACGTGTGACCCATCGGGGCGGCGGTGCTCCAGTATGGACACCCTTGCGTCACCACATCTCCGGTAAGCGCCCTGTCTAAATGGCGCGAGCACTAGATAGAGGAGGTCAAGGCGAGCTCCTGGATACAAACAATTGAACTAATTCGGACCTTACCCCAATTTCACTGGCACGGCGACGCACCTGGCCGGCGGCGAGAAAAACCAGAAATTTGCCGCCAGTAGTGCTCGGTTGTGCCAAGGCGAGGGTCGGGCTGCTAGCTGGCTTTCCTGTCAAACTATGAGAACGCCTAATTGAAGTGTGGTGTCCCGAACCGCACGTATTTGTCGTGCAAAGCGGGCGATCCTGTCGGCAACAAGGGCAGGCAGGGGGTGGCAGCTCTTCAAGGCTATGCATGCTTTGGTCGAGGTTGTGTTAATGAAGCGAGGGAGGGTAGTGACACCGTGACACGGGCATTAGTGCGACATGACTACGGAGGCAGGCAGCGGCTCGGCGAGTAGGTGATTCGAGCGGCGGACAGAGCGCCACGTCGGTAAGACGAAGGCCGCCATGACATTAGCTTGGCCCCACGCACGGCCTAGCCGACAGCGCACACGCGACAGAGACAGTGCCATCGGATAGGGCTAGGCAGCGGCGCAGGATTGCAGAGAGCACGAACACAACGGCGCCGACAGTAGGGACAAGCCCACCCGTGCGATGGCGAGAAGGGCAGCAGCGGGGGTAGTAGCGCGATGGCCAGCAGCTGCAGGGCGAAGACAGCGGCCCGCTGGAGCCATCCACGACCAGATAGGCCGACTGGGGTTGGCACTGCGGCGCGCGGAACACGGCCATCCACACGACGCCGAGTGACCACGCGAGGTGATCGTGCGCCTGAGCCAAGCATATGACATGCACGAATTTTAAAGCGCAGCAAAGGATGCCGATCATCTCAAACGAAGTTCAACCAATCCTACTAACCTAAAGTCGAGAATACCAGCTAGCTAGAGGAGCAAATTGCCATGATCCAAGAGCAACCAGAGAGGGAGATAGGGAGGTGCCAACATGAGTTCGTCACGCCGGTTCACGAACCGAGCACAAAATCCTGATTCATAGCACGTTCTAAGGAGGTTTGGGCAATTTTAGAGCGGACAACGTGACATCCAAAACAATTTCGACCTATGCCATGCTCAAACACTCACTTTGATGCAAGCAACAATACCAAAACAAGCAACCAGTGTTTAAACATTTTTGTTAGAAATTAAATGTCAAAATAGCATTGTCTTACTACTTTTCCATACTTAGAAAAGTTAAGGATTCAATTCAAACTAATAGCCATTAACACTTTTGTTACAATTTTTAAAAAGCCTAAACCCTATTAACTGCTACCAAGTATTTCATGCGATAGTCCATACATTATACTAACCCATAGGAGCAAAATATTTAAGCACCATTTAACTATTTTGCTCAATATAATTCGCAAAAAGTGGTATTTTACACAATAGTTCAAGTGTTTGTCAACTTAACGAAAAGAGCTTATTTTAACGTCAAATTTGATTTTTGAGCTCCCAAAACACTAGTTAACAACATCTATTTTTCAAAAGTTAAAGCCGCATTTCCATCTACTAAACTTGTACTTCAATTTTTATTTAAGTACTAAATACAAGTTATGTTTGATCCTTGTTCATAGAAAATGTTTTTCGCCTCATGTGCGTTATAAATTTTTAAAACCCGGAAACTTGTTAGGCTAATCCTTCTCGGACCTAAATCTCGGTGCTAAGCAAGCTCGTAACACCAGAGGTGTTACACTGTGGCTCTTCTCAAAGCCTATGGGCGATGGTGCTCTTCTGGGCCTATGGAGGGGGGCTGCTCGTCTCGGCTTTCTTCGGCGACATGGTCGATGGCGGAAGCTGGCGAAAGGCGGTGACTCCGGTGGACACGGAGGCTCTCAAGGACTTCCATGTAATTTTCTTTTTCGTCGAAACCTCTATGAAGTTTGGATGGGGCAACTTTCTCCCCCATATCCTTTGTGTATGTGTTTATGTGTGTACGCATCTTTGTACGTTTTCCTTACATGGTAATATATGCAGCGTTTATTGTGATAAAAAAAACTATGAATCTGACTCGAGATCCATCATTTTGGTGAATCCAGATTTCGTGGAGCCAGAGCATTTGGGTAAAATTTCCTAGAGTGGAGCTATTTTTGGTCGACCTGGAGTTGGTGGAGCTCTGTCAAACAGGCCATAATTATGATTCAAAATACATAACATTATATTGAAAACTTAATGCTATGTATAATCAAGGCGAGGCAAAGAACATTATTCCCCTCCATCCTAGAATATAGCTATTACTTCATACATTCATAGGGCATATGTTCTCAGGCCTTTTGTCGAGTGCTTGTTGTGCGGTCATCTATATGAATCATCGTACAGGTTTGGAGTTGAGATTTTGGGCTATACAAAGTGTGGGTATAATTTAGATGATCAGGTTCTGGATATACGTAGTGTATTCCAGTGTGCTTGTAACGTAATGATGTACTCAGCTATGATCTAATATAATTCTTTTTTCGTCTAAAAAAAGAAATATTAAAAACTATAGAAAGTCTAATTTGCCCTTAAGTACACATATACGGATGTACCGCTGCATGCATAGGTCAGTTCCATGTTAGCCAGCGCTTTTATTTGGTAGCCAAAAGTATTTGCACGTCGCATAATTCAGAAAGTAAATAATGTGCATGATTGACACACCTGCATCGAAATTCGAAAGATGATTGGTGTTGGTGTACGGTGTACCTGACATTGACAATCAGAATAGCGGAGAAGGAAATGGAAAGTAAGGAATATTTTTGACATAACACCCTTTGAACCCCACTTTTAGACATTAGAAATACTAGCTATACTCGACATGCGGAGTAAGGCGAAGACGAGGACCTTGATGCCTACTAGTACTCTACATCCTAAAATAAAATAAAATTCTAAAGTTGTCCTAAATCAAACTATTTTTAATTTGACTAAAATTTATAAGAAACACCAATATCTATGTCACTAAATTAATATCACTACATACCTCATGAAACATATTTTTTATAATATAATTATTTGGTATCATAAATAAAGCTACTCTTTCGTATAAAGTGCATACTAACTTAAAATAGTTTGACTTTAAATGATTTTTTATTTTGAGATGGAGTTAGTATATCCCAAGTATGAGTATTAACTCTTCCTCCTTCAGTTCACTGTTGGATCGTCAACCAGTTGGCCCCTTTCGTTTTCTGCTTCTTGTTTCCTGTTCATGTACACATATCGGTCCATACTCCATAGTACCGTGGGTGTGCATCTAGACGTCTACTTGGTCACACGTCACCGGGGCCCTGTTTGGATACTCTAGCTCGGCTAGAGGTTAGAACTAGTTTTTAGCTCTAGACTAGCCCTGAACTAATTTTAGCCTAAAAGGTGTTTGATGCAAAGATTAGATTAACAATAAATGTACTTTTCTAATCATTTGGCTCATTTAAACCATATTTCCAGCCGGATTTGGTGTGGCAGGCTCTTGTGTGGCCTCCTCCCGCACACAAATGATACAAATACATTATTTTTACAAATAAAGCATCCAAATCACAATAAATTTTAATTTGTCCATACATATGAGATGTGTCACTCAAACTTACAAGTCCTCAATCAAGCTAAACAAAAAAATTACACTCCATGAAATAAAGCATAAGCTAATTCATCACGGAAGGCATTCATGTTGACATCTTCAACAAGAGGTTCATCTTCTGGCCATGCTGATGCCGAAGAACTAGGCATTGGGTTATAATTTTCATCCGCGTCACAGGCATCAAATTCTCTATCCGCAATTCTGCTCTCTCGAATAAAATTATGAAGAGCCATACAAGCAACAATAATTATGATAGCACAAAAGTTGATTAGAAACTAGTTATGACAGGAGAATATCAGTTGTTTACAATAAAGATGTATAATCAGGCACCACAACATAGCAGAAGCATCATTTTTTCACACGCACTAGCTGTTGCTACAGTTCACACTCACTAATGTACAGCCAAGTAAAACAGAGCATAGCTCCACAAGTCGTCGAATCCGTCTCCGTCCATGACGAACTTCTCTAGATTAGAGCACAGCAGAGCGGGGCCGATCTGGAGGTACGGAGACGTGGCTCACTCTCACCTGCACAGCAAGTGGCCCGGTGGAGGCGACCTGCTGTGGCCGGAGCTTACGACGGCGGCGGCCTTGGAGACGGAGGAGAAGGGCGCGGCGAGAGGGAGGGAGGCGGCGCGGGCGACCGAGATCCGCCTCCGGGGGGCCACCGGCGCTGCTCCTTTGGCGGATTGAAGCGGCGGCGGCGTGGTTGGGACCGGCGGCGGCGCGAGTCACGATGGGGGGATGGGAGTCGCGAGGATCCGGTGCGGGTGGAGTAATAAAAAAATAAGAGTTTCTAGTGGGCCCCACCAGAACTAGACCAAATAATCACCTCTTTTGGGGGATAGTTTTTTGGGGTGGGCTAGTTGTAAATAACCCACTCTAGCCCTCCTGTTTGGATACTTTTGGGCTAGTTGAGCTCAAACTAGCACAAACTGGCTCTAGCCCTTGGATCCAAACAGGGCCACCATCTGATACCGAAATCACTGGTGCTTCTCTTGTCTTCTTCCTCAGTTCCTCCGTTCCCTTCTCTTCTGCTCACTACTACACAGACGGATATTTTTGACAGAGGCGGTTCAATTAAAACCTGCCTCTAAAAACAGTTTTTGAGCCCACCGTCTACAAATCGATTTCTAAATATGACTGTATTTTTATAGGCGACTATCAGTTTCAGAGAAATAGAGGCATCAGCAAAATTCATAACTTTTTCAAACTGAATCGGATAAAGACAATAAGTTGTAGTACTCGAAGAGATCAATTTTGTAGTTGATGAGTTCTCCATTGGAATTCATTCAGTGCACGAAAAATCTATTTAAAAATTTCAGTTTCTTATGTACATTTTTTTGCATTTTCCAAATAACCTCCGATGGAGAAAAGATCTAAACCAAATTTGTAGTACTAGAAGGGATCTTCAACTCTGTAGTTGACTAATTTTTCATTTGAAATCATTTAGTGCCAGGAAATTCAGTTTAAACTTCCATATTTTTTTGAAATTCATTTTGAATTTTCCAAAGTACCCGGATGGAGAAATGACCTAAATCAAAGTTATAGCACTCAAAGCTATATGCAACTTTGTAGCTGACAATTTTTTTCATTTGAAATCATTTAGGGCCCGAAAATCTTGTTTTAATATTAATGATTTAGAAATTCAATACTTTTTGAATTGTTCAAATGACATCAGGTGGAGAAAGGATCTAAAGCAAAGTTGTAGTACTCAAATAGAGCTTTTTATTTGAATTCATTTAGGGTTCCAAATATGCATTACCTTATTTAGTAAATTGAATACAAAAATATATCTTTTATTCAGTATTTGCATAGGTGACGTGCACCATCATAATTAAATAGATTATGGATTAAATGTAATTATATCTCCGTAAAGACACGCTGAGTTGTTGACTGATAGGCAAAATAAAAGCTATCGTGGGCTTTGTCCCCAAACCACTAGTGTGGCCGAGAAGTTGGACTTCAAACCTAAGCTGGAACCACTACGACCGGAGCAGCCCAGCCCAACTAAACAGCAGCTGCTTCGGTGTGTGGAGAAGTTGAGATCCAGTACAACTGGTGCTTAGAGATGAAGCAGGAAATAAACCACCTTTTCCTTCACACACACACGTATATAGGTATAATACTCACAATCTTACTTTTCTTTTTATTTTACAATACTATATTGAACACGTACGGTATCATCCATGTTCACTTGATAAAATAAAGTTTCATATGCAAGACAAGATACACCCGGCCAGTGCGCACTACTACTGCATATCACGTGCTTTCTTCTCAAGATCGATTAGCTAGCATTAGCTATATGATGCGTACTCCCTCCGTACCGGAAAAAAAAAAGAAGTTTTTGATAGCGACACGACCTTCAAAGCATAACTTTAACTACTTATTTTTATAAAGATATTTATAAAAAAATGATATATGTAAATTTTTGTAAAAGTATTTTTCAAGATAAATCTATACATATGATTTTCATATTTCCAAACTCAACAACTTAAAAGTTATTCATGATTTATATTTGTAATGTTTGACTCAAGTCTGATAAAAAACGATTTTATTTTTTAAGCATGGAGGGCGTACGTGAAGAAACAGAATAGGGGACACGTACGCGCACAAAGGAAAGGACCACCCTGACGAATAATCATGCATTTGCATGCATGCATGCACCTTGAAACTGCCAAGTAAAGAGAGACAAATAAAATGCCCAAGGGCCAGGAAACAGGCCTGCATCTGCATGCACGGCAGTGGCATTTCCCAAAGGACGCGAATATAATACACGTGACGTGACGATGCATGCATGCACGTGACGTGACGATCTCATCAGTGAAGGATTATATATTAAAATGTGTCCATCTTTTAAAAATATATATGATGAATTTTAGAAATGGTCATCTCATTTTTCGAAGATGGTCTGGAAAACAATCTCTAAAAGTCGATTAACAGGGAAAATAGAGCATATTTTTAGGTTAATACTGAGGTCCACCATCTACCAGCCATGCCATGATGAACACGTAATAAACGAACCCTAGCCACCTGTTCCTTTCCCAACCACACCAAAACATCCCATTTCTCGCCCAACCATTGTATTTCCCATCCTTCATTGGATCCTTCCTCTTTCATGCCGGCAGCACTCCAACCCCTCAACCTCTGCATGTTGCCTCTTTCTCTCTCCCCCATGTTGCCCCACATCGATGAGCCATGACGCAGATTAAATGGTGGACCTCTTTGAGGAACATATCGCGTGAATGCAACACATACACAGTGCCGCCTCGCTCCCCTCTCCCGATCTGTCTAGCCCTATCTAAGGCAATGGCATCGGGCACCGTGTTTCCCGATCTTGTGGTAGCTTAGAGCACCTTCTTGTTCTCCCTTTTTCACTATATATGATCCGCATTTTCTGCCATCCACCATGTCTCTCGATATTCCGATGTTCGTGCCTTCTCGTTCTCCCTATTTTTTTCCTCATTTGTGATGTTGTGAAGGGGATACCCCAGTGGCGGAGCTTGGTCCGCTTGATTTCTCCACTGAGGACCTACAGGATGCAACACATGGAGGTGTGAAGCTTCCGAGGCTGGGAGGACGAGCTCGTAGCCATCAAGGTAGTGGAGGTGGTAGGGGAGGAGGATGAGCCTCCAAGTTGAAGCGGCACATTGTGACACCATGGTAAGGATGGCAGGCTTGATGTTCTCATCAAGACCAACAATGAGCTCTTTTTCAATTTACAGAGGCGGACACTCATTCCCATCTCTTATCAGAGGCCTCTTCCTAGAGGTGAACCGTGAACGAGAGTTGAGAATCATAGAAGGGATGGTATGTGCCAATGCAAGGATGAGACAAGGGGCGTGTAAGGGACCATGACGCCTAAGGGGGGTGAATTAGGCAACTTAAAAATCTACTCTAAACTATGGCCTCTAATTCCACCTAGTCAAAACCTTTGCAAGAAAGTAATCTATCTAGATGTGCAACTACGGTTTTGCTAGGTGTGTTGCTATCTCTACCGCAAAAGAGTTATGCAACCTAGGTTCCAATCCTATCAACTAAGCTCTAGGAAAGTAAAGCAATCAACCAAGGTAGCAATGTGAATGCGGAAGGTAAAGATGAGGTAGAGATGCAAACTCCTGTCTACGACTCCGGTATTTTTATCGAGGTATCGAGAAGCGCTCAAGCTTTCCCCTAGTTCTCGTTGGAGCCCCTCGCAAGGAATCCCTCGCAAGGGCCAAGCTCCCGGTCGGGTAACTCCGTGGATAGCCCCGGGCCTTCCCCACGCGCAAGTTGGTCTCTGGTGTGCCTTCCGACAAACCTCTCCCAGATCGCTCCCCACCGTCTTCACTATCAAGCTTCCGGCCGAACCGTCGTGGGCCTTGTTCCCTTCGGTACATGGTGGCGGCCACACCACAAACACGATTGGTGTGATCTCGCAAGACTACAAGCCCCTCCGATGTACAACAATGGTGCGCGCAAGCACCGAGTGATAAGAGGTGTGTAAACCTCACTAAACACTAGGCCTAAACCTAAAGCAAGCGCATAAGCGGTGGTCTAATCAACCTAAGCACTTCGCAAAGCACCTACGTTAATCACCTAATGAATCACTAAGCACTATGCAAGTGGAGATCACTAAAATGGTGTATCAACACCATTGGTATGTTTCCTCAGCTCTCCCACTCTCAAATGGCCAGTTGGAGGCATATTTATAGCCCCACAAGTGAGAACTAGTCGTTGGACCCGAGACCCAACTTTCTGCTAGTGACCGAACGCTGATCACGTCCTGATCAGACGCGTCCGGTCCTGCCGACCGTTGGAGCGCGCGCGTTTGATCGGACTCTAGGCCGAGTCTGGTCTCACTCAATCGGACACGTCCGGTCGTGCTAGCGCTGCTCTGGAACCTTTCTGAACATGATCGGACGCTACTTCTTGGTGCGTCCGGTCGTCCTGTCGTCGCATCCGGTTACGCTGAGAATGTTGCCACGATGATGAACAGTGTCACATGTGCGTCTAGTCATCACGTATGTCACCTATGGTTGCACGGGCAACGATCGGACGCGTTCGGTGCCTTTGTGGCAGCGTCCGGTCGTCTCTGTCGAGCCCCTTCTTCATTCGTTTCTTCACGATCTTGCGTCCGGCTTGGTTTCTATCTTTGTGATTGGACTTTGCTTGGTTTCTTGGGTCTTCTTTTGTGCTTCTAGGGTCTTGCTTATGGTGTTGATCGTCGGATCATCATATCGCCTCTGTCCAAGTCACGTCTTGCACCATATTGAACTACAAATCAATTACTTGTAAATTTATTGGTCCAATTTGGTTGTGTTGGTCATCAAACAACAAAATCCAAAGTAAATGGGCCTAGGGTCCATTTTCCTTATAGGGCGGGAATCTATTGTCGTTGACCAACACAATGAAACTAGACGTGGAAGAAAAAACCACCATTTTGCATAACTAGGTCACACCTCATGTCAACCTTTTCTAACAAGGCCACCAATGAGCTTCTAGATCATATGCATGTGGTACCTTATTCTAGTGCTAACAAGTGATCTAAAATACCTCCCAATCCATTGACTGTGAATGCCATATGATCCACTCACGTTAGAAGTTAGAACCATATATATAAGAACAATAGAGCATCTCCAACGGGGACTCTAAACAGCCCCCTCCTATATATTCTATTTTTTGGTGCTAGAGCAAACAAAACTTAATCCAATAGGGCCCTAACTCAAGTCTCTACTTTATGGAGATCCCTAAATCCTCCCTCTTAGCCCCATCTCTCAGGGGGTGTGCTTCTTCCCGGATACCTCCCCCCCCCCCCCTCACCAACTCACTCTTGCACGTCTTTTTTTATCCTGACTCTCTCCCAGTCGCATTGCCACCTATTCCCATCCCTTGGCAAAGCCCCTCGGCTCGACGCGGCTCCCCTTCCCAGCATCTGTCTCGTCATCTCCCCTAGGTGAGGCAACTTCAAAATGGCTCCTCTCCTCCCGGCGAGGCACTCAACCCTACCATGACTCCCCTCCCTTAGCGTCTTCGACGATGCTCCCCTCCCTCTTCTCACGCCCCCATATCCCAGTCAATTGGAGCGATGGTAGTTATGGCAGAATGAGAAGTGGGTCCCATATGCCAGTGAGTACTAGAATGGCATAATAAGCCCTGGCTGAAAGTAGCGCAGGAGCCCATGAAGATTCAGGCCCCGTTTGGCCGGGCTCCCGCGGGCTCCGGCTCCTGCACTATAGCCGGGTGTCGGCCGCCCAGCAGCCGACAAGTGCCTACAAGAGCCGGAGCCGCGGAGCCAGAAAAACAAGCTTCTTCGGCTTCGGTGGTGTCAGAGAGAGAGGGAAAGGATGGAAAAGAAAAACAACTCTGGTGAACAGTAATTGGTGTCGGCCGTCCAGCAACCGACAGGCCAGAGCCGGAGCCGCCAGAGCCCCGGTCAAACGGGGCCTCAATCCAGAAGAAAGAAGAGGCCCACTAACGAAACGGAGTAGGAATATCTATCTTTATTGAGAGAATTCTGCCACTAAAAATTATAGCATTTTCTTGCAATCAAAATTTTCGAAATTCCCTGACAAATAATTTTGGTGCTTCCCTGGTTGCCATTTCCGTCACCACGCCGTTAGATGGGGAACGCGAAGAGGTCGGTGGGCCGCGAAGAGGTCAGCGCGCGCGGGCCAGCGGGGAGGAGTCCCTCTCGTCGAGGTAGAAGTTGACCCTGAAGGCAGCAGCTGAGACGAGGGAGACGAGGAGGTTGAGCCCCGCGCGGGTGAGCGCGACGGCGAGCACGGTGGCCGCCGAGAGTACGGCCAGCACGACGCGGTCGTCGACCTCGAGGCCGAGGCACACGAGCGGCTCCCCGTCGCCGCGGCCGAAGTAGAGACCCAGCCAGGCGACGAAGAGCGCCAGGAACACGAGCGCGGCGAGCGCGGAAGTAGGCGAGGTTGCGGCGCGCACGCGCGCGGGCCTCCCCGTAGCTCTCCGGGCACGAGAACGCCGTCGGGTCCAGCACCTCCCTCCACGCGCGCAGCCGGCCCGCCGCGGCGCCCGTGAACGCCAGCGCGCGGGACTGCGGGAGAAGAAGGCGACCCCAATCTCCGCCGCCGTCGCCTCGCTGGGTCTCTATATCGTCGTGGCACAGCCGGTGCATGGCGCGGCCGCCGCAGGGCTGGCCGGAGTGCGCGCGGGCATGGGGTGCTGCTGGCCGGATGGCTCGTGGCCAGGCGAGGCGAGGGCCAGCCATTGGGCTTGCGACCAGGCGAGGGCGCGGCGAGCGCGGGTTGGGACCGGCCTGGGCGGTGGTGCGAGTCGGGGCGAGAGGGCGCGACCACGGACGGGCAGCGCGGGGCGGGATCGGCCGGGGCGGCGGGCCGGCAGGGAGGCACGCGGGGGAGCTGCTCCTCGGCCATGGCCGGGCGGTGGAGAGAGGCGATGCTGGGGAGGAAAAGCCTCGGGCGTGCGAGCGCACGGCGACGGGGACGGGGTGACGCGACCGTAACAGAGGTAAACGGTGGATCCATTTGTCAGAGACTAGATTTTTAACAGAAGTGGCAACCAGGAACGCATCAAAATTATGTGATGGCAGTGAGGGAATTTTGGAAATGTTGATATTCAGTGGCGACCTGGGAATTTTCTCGTCTTTATTATCGGATAGGAATAGGAGGCGCGGCAGCAGCGACAGCCGACAGCAAGCGAGCACCCATCTCAACTGTCTTGGTCGAGCAAGCACAAGCGCACCAGGTAGGAGGAAGAAGAGGATGGAGGTGGCGGGGGCTCAGGCCCGCGCGGTTCCCCTCCTGCTCCGCCACCACGCCTCCCTGCGGACCTCCGTATCCGTCTCCTGCACGGGCTCCCGCCGGAGCTGGGCGGCGGCAGCCACGACGGAGGGAGACGAGACCCGCGGCTTCGACAAGGTGCCCATGGACACCCCCGACGCGTACCGCCTGGTGGACCGGGCCACCGGACGCAGCGTCATCGTGTGGGGTGGCACCGACGACGGCGACGAGGCCGTCATGCCCTCCCCGGCGGTGCTCTCCAGGACCACCGACCGCCGCAGCAGCCAAGGTTACAATCACATTCACACCACACCTCTCTCACTGAGACCCCACCCTCTGCTTAATTCCACGGCTCGTGCTTGGATTGGAGCAAATAGAGTGAACCAACTGAACGTACATTTGGGATTTGCAAATCACGCTCTCTGTTTCTTCATTCATATACAAGAGAAAATTGGAAAGGATTTTCAGCTTCAGCAAATGTGGTTCTGTAATTATTTGACAATTGACATCAATACATCATCAGTCGGTCAGTCCTAGTTAAAATGTCAGCCTTGCGGCAAGGCAACCTGTAATTATTATTGTGTTCTTTTTCTTCTCGGCGCAGTAACCTGAAGATTTCACTTCTGCTAAGGCTCAACCTATGTTTTACACTACAGGTGTTGGGGGAGGTACAGGCATCGGGAATTTCGGCAGATTGAAGGCGCGGAAAATAAAATCCTTGGTGACAAGGTCAGCTCACCGCAAGAGGGAGAGTTCTAATCGCTCAAGCACTAACCGCTCCTATGAATCTTCTTTTGATGGCTCTGATGATGAAGATGGAAGCTATTTTGAGAGAAGAAAGCCTGTCTCAGACTCAGAACGCCGCACGAAGCTGAGCAGTGACTCCAGAGACGGAATGACTCAAAGTGCACATTCTCTGACTTCTGTTTTGGGCCAATACAGAGGTGATGATGATACGGGCTTCCCTGCTTCAGAGGCTACTTCTGGTTCCAAAGGATGGGGGAGCGTTGCCGATGTTACTTATGGACGGCAGAATCAGAAGCAAAGGGAGCCTCTGAATTTCCCTCAAAGAAAAGGGCCTTTGGACAGTGGATTTTTCAGTCGCAGAACTTTTAAGGAGATTGGCTGCAGCGATGAAATTCTAGGTGCGTTGAGAAATTTTGATTTCCCTCGTCCATCTCATATCCAGGTAAATATATTTTCCAAAAGAAAATATTCAACTTATGGAAGCATCTTAAGTTTTGTTTCTAGCATCCTGAATTGATGTCTATGTGTGTGCGCTTATGCTTTATGCAAACCATCAGCTCCTAGGGGCATTAATATATAGAATGCTGAATTATCGCACCCATGCCTTCATTAACTGCCGAAAAACTATTTTTAGGCTATGGCATATGGCCCTATCTTGGAGGGGAGGAGTTGTGTTATTGCTGATCAAAGTGGGTCTGGCAAGACACTAGCATATCTTTGCCCTATAATACAAAACTTAAGGAGTGAAGAAGTTCAAGGGCTCCATAAATCATCCCCTAGGAACCCCAGGGTGATAGTATTGACCCCTACTGCTGAACTTGCTTCTCAGGTATGCTACTTGTTTAATAATGATTCTCATGTTTTTTTATACCGAAAGATGTGGAATTGCTGGTTGAGCATTTGTTTAATATCAGGTCCTTAACAATTGCCGGTTGATATCAAAATCTGGGGTTCCATTTAGGTCTATGGTTGCAACCGGAGGATTTCGACAGAAGACACAGTTAGAAAGCCTTGACCAAGAGCTTGATGTAATTATAGCAACACCTGGCCGATTCTTGTATCTGCTTCATGAAGGCTTTGTGCAATTAGCTAACCTCAGATGGTATGGATCTTCGTTATCCTTTTCCATCATTTCGTAGTTTGAGTTTTGCATCTCTAAAGGATACATTTGAACCAAAAGATCAAATTTACTTATCAGCATAAAAAACAAAGTTCTCTATGTTTGCAGTGTTGTGTTGGATGAAGTGGACATTTTATTTGGCGAAGAAGGTTTTGAGCAAGTGCTTCATCAGTTAATTATTGTTGCACCAGTGACAACACAATATCTTTTTGTGACTGCCACTCTTCCTCTTGATATCTACAACAAGGTTGTTGAAACCTTTCCTGACTGTGAGGTTATCATGGGACCTGGTGTGCACCGAACAAGCTCTCGTCTTGAAGAGGTTGGTCATTTCTCACTTCCTTCACTATTCTTTAACTTTCATTCTGTTATACATGCTTTCTGAAGCCTCTCTAGGGATGTCAGTGGATTGTTTGATATGTCTGACATATAGGATTGCATAGTGCATTCATGGGCCATGGGCCATGGCATTTGGTATCATGCATCTTTGTTTTCCTAGAATGATTTTACATCTCTATTGGCTCGACTGCAGATTCTTGTGGACTGCAGTGGAGATGACAATGAAGAAAAGAATCCAGAAACTGCATTTTCAAACAAGAAATCAGCACTTTTAAAGATTATCAAGGAATCTCCTGTTCGCAAAACAATTATTTTCTGCAACAAGGTAGTCCCTTCCCTAATATCCCTATGCACTGATCACAGGCAGACATACAGATCACAGTATATTTGATAATTATATCATGATTGTGCTTTCTGTTGCTAGATTGAGACATGTAGAAAGGTTGAGAATGCGCTGAGGCGGGTTGACAGGAAAGCTTCGCAGATCAAAGTTCTCCCCTTCCATGCTGCGTTGGATCAGGCCCAGCGCATCGCAAACATCAAGGAGTTCCTGAACAAGCAAACGGCTGACTCCATGTTCCTCGTGTGCACAGATAGGTCAGTGTCGGCTAAACTGCATTTTCCACCATAGCTTCTCCTTTCCTGCCACCGTTTTTCAGTGCTGATGCTACCATTTGACGGTTCGGCAGGGCATCGCGGGGCATCGACTTTGCAAACGTGAACCATGTGGTGCTCTTCGACTACCCCCGCGACCCGAGCGAGTACGTGCGGCGCGTTGGGCGGACGGTTCGCGGCCCGTCTGGCAACGGCAAGGCGTTCGTGTTCGCGGTGGGCAAGCAGGTGTCCCTGGCCAGGAGGGTGATGGAGAGGAACATGAAGGGGCACCCGCTGCACGACGTGCCGTGCGTCTAGGACTCTAGAGCCTGGAGGCTGGAGAGGTGCCTGAACAGAAATCACTTCCTGAATCGTCCTTGCACCTGAAGATGTTGGGCTTGTGCCCCTAGCCTAGAAACTGGAGTACAATGTTTGTGTGGTGTAGCATATTTTAGCACTTTGAACAGACGTCTAGATCAATTCATGTAGAACAAGTTTTGATGCATGCAATTGCTGCCTAAACAAGAACATTCGAACAGAATTCAGATGTGCTGTTGGTAACTCATTGTTTGCCTGATCCATACATGCATACACCATTATCATTCTAGACACAAACAGGTAACACTGATTTGCAGGTAAGTTGTTCAGAGACGTGGTAGAGCGGAGGCAGTAAGTTGCTGCTACTGGGAGTGGAGTGGCATGAATCGAAACCTACACACAGCTCAGGCGGAAGCGATGGAGACCTCTGGAACGAGGGCGATCGGCTAGTCGCGGACGGTGTGGAGGAGGTGCTGCTGGGCGTTGTGGAGGAGGGCGCGGCCCTGCTCGTTGGCGGCGTCGCTGGCGCGCAGCTCCCGGATCTCCTCCTCCCACCGCTTCACCTTCTCCTTGTGGATCCTGCACGCACGGCACGAGGTCAGCGAGCGAATCGGCGGAGCAGCTAGCGGGGAAGAGAATGGCGGCCAGTGAGGTTTCCTAGTTACGACTTACGAGCAGAGGCGGTCCTCGAAGTCGGCGGCGAGGTCCTTGAACAGCGCGCGCCCGGCATCCAGCATGTCAGACACCTGCACGCATGAACGCACGCGTGAGCGCCACTGCGTTCTCCACGCTGTTCATGTCGATCGCTTCATCGCCTCGGCGTTGCAAGAGGTTGCCGGGGGCGCACCTGGCCGGTGTAGTTGTCGATGGCGAGGAGGATGCGCTGGATGTGCTCCTCCGTCTCCGCCGACACCACCTGCTCCTGCTCCTGCTCCTCCGTCTCCGCCGCCACCACCACGGCCATCTCGTCCCCCTCCGTTTCCGCGGCGGCTGTGGTCACGGCACCGGCGGACGCCGCCGCGCCACCTCCTGCGCTCCCCTGGCTTGTCGTGTCATCCTCGTTGCTCTGCATGGCACACCAAATCGCACACGGATTACGGATTACGATGAATCAAGCTGGTTTGCGAATTCAAAATTAAGGCCGGATAAAAACCCCACGACAGAATTAAAAAAACCCATGCTGAGTATTTCGAATCGGAAGTCCAAATCCCCCAAATTGCTCGTG
Organism: Miscanthus floridulus; assembly: GCF_019320115.1. NCBI lineage: Eukaryota > Viridiplantae > Streptophyta > Magnoliopsida > Poales > Poaceae > Miscanthus > Miscanthus floridulus. The sequence continues at coordinate 176,330,172 of NC_089581.1, read as the reverse complement.
GTTCCAAATCGGAGTAGCAACAGGGTTTCGAATTCAACGACTCGAAGGTGATCGCGCATCCACGAACTGTTAGATCAGATTCCGACAACAACAACAACAACGAACTCCCGACCCCAAATTGCGAGGCGTGCACGGAAGCGAAGCAACCGACGAACTCCAACGTTTTCGAACTAGACGCGAGCTCCCAAAAAAATCAGAATACGCGCGGTGAAGCACCACCTCCAAACTCAGAAAGCAAAACAACAGCAGCCAAAAGTAACCGCGGATCGAAGAAACCCCAGCGGGCAGCAGACAATTCGCAGCGGATCGCGACGAGACCAAGCAATAGGCACGGAGGAGGGAGGGGGAGATTCGCGGAGGCGGTAGCCTACCTTGGCGGCGCGCGCGCTTGGCCTTGGAGCTCTCCCTCCCCACCTCCATCTGGGCACCTCGCTAGCTGGGAAAATTTTTTAACATTTTTTAAAACTATTTTAAAATCTAACATTGTTTTTTTTTAACTAACACCTATTGGACATGCCAGTTTTCACGGCGTGGCTAATTCACTCTGTCGTGTCAGTGCATGGCGACGCGTCTAGGGCAGTCAACGGCTACGGACGACCGCTGACGTGGCAGGTCTGACGCGCCACTCGTCACGGCGTGGCGGGCCTGCAGCGCCGGCAGACCCCTTGTACAGGCAGCCACGGTTCCCTTTTATGCATGTCTCTCTCAGTGTCTCCCGCCCGCCGCACCGTGTAACACCTCTGGTGTTTTGACCTAGCACTAAAATTTGACATGTCATCATATGCATTGCAAAGCATTCATAAAGTAGAAAATTTTTTAATGCATTCACTAAATAAGCCTTATTTCATAATGTTGTTATTTCATGTGATGTGTTTCAAAACCCTAAATAAAGATCATGACCACAAGGGTCAAATTTAATGTGATCATGTGAGGTCATGTGTCATTTGACTTAAATAACCCTAATGGGCCATGTTACTGGTCAAAAATCAAAATTTAAGTAAAAGGAAGACAAATCAAATTTGAATTCATATTCAAATTATAAAAGTCATTTTTGCCCCTTTTTACTAATTCAAAATTCATGTGGAATTTGGGGTTGAGGCAAAAAGCAAAGTTGGAGATTATTTTATGTAGATCAACTTTGGTATTCAAAGTTTTTCAAGTTTACATATAAAATTTGGAGTAATTTTGAAATTATTCAAATGCTCAAATGCACCCCAAATTCAAATTTCAAAATAGAGGCAGAATTTGAAAATATTTCTAGAAGCAAAGTTGTAGAGTTTGAAAAATTGAACAACTTTCATTTTTGGAGATTTTCAACTTCTTTAGAAAATTTGTGAGTAATTTAAAAATGGACGTAGTGGCAGTTCTATAATTATTTCAAAAATCAACCTCCACCTCTCTGCTTGCCGCCGGCGCCACGCGGAGGTCACCGCCGATCGGATTTCGCCGCTTCTTCGCATGTTACACGCAGCCGGTGCCGTGGCGAGCGCGGGCGTGCGCTGTCGACGCCGGGCAACACCTTCCCAGCTATAAATAGCAGCCGCCGCCGTCGTCATTCCCGTTTTTCCCCTTCTGCTCTGCTCCGCCACCAGCTTGCTCCGCCGCTCGCCGTAGCCTCCGTCGAGCAGCATCCGTCGTGCCCAGCTACGCCTACGTGATCGCCTCGGCCTTGCGCCTCTCTGTCGCTTGTCTACGCCACTTGGGTTGGTCGGAGTCGCCCGGCGCAACTGCTTCTTCCCCGAGCCCGGTCGGAGCTCCGCTAGCATCGTCTCGACGTGGCTAGGCCATTCCAGACCATCTCCGCCTTCATCAAGCGCATCGACGTGACCGTGGTGAGCCACTGAACGTGAAGTTCACTTCGCTTTTGACTCTACCGTAGTCTTGTCGGGGTTACGCCGTGAGCTGACGTGCTCGAGCCGCCATGGCCGGCGTGGGGTCTTCTCCGATGTGCCTTCTGCCATTCTAAGGGCTGGGATGGGTTCGTAGTAGGGTATAGATCATTTTGGTGAGGTCGGCTTCGCCGGAGCGTCACCGTTGGCGTATTTTGTAGGCCGATCAGTGAGGGCAGCGCCGTCGTGATATGTTTGAGTCACTGACGGGTGGGGTCAGCCTGTCAGTGCGAGTGAGGAAGAAGAACAGTGATGATTTTTATTTTCTGAATTTGTGAATAGTGCTAAAACTTTGGGAATTTGTAGGAAATTCATGATAGCTCCAAAAATTCTAAAATTTTGTGTGTAGCTTCTGTACATGTTCTAGTATGATTTAAAAATTTGAAACTTGAAATTTGAATAAATTTTTAATGTTTAAATATTCAGTCCATTAATTAAAAAATGCAATTTCCATGATTTTTGTAGGTCACTGTATAATTCCAAAAATTATGAAATTTGTTTTGGTATACTAATTTGTCATGAGGAAGCTTACATAAAATTTTCAGGTCATTTGGAACAAGTTCATTTTTGGGCTTAATTCCAGATTAATTCAAAAATAAGTAAAGACCAACCCTAAGTGTTTGATTAGTAGTTGGATCTTGTTTTGGTCATGTTTTGTGACTAGTAGGGTTTCAAGATCCATTTGGTCAAGACACATGTGTGGTTCTTGATGGTAGGATTGCAAGTTGATTTTGTTGGCTTGCAACTATACCATGAAATAAAGTCATTTGCGGGGTGTTTTTACACTTCATGTACCATGAAAGCATCATGTTTACATTATCATCATGTTAAGGCATATGTTATCGTTTCGTGTAGAACCCAAGAGTGAAACGATTCTAGTTGAGCAAGTTCTGAAAGAATCACCGGTTGTCACGGGATTCGATAATCGTGGTACTGATCCGGAACCTGAGATCGTCAACGAAGGCAAGCCCCGGTTTATGCATTAAGCCATTACCTTGTTTACTTTGAAAAGTTTATCACCTATGTTACTTATTGTATTAAGTTGTTTAATTCAAATGTTACCTACTTGATGCATTACCTACCTTGATAATTGTTTACCATCCTTGAAGATGTTTTCATTTACAAAGGCGTAGTATGCTTAGTATGCTTTATGGAAGGCTTTTAAAGTAAAAGTTTTGATACAATCAAAGATGGCATACTGACCAAAGAAAGAAAGAAGGTAGAATGAACTAGAGACTAGTCGGGTGACTTATCTTGAATGTTGGGTAATGTTGCCGACTATGTCGCTTAAAGGCCACTCATTGTGGATCTTCTGAACGAGACACTTTGTAGTACTGGTCATATACTCCGGTAAGCCTACTTCGGCTAATCTGATACTAAGACGAATACCCACGCACTGAGAGTGAAGAGATGGTGGGAGTAGCGTGTACCCTCGTGGCTAGAATGTGGCTAGATTTGAGGTGTGCTGTGTTCTCAGGGTGGCGTGGAGACGGCTTAGTATAGGAGGATCCGGTAGCGAGGTTGATATATGCAAGATTAAGTTCTACATATGTCGTGTGATAAGGAATCCCTAGCTGGGACTTGAATCAATTCGAATTGCCGGTGCTCCGTGGATATGGAGACTCGATTCATTATAGAAACAATGCAGGACTGGTGAATTACTAAAATATGAGAAAAAGAATGAAATGAGAAGGAATGGAATATAGGGAAATGTATATTTAGTTGAGATAATGAACAAAAAGGACTTAGTGGTAAAACTTGAAAATAGAGTGAAGAATAATAAGCTTTTAGCAAAGAACTTTTGAATCTTGCTACATCCTTACCTTGCCCCAAGCCCTTGCATCTCTAAAGTCTTACATCCCGTTATGTCGGGTTAGTCTTGTTGAGTACCTTTATACTCAGAGGTTTGTTAACCCTTGTTGCAGGTGAGTCACATGCGCAGGCTTATTTTGGTCCCTGCTGCATGTCTGTGTTTGAAGTCAATGACTGATGAGGAGTGATGAATGGCCTTTAGACAAGGCACTAGTTTGTTTGATAAATAAAGTTAATGTAATATTATCCCGCTACTATAGGTTGTATGACACTTATGGTATTGTAAGTTTAAAAACAACTGGTTTGTAACTATGTTATCTTAAGACTTCCGCTATCTTTTACTCTGGTATATATATTTGAATAAATTGTTGTAATCTAGCAATGTCTGTGATTGGGATCCTGTTTGAAAAGAGAATCATGGATGATTCGGGTTTCCCGAGGACACCTGACAGACCTGTTAAGTTGTTGGGAACTCGTGTTTCGCTATCCGAGGTCTGTCAAGACAACGATAGATACACGTGGGCCTGATTTCTTAGGAGGTTCTGCCACACGCCGCCACCACGCCATGCCCGCCTTCGCCTGCGCCGGCCCACCACGACCTCGGCCGCCAGTGCCCGCCATCTCCCCACTGTCGCGCGTCGCCCAGTCCTTGTCGTCGCCCCTCCATCTCTCCACACTGTCTCGAGCCGTGAAGGACATTGCTGCGCTGCCCATCGTCATCCTAAAAAAGGGGGATTGTCGTCGGCCGGCTGGCCATTGCCGCCGCCCTCTAGAAGTAGGCCGCTGTCAACCGACCATTGTCGCCGACTGGCCATCTCCATTTGAAATTTGAACCAGGATGAGGGATCATCATCCGTAGTACCCCATTCATGAGGTGCACTATGACAAGGACCACCAAGCCAAGCACATGTCGAAGCTTCGGGAGGACTTGCAACCTCTTAGACTACGCACGCACCAGCCACACCGCTGGGACGAGCGATACCAGCCATACATATAGCGTGTCGGCTTCCTTGAGATCGTCCGGGTCTTTAACACTAGGCTACCGATCCTCGACCTTGCATTTCTCACTGTTGCTGTCAATAGGTATGATTTGATACACGTTTTGTGAAGTACAAAGCATTGATTTATCTCATTGTTTTAATTAAAAAACTTCTTGTATTGAATTAAAAACACATAGGTGGAGGTCAGAGACCCACACCTTCCACCTTCCTTACACCGAGATGACTATCACGATGCACGACGTGAAGATGATTCTGTGTATGTGGTTGGGGGTCTTCCAGTGACTGGGATCCTTGATAATGACTACTGGATGGACTTGGTGAAGCAGTTTTGTGGTAGAAGACCACCCGATGATGAGGATGCTAAGAGAGCAAAGTAAGAATTTCTACGTTCCAAATATTTACTATTTTGACACCAGCACATGCAAGTCTTTGTTTGGTCTCTTATATCACAAATATATGTTATGGTCTAAGTCTGTCGTTGATCTACATATTCTGTAAATTATTTTGCTATTTAAATGGAGGGTGTAGTACATAACTTTTGTGATGCGTATTGTCTTTATCTAATTTAATGTTTATTTTTGTTTCCTCGACTCTCATGTAATTGTCCTTCAAAAATTTCAGAAAAACATGTGGTGTCAGTTCGGTCTGGATAACAGAAAACTTCAAGCATGTCGCTGCACCCAAGCACTCTAGAGCAGGAGATCGAGAGGTATGCTAAGGTGTGGCTGTGGCACTTCTTAGGTGCCTTCCTGTTCCCTGACGCGTCGGGTAACACCATCAGCTAGGGCCTTCCTCAACATACTGAGCCAGCCATGGGAGAATATAGGAGCGTACAGCTAGGGACATCGCGGTCCTAGTATGAATCTATCGTCAGCTCTGCGTTGCCTGCCTACACAGTACAGGAAGTGCTAACCTAGGAGGTTGCTCCCACCTACTACAGGTTTGGTGTTGGGAGCGATGGTCAGTCGGGAGGCCCGTTGTTCATGATTTACCTATAAGTGCATCGATTTTTTATTTTCCTCAAACTTGATGCTGCACTTGTGACTGACTATCCTATTCAATGCAGGCATGGAATCACGTGGACGTAGGATCGACTGCTCTATACGTTTGGCAAAAAGCGGAGGTAGTTAGAGGGATCCCGAAGCGATGGTACAGGCAGTACTCGGACACGCTAGATGTTCTGATACAATACTAGGTAATGACCACTTTGATACTACTAGTCGGTATTGTTGCTTTTTTATTATTCCCACAATCTAACAGTAGTTACCTAACTTTCAGGTGAATTGGTGTTCTTAGTCCAGATTCGAGCTAGAGGGGTACATGAGTCCTCGCACTGAGAAAAGTGTCGGACGAGTGGTTTTTTAATGAGCCACTAATTTTCTTCCACGTGGTAAAGATGCACTACCCTATAAGGGTGTATAGGCAGTTTGAAAGATTGCAGCCATGCCCACCACCGTTGTATACAACCGACATAAAGTTACACGGGTGCGATGACTATAACATAATAATTTAGCGGTCATGTGCATATATACAACCACTAACTTACGTTAAATTTGTAGGTACGATCGAAGGAACAGGTACAAGGAGAAGAATTGGGCCGTGACGCGCGCGGGGTACATCCACGAATGGGAGAATAGGCAAAGGGTCCTGATCACCAGGAATCCACCGCACGACCAATGCAACTTTCGACCGCTACCTCCAATGGTTGCATAAGAGTAACCGCACATATATGCAGGCCCCTACACTAACAAGCCAATTGATGAGGACGAAGATGAGGATGACATCGCTGATGCATACGACGAGGTGACAAGGATGGAGACATAGCTCTAGAGAGCCCCGCTACAGAGATACGTGGTAAGAAATTTAAATTTCAATACAACTGCACGTCGACGTTCCTATAAATTGTAGTGATACGAACTTACCTTGATTGTGTATGCAGGCAACACAGTTGATAAGTCTGTTCAACGAAGCAGTCGTGCAACTTCACGATATCAGAGGGGAGTCGCACGACATTCTATACGTCTTCGTCGATGTACATTCTATTCTCAAAGTCATGACAGTGGTTAAATGGTTCTCATGACTCATTCATCTGTATTTTCTTTTTTTATAGAAAGTGAGGAGGAGCTGCAAGAAGCTGACACAGAAGCTCAGCTGGGTGGATACTCCATGGGAGATGTCCTATGACCCAGACCTATCTAGTTCCTTACGCTCGAGCACTATGCCGACACGAGCAGGTTCTTTCGACACGATGGTTGTTGGGACCTCTTATGTTCATACTCTCGACAATGCAGGCAAGGGTCCTGCAGAGCACGACGTTGAGGAGGACGAGGACTACGATGAGATTAGGATGTCTCAGCTTGGTGATGCGCCATTTCCTACACAGTTCGACGAAAAGATACTTGAAACAACCCTTCGCCATATACGTCATAATTACTTAAACATTGTAAGTAATGATGCTTATATTATAATTGCAGGGTCCTAGTTACACTCAACAGTACCGTCGAGTGTACCGCCAGCGAGATCGTACCGACGTTGGGTTCACCCCTAACGTGCTGCCTTCACGTCCGAAGAGGCAGCGACGTCCACGGTACCCATATACTCCTGGGTTGTAGGAGTTCTTTAGGATGACATGATGCACTTGTACTCGGACACCCACATATTGATGGAACATGTAGTATGTCGAGTAATGTTGAACTTATGTATTGATGAACTTGTGTCGTAGTTATGACTTACTGAACTTATGTCGAACAGAAGTATTGTCGAACTTGTGATGAACTTAGGGACGTGTACAAGTTAGTATTGCTGAACTTGTGTATTGATTGTCTCATGCACTTAACCTTCCTACTGACCTATTCGTTAAACCGACACGACGAAATAACTTGGCTCATGTGAGAACATAACAGAAGTGCCTTGTTTCATTTGCTACCTCTTTGACCGCCGCTCAGGGCTGGGGGCGCGTCAGCCTTTCTGTGCCATGGCAGCTGGCGCGTTAGTGCCGTGCCCAGATCCGCGCGCGCAGTAGCCCCGGCCACATCAGCGTTCAGCGGACCTGGTCCCTGCCACGTCGCCGCTTCTACCGCGCCGCCACGCATGGCGCGGCAGAGTGATTTCGTCGTGCCATGCGAACAGGCGCGTCCAAAAATGTTAGTTTTGAAAAAAAAACAGTGTCAAATTTAAAAATAGTTTTAAAAAAATGTTAAAAATAATAAAAAAAATCATCGCTGACCGGTCGGGACGGGAGCAGCGTAGTGGAAGAGAGAGGTGGATCGGATTTGCCAAGGATGGGCTCGCGGCCCGGTGGGTGGGTGTGCTCCTTTATATAGCCACAAGCCAACCTGCTGCAAAATGGATTAATAGGTTGGGCTGGACGGGCTACTTGGTTACGGGCCTTATACGAGCTAGGGACATGGGCCGTAGTGGACCAGCATCGTTCACTAGCACTCCCATTTCCCCGTTTCCTGGATGCCTCAGCTCGACAGCCCCGTGTATTCCTAGGTAACATTTTGGTTTGGGTACGGAACAGGTTTATTAACACTCCCATTTCTGTTTCAGCTCTCTTATGCCTTGTTTGATATACATATATTCGTCTCAATTCATATGTGTTGAAGTAGATTGGAGTAAAATTAAACTAAATTGCATTCCATTTCACTCCAATATATATGGATTGAGGTGGATACATATGTATCCAAACAAGACCTTAAGTGGTATTCCTAGGTAGCGTTTGGTTTGAGAACATAATAGAGATAAAGTGGAATATTCCAGTTTGTTTAGTGTTTGGCTTTGAAACGATGAGGAGGAAGTCATCCTCCAGAATAATATTCTCAAGATCTAGAACTTCCCTATCAAAAAAATGCTAGACCTTTATTTCGGCATCACACTCCATTTCCTCCACTCCATCTCCTCCTGTCCTCCACATGGGCTCCCATGATGCTCGAGCATGGGCAAGCTATCATTGACCCGACGACGTTCGGCCACCTTCGCCGGCATCCGCACCTCACCCACACTTTTTCTCTCTTTTTCTTCTCGTGCCCTAGAGTTCACAACTTTATTTATTTTATCCGTGCACACCACCATATACGCATAGTACATCCTTGCGAACCTATAGAATTACCCAAAAAGGTGCTTTCTTTGAGTGAAAACTGCTTTTGAAAAATAAAACCAACGCTAGAAGGGTGGATAATGGAAATTGTGGAGGAAACTAGAAACGATGCATAATAAAAGGGTCATTTTTATCTATGTACACTACTGTATATACAGTACAGTCCTCGCAGACATCTAAAAATTCCCAAAAGACACTTTTGTTGAGCGAAATAACTTTTTTCTAGAAGAGTAAAGCAAACACTAGAAAGATGAATAATGGAAATGGTCAAGAAAAATTGGAAAATGCATATATGGATCCACTTTCTCCAAAAAAAGAACACAAGAAAAAAGCATGTGAACCAAAATGAAATGATTTGAAACATAAGGGAAAAAAACGTGTGAACCAAAATGAGTTTAAACAATTAAAGGGAGTCACTTTCTCCAAAAAGATGAATTGATTTGAAAAAAAAAATTGAGTTGAAACAAATAAAGGGAGTCACTTTCTCAAAAAAGATGATTTGCAAAATGAGTTGAAACAATTAAAGGGAGTCACTTTCTCCAGAAAAGATGAATTGATTTGAAAAAAATTGAGTTGAAACAAATAAAGGGAGTCACTTTCTTAAAAAAAGATGATTTGCAAAATGAGTTGAAACAATTAAAGGGGGTCAAACATAAAAATATGCGCTAGAAGGAGGGCTTGAACCTCCGACCTTGTGGTTAACAGCCACACGCTCTAACCAACTGAGCTATTCCAGCTTGTCGTTGAACATTTAATGATATTATTTAAATACAGTTGGACCACGTGGGTACGCCAGTGCACCTCCCTCAGGTCTGACCGCTGCTAGGGCATGTGTGTATGGCCGTTTGGTATACCTGGGAGAACTACTCGATAAGCTATTGGTTAAAATAAGTTGGTTCAACCAAGATTCTGTGCATGGGCGGATCCATGTAAAAATTTGTGGATGCGCCCGTACCCATGCACAAGCTAAAAAAAAACAGTGATAATGTTTAATTTTTTACTATATTCACACATTCGTGATAAAAGCTTGTGCACCCACAAGACAAGTGCACCCTTATCAAATTAGCTCTAGCTCCGGCCCTGATTCTGTGTTTTAGTATAGTATACGTATAAATAAATGGAAGCTATGGAGAAAAGTGTAGCCATAAAAAAATCATAAACATGAGTACATGACATATCTCTATAGGAGATCATAGAAGTTATACCAGACAACGCATAGCTCTATAGGAGATCTATTTTGACAATCCTGTATATGTGTGATGGGTTGTCTGTGGTAGCTCTAATGCAATATAATCTATGCCAGCATAAATGCAATGTGTTGAAATGTTTGGTTATCACACACGTGCAAATGCAAAGTAAGATTGTTTTAGTTGGTTACACAGTGTTGCATTCATTCACCTTCCTGTTCTAGTAGGTGGGATGAAAATATATTTTCTGGATCGCATCAGGTTATGTAAACATGCATTGCCTAATACGAGTAAATTTGATGTACTTGTTAATGCAACATAAGCTTTGAGTATTGTGCAAATCTGCACAAGAGCCTCTTCATGCAACAAAACATGGAAAAACTACGTTGCACATATCTAGATATAGATAATGCAAGCAACCAAACACATCATATAAAGTACAACTTATATAGAAGGTTGATCTAATTATTTTATACCATCTATAATCGATTATCATTATAAGGGCATGTTTAGATCCTTGGAATTGAATTCATTCTAATAGTTACAATTTAGACATAGATTAATTAAGCTAATGTAGTTGTATATGGAATATATTTGTATATTATTGTTAGCCATACGAGGAACATATTTATATGTTACATTTCTTTTGTAGAGAACTATAATTTGGGGAGTAGAAATATATCATAGTGGTCTATAGAATCCATTTCTATCTCACACCCTATGAATTTGAGATATGCTTATTGTGGGCTTTGGAAAGTGGTGGAATGTCAAATTCCATGCCAAATAGCCTAATCCATTAAGTGAATTTCAATTCCTCCAAAATAAAAGAATCCAAACGGCTCCTAAGAGATATGAATCTTTTTTTGTATAATATACCAAAAATATGGCTTCAGACCTCCTCAAAGAAGAAACATGAATCTAGCATTGATTTTTCTTCAAAACCATAAAGCGTCCTATTACCTCCACTTATTTTCTAATCGAGTTCAAAGTTGACAGGCTATGCAAAATCTTATAAAGTATTTCACAATTTTTTCAACATATACGACCATATAAAACAGACCTCGAAGCTAGGAGCTATAACCAAATTACTCCTAAGTCAATATGCTGAGAAGAGTGATCCGGCAGAGAATCTGATGGATGAACCCATGAAGTATATGGTCTTCCACTGTGTTATTTTAGAGTGATTGTTTAATACTTTTATAGAGCACTTCATAATAAGTTTTTCATAAAGTACAAGATCATGAAAACAAAGACTTTGAAGGTTGTCCACTTCTTCATATGATTCATCCGAGGAGCACGTGCAGTGCAGGACATGTTTGTTCTCACCGCTAACGTCACCCCTTGTGTACAGAAAAAACTTGAAACATAAAAGATCCACCATTGTGTTTCTTGTATTATTTTTCCTTAAAAAACGAGTATGTTTGGATTATATTTTTCAAGAACATTTTCTAATGAAGCTGGAACATTTTTATCTGTTATTGAGCAGGACAATGCTCGATGTCCACGAGAATAACTCTATATTTGGGACAAAATATGATCCATTTCCAAGAAAAAAATGTTTCAAAAAAATTGTTTTATATTGAAAAGGATGTTCAAAATTCACCACTGCAAAAATGGTTTAAAGTTCACACGAGAAAAAATATTCCACCTTAGGCCAGTCTTAGTGGAATTTTCATCTGTATTTAGTAAGTTGTCACATAGACAATTTTGAGTAACATGACAACATTTTTAAAAATAAAGAGAATAAGTGAGTTGACATGATTACTATAATTCTATAAGAGTCACAAAATTAAATAGCAATGAAACAATAGAATGGAACTATTTATCGGGCATGTATGTTTCGTACTTATTTCATTTCACGTATGTGATGTGGTAGTTTTAGAAACAATGTGTCGGGTATTGTTATTAGGGATACCCAAAGCAAGAAAGTTAGCGTCCACACTGACTCCCCCGGATGGCTCGAGACGTATTAAAAGGTTTCGCCCGACCCCAAGGCCGCGGGCTTCGCCTCGTCCGACCCCTTGGGTGCGGGTTCTGTCTCGCCCGACCCCAACGTCGTGGGCTCCGTCTCGCCTGACCTTAAGGCCACGGGCTCCGCCTTGCTCGATCCCTTGGTGCGGGCTCCGTCTCGCCTGACCCCAAGGACGCAGGTTTCATCTCGCCCAAGGTCGCAGGCTCCGTCTCGCCCGACCTCGAGGACGCGGGTTCTGTCTCGTCCGACGGGGACCCATACCGCCGTCAACCACTCTAGGTCCAAGCGTATGGCCCTGGGTCAAAACTCTGACTGCTAGGGAAGAGGCTGGCACGCCTCGATGTAACCCGTAGCCGTGACGGGCCATACTTGGCGATTCACATCAAAAACAGTGTCGGGCGTGCCGGTACTGTTCTGCCTAATCCTCGTACGGATGCTGACAAGCGCGTCAGTTCACCACAATAGTCCGCCGGGACGGAGTGGGACGCCATGACCGGCAGGTGATGCCTGCGCATGGACGCCAGTGACGAACAGGGCTGCGGCATGAAGCCGTCTCTGTTGACGTCTACAGGATCGGTGGGACCCGCATGAAGGAGAAGAAGGACCCGACAACCGTGGAAGCCTTCTTCTCTCTCGTTCTTATCATTTTTCTCCTCTGTAACCCGCTTTCCCTTCGCCTATAAAAGGAGAAGCAGGGCGCCCCAACAGGGGGATCGACAATCGACACGAGACAACTAAACACAAGAGCACGATACGAACACACGGCTGAGCGACAAGCGAGCTCTCAGCACCCGATTCACTCCTTCCACCAGAGACTTGGGATCCTTTTCCTCTTTCGACTATTTGTAACCCCTACTGCAAACCAAGTGCCGGTAACACGAGCAACGGTGAACTGGATGTAGGGACGTTCCGCCCGAACCAGTATAAACCCTTATGTCCTCCGAGCACAGCATCCGAGCCAGACACGCAAATATAAATTTACTCATCGGTGGTCCAAAAACACCGACAGTTAGCGCGCCAGGTAGGGGCTTTTTGCGCGCCTCGAAGTCCACATCAGGCCTCATATGGCCAGTCACGGCGTCAGCTGGGTCTCGGGCTTGCACGTGCGCTTCGGGAACCTGGACTTCATCGTTATGATGGAGGGAGAGTTGGCGCAGGTTCCCGCCGCCGCCCAGCCTCTCCACTTCGCCGGCCTCGACGCGATCATCGAGGCGCTTGAGGAGCTGCAGTTGCACGCACCGGAGGCGCGAGCCCCTGGGAGCGACCATCTCCTCGGCTTCAATTACGGGAGGCTAGAGCGCCAACTCGGCACCTTCCTGGGACCCCGACCGTCCCGGAAGGACCTGCGCTGGCTCACCTTCTCAGTTCGTCAATGAACTAATTTAAATCAGCAGTCACGAAAAAAAACTAATTTAAAATCAGCGTTTCGCCGTTGGCACTGTTGTTCCTAAAAAGAAGCACTAATAAAAAACAAAAAAGAAAGAAATAAGAAACAAATCTGCAAAAGAATTTTTGCGTGAAAAAGGGAAACGGCCCAACGGCCCAGGAGAAGCACCGTGCGGTTGCGCCCAGCGCCCAGCGCCCAGCGTCCCCCAGCTTCCGGACTGGTGGTATACCGCCGCCGCCGGTCACGCCGCGAGCTCTCTCTTTGTCGCTCACTCTCTCGCGGCGACGACTAGGCTACCGCCGCCTCCGCCCTCCGCCCTCCGCCTGGTGCCTTTCGTTGGCGACGAGCGCACACCAGGTTTGTCCGCCCCTTTTCCTCCCTTCCTGCCGTGGGAAACCGAGCAAGACAACCCTAGCTTCTATCTAGCTACTTGTATTCGGATCTAATCGAGTTGTCAGGGTACAGCGCGTATTGCTTGCGATTCCTGTAAGCCCGGAGCTAGCTGCATACAGCACGAGATAGAAGATGGGTATCCTCGAGAGAATCAAGGAGATTGAGGCCGAGATGGCTCGGACTCAGAAAAATAAAGCAACAGGTTTTGCTGTCTTCACTGCCGGTGTCTTTCAGCTATGCAATTCATGTTCATCGTCTCATCTCTCCTTTTGGATGAAACTGTGCTGTGATGTTTCCAGAGGAGCACATATCTAATCATGAATTGCCTTTCAGCAGGTTTTGTATCTAGAATATCTGATCGTATTCCTGTTCAGTGCTATAGATATTTATGACGATGACCACAAACTGTATAATTTGACCATCTGCTAGTAGATTCGTAACAAATTTTAATGTAGACATAATTTGGACTAGTGAATTAAACAACAATATATAAATATTTTACTCAAGCCAGTTAAGTATTGATGAACAATCAGTCAGATACTATCCTCTATATGCAAACAGGTGCGGATTCTCTGCCCTGACAAGGCCATGGATCTTAATAAAACAATTTCTTTTATTTTGAAAAAAGGAAACTCATCATAAATGCCTGTACTTATCTATGAGTACCTTTTGGTTGCTGCATTTTCCCCTAATTTTGCAGCATGTTGTATCTGATAATATTTTTCCATTGTCTGTCATTCAGAATATCATCTTGGACAACTGAAGGCAAAGCTAGCAAAGTTAAGGACACAACTATTAGAGCCTCCAAAGGTATCAACGGGGTTGTGAAACCACTTCAGAAATTCAGAACCTTGAAATTCGCTTACATACTTTTCTGTGGTAATTTGGGTGGCAAATTAGACCATGAAGTGAAGCTAGTATTTGTTGTTTCTTCATTCCTTCAAAGTTTTTTAAAGTAGCAGCATAGTCTAAAAAGGCTAAGTAGCAGCCTTAACGTACGTGGGACTTGCATTTGCTTCATCTCACCTGTTGGTCATACAGGGTTCCAGCGGAGGCGGAGATGGTTTTGAAGTCACAAAGTTTGGGCATGGTCGTGTTGCACTTATTGGATTTCCCAGGTCTCCTCCCACTTGAGCCTACTACTTGACTACCAGAAAGTCAAGTGTTTCAAATCTTTCAGTTTCAGTTTGTACGAGTGGATTTGTAATTCTTGGAGTCCGTTATAATCAAGTAAACAACCCTATATGTTCAACACATGTCATCTGTTGCCTTTTATTTTTGACTCATGTATGTCTGGCAAACTAACTCTCATAGCTACTGCCTTGTATATATCAAAATGGGATGTATGGATATTTGATTACTAAGCAGTAGATTTGTTTTCTCTCTCTCAATGGTAATGCAAGGCATAAAATGTTCAGTGTTGTCAACCAATAAGATTATAACTGCTACCTCAGATCTGAAATATAAGTCTATTTAGGATATGGTGGTCAAATCTTTTAACTTTGATTAACAATATCTTCAAAATCATATAGATTTACAGCATAAGATTGACATACTAGATTTATTGTAAAAAAATACTTTTATACTAGAAAATTATTCTATTTTAAATGGTATATTGTCATAGTATTTATATTCCTAGTCCAGGGGTCATATTGGAGGCTGCGGTGATGTTCCAAGGGACTTGTACTTGGATTTACAGCATAAGATTGACGTAACTAGATTCATTGTAAAAAAAAAACTTTTATACTATATAACTCTTCTATTTAAAATAGTATATTGTCATAGAGATTGATAGTCCTAGTTGAGGGTCATATTGGGGCTACGGTGATGTCCTAATGGACTTGTCTTTGGGGTCAGAGGGAGTACAATATGTCTCATACTCGTGTGTTGTGACTTATGATAATATATCTTGCAGTGTTGGAAAGTCAACTCTTTTAACGATGTTGACTGGGACACATTCTGAAGCTGCATCATATGAGTTCACAACACTTACTTGCATTCCTGGAATTATTCATTACAATGATACCAAAATCCAGCTTCTCGATCTTCCTGGTATCATTGAAGGAGCCTCTGAAGGCAAGGGGCGCGGTAGGCAGGTAAATGCTGCTAATGCTTAACTGTTTTTGTATATGCTGATTTCTTTTATCCGCATAAAATTAGTGAATTGTTTTTTTACTAATATGCCGGGGCTGTTTTCAGGTTATTGCTGTTGCAAAGTCATCAGATCTTGTGCTGATGGTTCTGGATGCCTCAAAGGTTAGTATTTGATTGAAGAATCTTTGCTTCACTTCTGCTGTTATCTTTATTCTATCCTTAGGACAGCTAAGTTTTCGAAGCATATCAAGATTTTATGTTAGGTGAGAGGGGAGGGTCAGATGTCAAGTTTATGGGCACTCTGTGCCTCTCATAGACAGAATATTTCAGTCCTCATAATTTAATCTAATTCCTGACAAGAGCTAAAATACCACGTTTTCCTTACCAAAATAATATTACTATTGAAGTCTTTAGATAACTACTTCCACAATCAAGTTTATTGACTAGCTTCCTTTGCAAATATGCATCACATCACAAAATTATCATATCAGAGTTGTATGTAACAACATGGGCAGTTACAAAAAATGGATTAAATGGAAGAAGCGATAAGAAAATTCACTAAAAGGATAGGCAAGTTAGGAGAACGAATGCAACAAAGATAGAAGAGCTAGGAAAATCCGTGGTGGTTTGGTACTGTGCTACTTGGTTGGACAAGGGTATGGTGGCAAGAAATGGCACAGAAAAATAAAGTTGCAGCTTATGGATGAAAGAGCATAAAAATAGCATATCGGGTGTAATGCTAAGTCTTGGTTCTGGGACATGTGGAAAAATAAAGTTGCAGCTTATGGATGGAAAAGCAAAAATATAGCACATTTCAAATTGCATGTTAATTGCTTCATTTGTTCTACAATTTCAGCTTTTTAGTTGTAACTAAAAGCTTGTAGTGTTACTGAGTAAGCCATTGAGCCTCAAATCTACATCACTGAAGGTATTACTTATGATTACTTGAAAGTCTGTTCTTACTTCTTAAATATTTTTGTGGAACCTTTTAAAAGTAATATAGTTGCTTGAAAGTTCTTGCATAATCGTAGTGAACGTCTAGATCAAGGGTAGATGGTTTGCACATCAGGTGTGATGTGATGGAGTGTCTTAGTGTGTAAGAAGATTTGCAACGGACGAACTTCCGATTCTTTCATGTTTTAAGCCTTATCTCATTTCCGTTTGTTTATTACATGACTGTTCTAAATTTCATTTCAGAGTGAAGGACATCGCCAAATATTAACTAGAGAATTGGAAGCTGTCGGACTCCGTCTTAACCAAAGGCCTCCCCAGGTATATATGCATGCATAGTTGAAAGTGTGACAAATATAAACAAATGCAGATACCGACACGAGTATACATATGGAACACTTTAATTGTTAGACCTTTGGGTGCTCAGATAAGTCATTCTTTAAATGTGGTTCGAAGAATGGAACATTCTGAACATGTTGGGCACGATTCTAGTCCATAGATCATGTACCTATGTCAGGCCCACAGTGAAAGGCAGTGTCTGAATCATGACTCATGAGCCTGAAGTCGCCAACCAATGAATGCCACTTCCCATGGCATCTCTAGTGCAGGGTGCCCCCATAATCTGTATTGGATGACCTGTATTGCATGAATTTCTAAACCTATCATTCCATGGAGATCTGACGGTCTGACTAGATGCATAATTCATCCAGACCATAACTGCAACTAATTGTATTCTCTTATGCTAGTATTGTATTCTTAATTATCATAAAAAAGGGCGTACCCAGTGCAGAGAGCTCCCGCTCTGTGCGGGGTCTGGGGAAGGGTGTCAGTGGCAAGTCTTACCCTCGCCTGTGCAATGCGAGGAGACCGCGGCTCGAACCCAGGACCTTCCGATCACAGGCGGTAAGACTCTACCGCTTGCACCAGGCCCGCCCTTCTGTATTCTTAATTATCATAAAGCAGCCAAAAGTTTATTCAGCTAATGGATCTCACCGACCTACACTCCTACTCCATAGTCCTTACTTAGCAGGAATACATTAATTTCGCATGTAGTAACACCAAGAGGTGAAATGCAGGTATAGCCGTGTAGGTAGGCTTGGATCCCGTGATGTAATCGTTGCAAGTGCAGTATGTCAATGGCATAAAATGAGTCTTGTATCTACACAAAACACTATTTCAAATTTGTTGGCTGCTGAAGTTGTCATATCTATGACTCAAGATGCAACATTTGGGTACTATATGATGTGTATGTTGGGTGTGGATACCATGGGATGGAGGGTGCAAGGTAAGGTTCGACTTACCATGGGCAGTTTAGCAAGCTCCAAATCACTTTTTTACTTCTCACTGAACATTCTTACCCTATACTACATGAATTTTGAATTGTTGTCTTATTGACAAGTGCTGACCCAATAATTATGTAACTTGACCAACAAACTCTATGACCATGGCTCTTGGAGGAGGCCTAAATATGTAGTTTTGTGTCACCAACTATGCTCTGCTGCTTCTGACTTGTGGGGGTGTGCACTTATACCTTCTATGTTCTCTCTTGGCACCCTTTTGTACAAATAGATATACTTCAAAAGGAAGAAGACTGGCGGCATTTCTTTCAATACTACAGTGCCTTTGACTCATATTGATGAGAAGCTCTGCTATCAGATTCTGCACGAGTACAAAATTCACAATGCTGAGGTGCGTGGACATGCTTTTGGGTATGCATGTGCATGTCTTTGCTGTCGACTCAACTATTTTGTTTATTTTAGGTGTTATTCCGTGAAGATGCTACTGTGGATGATCTCATTGACGTTATTGAAGGAAATCGAAAGTACATAAAATGTGTTTACGTATATAACAAGATTGATGTTGTTGGTATTGATGACGTGGATAAGCTTGCTCGGCAACCAAATTCACTAGTGATCAGCTGCAATTTGAAGGCATGTTTCATCCATCACCTGCATATCTATCGAATTTTGTAATGATCCTTGTTTTGCTTGTCGTCCCTGAAAGTTATATTGCTTTATTGGCATCTCTAAATGACGGTGCACTTTGAGTTCTCCACAGTTGATTCTGTTTTATATCTCTTTATTTTTTTCATTGTGACTGAAACTATTTGTTCTTTGCAGCTGAACTTGGACAGGCTACTGGCAAGAATGTGGGATGAGATGGGCCTAGTGAGGGTGTATACAAAGCCACAGGGCCAGCAGCCTGATTTCACAGATCCAGTTGTTCTTTCTACTGTACGTTCTCTTTCCTTCCCTCGGTTGCTTTTCACTCTTGCTTTTCCAAGGAACAGGGGGAATAGGCTGGCTGACACCCGTGTTGTGTACCATCAGGATAGAGGTGGTTGCACAGTCGAGGACTTCTGCAATCATATCCATAGAAGTTTGCTCAAGGATGTGAAGTATGTGCTTGTATGGGGAATCAGCGCAAGGCACTATCCACAGCATTGTGGCCTCAGCCATGGTGTTCAAGACGAGGATGTCATTCAGATAGTAAAGAAGAAGGTTATGATTTCCCCTTGTCTGATTTGGTCACATCTCGAAGCAATATATAAATACAGAGAAATTATTACTTTAAAGGTTAGCTGCGAAGGCGCTAAAACCTGTTAACTGAAACTTTCAGGAAAAGGAGGAGGGTGGGCGAGGCCGGTTCAAGTCGCACACGAACGCACCTGATCGGATATCTGACAGGGTGAAGAAAGCTCCACTGAAGCAATAACTGATCCCTTCCCTGAGCGCGTCGCGACCAGCTTCCCCAAATCAGATGGACAACCTTGATCGAGATCATATAATCTGGAACTTGCTGAGCCACGGCGTGCTACTTTTTGCAGCCTTGTTTTGTACTTGTACCAGAACAGAAGGGCCATGTTTGGAGTATTCCATAGATAGTAACCTTCCGTGTCTCGTCACAGTAGCAATACAAATGCGGCGCCACCATGAATGGTGCTTCGTCTTGCTCAGATGATGTGGGCTTATCACTGCGTGTTACCTGCTGTATATGCCAAATACTTGCCAACTCACAAGTTCTGCATAGATGATTTCAATTGTGGAACGAACACTTGCTTATCATCACCAGTCCTGCATAGATAAGAGAATGGCAGTTTGTGGGAACATTTGCTTATCATCAGCGGCCTAGCCTTTGTTGTGGGAAACATCTTACTTGAGACTGGTCTCGTCCCCATTGCTTGGAATGCGCGATGCAGGGCCAGTTTATGGGAAACACAGGACATGTGAGCCCATCGATCGCACTGGAAACTAGTAATACGCAGGCAGAAACTTGGAAGAAGTGATGGACAGAGATTATTTGTTATTACGTTCTGCTAGTAGGAGTAATTCGTTATTTGTTGCCTTTTATTATTGGGTTAATTGGAGAAACACCATTATAATTTTCGCGGTTCGGAGAAACGCCATTATTCTTCGCTATTTTGAAGCATGTCATTATAATTCTTCGTTTTCCACAAAAATGCCACTGAATACGTATGGACACAGCCTGAGCCCAGCTGCAGGTGTATACGAAGACGTATACTTCATCTCCCCTGTCACTGACACGTGGGTCCCACATGTTATCTTCCTCCTCCTCTCATCTCTCCGGCTCGGGACACAAGTGGCCGCTCGGGACCGGACGGGAGGTTGCCGGCGCGGGCGTGCTCGGCACCGACGGTGAGGGCGAGCTCTACTCGCGCTGTACGCGCACGCAAGGCCTAGGCAGAGGCGAGCACGATCTCTACTCGAGCTCCAGCCATGGGGGAGGGGCGAGCTCGGACCTAGCGGCCACGGCGAGCGCAGCACGGCCGCGGGCGAGCTCGGCCCCGGCGTCCATGGCAGGCTCAGCGCCGACGCAGACGGCCCCAGCGAGCTCGGCCCCAGCGGCCATGGTGAGCTCGACGCCGGTGGCCATGGGGAGCTCGGTCCCGGTCATGGCGAGCTCGTCCCCCGACGCAGGGTGCCCCGGCGAGCTCGTCCCCGGCACAGACTGCCCCAGCGAGGTTAGCCCGAGTGTCCAAAGCGCGGGCGAGCTCGGTCCTGGCGGCCATGGCGAGCGCAGCACTGTCGCGGGCAAGCTCGGCCCTGGCGGCCATGGGGAGCGACGCAGGCTGCCCCGGTGAGCTTCGGCCCCAGCTGCCATGGCGAGCTCGGCGCCGGTGGCCATGGGGAGCTCGCCCCGGCCATGGCGAGCTCGTCCCCGACGCAGGTTGCTCGCCCGCGGCGTGCTGCTGCTGCTGCTCGGCCGCGTGCTGCTGCCGACGTGCTGTTGCTGCTCGTTGGGATGGAGAGAGAAGAGGAGGAAGAAAATGACATGTGGGGCCCGCGTGTCAGTGACAGTGGAGATGAAATATACGTCTTCGTATACGCCTGCAGCTAGGCCCAGGCTGTGTCCATATGTATTCAGTGATATTTTTGTGGAAAACGAAGAATTATAATGACATGCTTTAAAATAGACGAATAGTAATGGCGTTTCTCCGAACCGCGAAAATTATAATGGTGTTTCTCCAATTAACCCTTTATTATTCTCGTCCCTTAATAGGAATGGAGTGGAACAAAGTAATAGAACTCAGTAACTTGTCCTGTGACTTAATTACTAGAGTAGTAATTACTAGAGTAGTACTACGTACTAGTCATTGGTCCTATTCGTATCGCCGAAAAATTTGGATGATGCAAATGCTGATACTAATTTGTTTGTTGTGAGAGCGAACCACCGGAAAAGTAGCGATGAAGTGTGCATTCGGGGTTCAGCTCACCCAATTCCTGGCAGCTGCGATCGAGCGTGAGCGTTTGACAAGCACTCTGAGGCCGTGTTTGGTTCCGCCGCTCACGAACGCGCGACCGCGTTTAAGCGAAGCGCCTCCGAGGCCACGTTTCGGGAAACGCCCGCCCGCGTTTGTTTTCAACCGGCCATCGCGCGTTGGTCGCAGTCTGTTTGGCGGGATTCTCGGCTTGTCTCGATCGTAACGCGCTGATACGCGGAACCAAACACGCCCTGAAGTGTGGGCACGTGAGTCAATCAGTATCAGCGGTGGTACACTGGGGTAGGCTTCCTGTCTCCTGGCCTGCGTGCTCAGCTCAGCTCAGCTCTTGAGGGAGCGAGGCAGACAAGGACAATAAATAAAATGAAAAAATTTATTTTTGATCCTCTAATTATGGTTGTAGTTTTTTCTACCTCTTTAACTCAAAAACCAGACACGCGTAGTCCCTTTACTCTCAAAACCGTTTAAAATTGGCCATCACGCCCGTTCGACCGTGGTTTCGGCCCAGTCAATCCGCCACGACCGTGGTTTCAGCCCAGTCCTCATCCCTTCGCGACTGCCGCGCGGTCAACGAGCGAGAGCAGAGAGAGAGAAAGCGTAGGGCGGAGCGGAGGGGGCAAAGGGCACTAGGGCGCCGACAGCGGTCCTGGGGCCTCGGCGGAGCAGGCTCCAGCGTGAGCTGGGCGGCAACGGGTGAAAGGTCCTAATATGGCTAGAGGGGGGTGAATAGCCTATTTAAAAATCTACAAATCAACTAGAGCAATTTGATTAGTATGACAAATAGCGTAATGCAAACTTGCTCTAGCTCTACAAGGGTTGCAAGCCACCTATCCGATAATTCTAGTTGCAATGATTACTTAGGCACACAAACTTGCTATGTGATTACTCACTAACAGCTCTCAATCTTGCTACTCTAAAGAGCTCAACTAGATGAATCAAATAATAAAGCAAGCTCTCAATTCTAATTACACTAAAGAGCTTATATCAACTAGTTTGCAAGAATGTAAATAGGTGAGTAGGGTGATTATACCGCCGTATATGGGATGAACCAATCACAAGATAAAGATTAAGCCAATCACCGAGAGAATGCAAATGACAAGAGACAACCGATTTTTCTTCCCGATGTTTACGTGCTTGCCAACACGCTAGTCCCCGTTGTGTTGACCAACACTTGGTGGTTCGGCGGCTAAAAGGTGTTTCACAAACCTCGTCCACACGATTAGACACCACAAGAACCTACCCACAAGTGAGGTAACTCAATGACACGTGCAATTTACTAGAGTTATCTTTCGGCACTCCGCCGGAGAAGGTACAACTCCCATCACAATCACCGGAGACGGTCACGAATAATCACCAACTCGTGCTGATCCTCCACCGCTGCACCGAGCCGTCTAGGTGGTGGTAACCACCAAGAGTAACAAACGAAATCCGCAGCGCAACACGAATATCAAGTGCCTCTAGATGCAATCACTCAAGCAATGCACTTGGATTCTCTCCCAATCTCACAAAGATGAAGAATCAATGATGGAGATGAGTGGGAGGGCTTTGGCTAAGCTCATAAGGTTGCTATGTCAATGAAAATGTGTAAGAGCTAGAGCTTGAGCCGGCCATGTGGCTTTAAATAGAAGCCCCAACAATTAGAGCCGTTGTACCCCTTCATTGGGCACAACGCGGGTTGACCGGACGCTCCGGTCAGACAGACCGAACGCTAGCCCTCAGCATCCGGTCGCCCGATGGATGCCACGCGTCACTAGCTTCAAACGTTGTTCGTCAGATTTCAATGGCTACGAAGCTGACCGGACGCTCCGACAAAATTGACCGGACGCTGAAGCCCCAGCGTCCGGTCGTTTCCAGTAAGCTCCTCGAGGCGTATTTCTTCGACCGGACACGTCCGGTCCACCTTGACCGGACACAGACCAGCGTCCGATGCAATACCCTAGGTACTATGTAGATCCTGTCAGTTCGACCGGACGTAGCCTTTCAGCGTCCGATCGCTGAGTGACCCAGCGTCCGGTCAGTAGACCGACGCTAGCATTATTTCGACCAACTCCATTTCAACCATAACTTCTTCACCCTTGCTCAAATGTGCCAACCACTAAGTGTATCACCTTGTGTACATGTGTTAGCAAATTTTCACAAACATTTTCAAGGGTGTTAGTACTTCACTAGATCCTAAATGCATATATAATGAATTAAAGCATCTAGTGGCACTTTGATAACTACATTTCGATACGAGTTTCACTCCTCTTAATAGTACGGCTATCTATCCTAAATGTGATCACACTCACTAAGTGTCTTGATCACTAAAATAAAATGGCTTCTATATTTTATACCTTTGCCTTGAGCCTTTTGTTTTTCTCTTTCTTCTTTTCCAAGTTCAAGCATTTTATCATCACCAATGTCATGATCTTATCATAGCTTTATCACTTGGAGTAGTGCTATCTATCTCATGATCATCTTGATAAACTAGGTTAGCACTTAGGGTTTCATCAATTAACCAAAACCAAACTAGAGCTTTTAATCTTCCTCCTTTTTGATAATTGATGACAACCCTTATACAAAGATATGAATTAAAGTTCATTTGAATCCATGTTGCTTGCCCAAGCATATTTACCATGTGTAAAGGAATATGGATAAGTTTCATGAACTCTATATGATAGCAATTGCTCCCCCTACATATGTGCTAAGAGTTTGGAATTGAAGCTTTGCATATATGATTAGATAGGAAATATAAGAGACAATTTCTACCAAATGATGCTAAGGTATAAGAGATGGACCTTTGAAGCGTGATACCAATTGGAGTGCACCAACATACCATCCTTAGCACCATTAGTAACTAGACATACACAAAAACTAGAATACCCCATGAGATCAATATTACAAATAAGGGTCTAGTTTCCATAGAATGAACATAGGTCTAGTTACTTAGCCTATGCATGCTAGTTTTTCATTTCAATATTCAAACCTATAACTAGCATACACCACATAAGCATGGATATTTGAAATTAAAACTTATGACATGCAAGCAAACATATGTAATGCACATTCAAATGCACCATACAAGTTTATGAGCTTGCTCCCCCTATTTGTATGCTCAAAATTTTAATTGATCCCCTTTTTTGTCATATATTATCTCTCCCATTTGTTTCACTATCTTTGTACACTATTTCTCCCCCTTTGTCATCAATGATCACAAAGGCTTAAAGTATAGATAGGGTAGGATTATTAATGTCAATAATTTGCACAAAAGGTAGCCTCAAATTATAGATATGTTGGAGTGAAACCATGTAAAATGAGGATTTCCCTAATTTGGTTCAATCTAGATTACTTGTAAAAGATATTTAACTCGGTTTGATCCAAGGACAAGCTTCTTCATACCTCCAAATAAGGGTTATCTTGTACCATGTTGAGTTAAACACTTATAGCTCATTTTCTAAATCAAACACTAGGTTTACAAGCCCACAAACATGTCATATGGTACCACTAGATCATTTCAAACATTCAAGCAATAGTGGTACCATACAAGCATCAAATTTATTTGATTTCATGAGTGAGCCTATTCAAATATGAAATATGTCTAGATGCACTAATCATGTCCTTAGCAATGGATGAATGACATGTCAATCAACTTTACCTTGCTTTGCTCGAAGGAGAGGCATGTCATATAATGGGGGTGCATCAACACATATTGGAGAAGTCAAGTATGTTCAATTCATTTCTTAGCTTGCAAAACCTCTTCTCATCAAGTGGCTTGGTGAATATGTCAGCAAGTTGATCTTCAGTGCCCACACTCTCTATGCAAATGTCCCATTTTTGTTGATGATCTCTTATGAAATGATGGCGGGACATCAATATGCTTTGTTCTTGAGTGTTGAACTAGGTTGTTGGTGAGTTTTACGGACACTCTCATTGTCACATAACAATGACACTTATTTGAATTTGATTCCAAAGTCACTCAAAGTAGCCTTCATCCAAAGTAATTGAGCACAACAACTACTGGCTGAAATGTACTTCGCTTCGGCGGTTGAAAGTGCTACACTATTTTGCTTCTTTGATGACCTAAGATACAAGTGATCTTCCCAATAGTTGACATGTGTCCCGATGTGCTCTTTCTCTCAACTTTGCATCCCGCATAATTAGAATCTGAATATCCAATCAATTCAAATCTTACTCCTTTGGGATACCATAATCCAACATAGTTGTGTATGCTTCAAGTACCTCAATATTCTCTTAGTTGCCTTCAAATGACTTTCTCTTGGTGAGGCTTGAAATCTAGCACACATGCATACACTAAACATCACATCCGGTCTTAATGCGATCACATAGAGTAGGCTTCTAATCATAGACCGATACATCTTTTGATCCACCAAGTTGCCACTAGCATCACTATCTAAACTTTCACTTGTCCTCATTGGTGTACTAATAGCTTTACTCTCATCCATTTCAAACTTCTTGAGCATATCCTTGATATACTTGCCTTGACTCACAAATGTACCATTCTTTATTTGCTTGATTTGAAGACCAAGTAACTAAGCTCTCCAATCATAGACATCTCAAACTCACTTGCCATCATCTTGCCAAACTCCTCACAAAATTCTTGATTTGTTGATCTAAAGATGATATCATCAACATAGATTTGCATTACAAACAAGTCATTGCCAAGCTTCTTGGTGATAAGAGTGGTGTCAACCTTTCCCATCTTGAATCCCTTAGAGAGTAGGAAATCTCTCAATCTCTCATACAATACTCTAGGTGCTTGTTTCAATCCATACAAAGCCTTTCTTAACTTGTAAACATGGTTGGGTTTCTTTTCATCTTCAAAACCAGGAAGGTTGCTCAACATATACAAGCTCATTAATATACCCATTGAGAAATGCACTTTTCACATCTATTTGGTACAACTTGATGTTGTTGGCACAAGCATAAGCTAGCAAGATTCTAATTACTTCCAATCTTGCAACCGGGGCATATGTTTCTCTAAAGTCAAGACCTTCAACTTGAGTATAATCTTGAGCCACTAATCTTGCTTTGTTCCTTATTACTATCCCATCTTGATCTTACTTGTTCCGAAAGACCCACTTAGTTCCAATCACATTATGATCCTTAGGCCTCTCAACTAAATCCCATACTTGGTTTCTTATAAAGTTGTTTAGCTCTTCATGCATAGCATTGATCCAATCAACATCCCTCAAAGCTTCATCTATTTTCTTAGGTTCAATGGATGATATAAATGAGAAATGCTCACAAAATGAAGCCAATCTTGATCTTGTTTGCACATCTCTTGAAATATCACCAATGATAGTATCCAATGGATGATCTCTTGCAACATTAGTTGGTTGAAGCACTTACACTTAATTGCTAGCATTTGATTGATCACTTGGTTGAGATGATGAACTAGCCATTTATTGATTTTGTACATTGCCATCACTAGTGCTTGCTTGGATTTGATCATGAGAACCATTAGCTTACATATTTGAGTTAGAGAATACTTGATTCTTGTCATCTTCAACATCAATCACCTCTCTAGGCCTTATCTCACAAATATCCATGTTTCTCATTGCCTTGACCAATTGAGTGTCTTTCACATCATCTAGATTCTCATCTTTCTCTTAGGAACCATTTGTTTTATCAAATTCCACATCATGAACCTCCTCAAAAGTACCACTAGCCAAATTCCAAACTCTATAAGCCTTGTTAGTAGTGGAGTAACCAAGCAAGAAACATTCATCACATTTCTTTTAAATTTGCTTAATCTAGTGCCTTTTTTCAATATATAGCATTTACAATAAAAAACTCAAAAGTATGCTATAGTTGGGCTTTCTTCCATTCAATAGCTCATAAGGTGTCTTTTCCATCACGGGGTAACAATAGAGTCGGTTGCTATAGTAACAAGCCGTGTTGATTGCTTCGGCCCAAAATGAATGACTCACATTGTACTCACTCAACATTGATCTTGCCATATTAATCAAGGTTTTATTCTTTCTTTCAACTAGCCCATTTGATTGAGGAGTATACTTGGCTGAGAATTGATGTTTAATTCCAAATTCATCACATAACTCATCAATTCTAGTGTTTTTGAACTCACTTTCATTGTCACTTCTAACTTTCTTGATTGTTGTTTCAAACTCATTGTGAATACCTTTGACAAATGATTTGAATGTTGCAAACACATCACCCTTGTCAACAAGAAAGAACACTGTAAGTGCATCTAGCACTTTAGTGGGTTTTGGTAAATTGAATGACAATACAATTAAAGGTCTAATAAGTTTGCTAAGTGTTGAATAGGAAATTGAGTCTGTTGCATATACTTGTGGGTTGTGTATTAACAAGTATATACAAGGTTCAACCAGTAGGAAAATTTGATGATATGCCACATTGTGTTAAAGTGAATGCCAAACTGTGTATTGTTGTATTGGAAGTTTATGGAAAGCAGTCTAGTTCAAGTAAAAGACAACAATGCAAATAAAATCAATGAAATGGCTTTTATGTTGTGGGATATCATAGCATCATGTGAAAGCAAACATACTTGGTAAATGACAATGTATAGTGGATATAAGTCGGTCTCTACATTGGTTTGCTTACATGGATGAATATATGAAAGATCAATTAGGAATGTCAAGCCAAAATGAGAAGGGAATAAGGAATTGTGAATTGGCTTGACCATATTGATGTTGATCCATGCATGTCTCTATGTGAGATAAACTGAAAGCTTGATTGATCTCAATATTCATATTTAGAAAATATTCAAGCAAGGATTAAAATATTGAAGAAATGGTTTTCAATGGATGCTTAATATAATGTGACTTAAGTATGGCTTGATAGGGTGAAGATAGCAAGGAAAGAGCTTCGAGGTACTAAGCGAAGGTGAAGGGCAAGCGACGGCTTGGCGACCGAGGTACCATGGCTAAGATGAAGAAGAGAGTACTTGCATTGAGTCGAGGTACTAATCAAGCTATGAGGAGTCATATTGTGTTGAGGATCAAATCATTAGTGGAAGTGACTTGAAGCCATGAAGGTGAACTCATATGTATGGAAATGGTTCAAGTCACATAATCAAGGTATAATGAGAATGAGGAAAATATATTCGATAATAGAAGTTCTCAATTGCCAAATGAAGTGGCAACCAGCTCAAAGGCATTTACATTCTTTTATGCTTTGAATTTGAGTTTAGGGAAAGCCGTACTATAAAGAAGGGATTCCAGTACAGTTGGTCAACTGTGCAACCAGATGCTCAAAACTTCAGATCTATATCCTCTTACCCAGCCAAAGCAGCCTAGCCAAAAATCTCTAGATTCTACCTAGTTTTGGCTAGGGCGACAGTGCCGCCCATAGACAACCGTTGGGACCCTAAGAGGTATAAATACCATTTGGGCCAGCCCACTGCTGGAGAGCCTTCTTCTCCAACTGGTTTAGTTCGAAACTGAATAGACCAAAGCTCACCTCTCTCTCCTCCATTATTGCTCCTTCAAGCTCCCAAGCAATCCTTGATTTCCACCATCAAAACTAAGAGAAAAGGCAGCAAAACCCTGATTAGAGAGTAGATTCACTGATTCCCAAAGTCTAAGAGCATTTAGTTCACGTTTGACCGGTGATTCTAGGGTTTGTTACTCTTGGAGCTTGCTCCTAGCCTGGCTAGGCGTCGCCCTTGTACTTGCCAACTTAGTGTGATAGCCTTGGGAGGTTTGTAACCTCATCCTACAGCTAAGAAATTATCCCTCACTTTAAGAGTTCATTCTCTTGATTTGAGAACGAGGGCAAGGCAAGCCTTAGGTGGTGAGCCAATTCCTTTTGTGGATGCCTCAACAACGTAGACTTAGGCAAGCCTTGGTGGCGAGCTGAACCACGGGATAAATTTTGTGTCTCACGTGCTTCACTTTATGTTCTTGCTGGTTCAACTCTTTGCTAGCTGTTGTTAGGGTTTCATAGCTCGATCCTCTCTTGTGTGAGATTTCTATGGTATCCAGTCTTTGAACTGGATTTTATCTTTTCGTTGCAGGATTGAGCAGTTGAGAGAGGTCAGGTTACTATCTATGAAATCTCAACACTATCTGCTTTATTTTTGAAGAGCGATAGTGTCGCCCTATAAGGTCGGCAGTGCCGCCCTATGTTCTAACAGAGTTTTGAGTTGAATTTGTAGGATTGAGCAGCTAGGAGGGTCAGGTTACTATCTGTGAAATATCAACGCTGTCTGCTTTATTTTTGAAGAGCGGCAGTGTCGCCCTATAAGGCCTGACAGTGCTGCCCTCTGTTCTAATAGAGTTTCGAGTTGAATTTTTATAGGCCTATTCACCCCTCTCTAGGCCTCTTAGGTGACATCAAGGTCCTTTTAAACACCCATATGTATCTAGTGAAATCATCCATAATCACAAATCCTTATTTGTTTCCATCAATTCTAGTATAAGTGGTTGGTCCAAACAAGTCCATGTGCATCAACTCAAATGCCTTAGATGTGCTCATCATGCTCTTCTTAGGATGTGTATTACTAACTTGCTTTCCGGCTTGACATGCACTACATAGCTTATCATTCTCAAATGTGACATCTTTCAATCCTTTAACTAAGTTATGCTTAATCAATTTGTTCAATTGTTTTATTCTAACATGACTAAGCCTTCTATGCCATAACCAACCCTATGCTAGAGTTAGTGATCAAACATGTTGACAATTGAGCTTCTTTAGCATTGAAATAAACTAAGTATAGATTCTCATATCTAAATCCTTTGAATATCAAGTTAGAGCCATCTACACTTATGATCTCTATATCATCCACACCAAATATGCACTTGAAACCAAGATCACACAATTGAGCTACCGACAAAAGAAAGTTCAAGCTCTCTACTAGTAGCACATTGAAAATGCTCAAATCAGTGGATATTGCAATCTTACCAAGCCCTTTGACCTTACCTTTGCCATTGTCATCAAATATGATACTATCAATCCTATTGCTCTTGCTTTCATTGATTGAATTGAACATTCTTAGATCACCGGTCATGTGTTGTGTACACCCACTATCAAGCACCCAGTGCCTTCCTCTGGCTTTATAATTTACCTATAAAAGAAGATCAATTCTTTTTAGGTACCCAAACTTACTTGGGTCCTTGTAGGTTAGTCACCAAGGTCTTTGGTACCCAAATAGCCTTCTTCTTTGGGCCCATAATTGGTGTACCAATGAACTTAGCCTTCACACCATTGGCATCCTTATAAATCATGTAACAAGAATCAAATTTGATTGAGGATACATTAGATAGCTTATTCTTATTAGTCTTGCAATTTTGCTCTATATGCCCAACTTGCTTGCATCTATTGTAAAACCGACCATTATCCTTCATAAAGCTAGTTTTGGGAGTGACAAAGGTCACCTTGCCTTTCTTAGGAGTATAGCCTAATCCCTCTTTGTTGAGAGAAAATCTTTGGCTACCCAAGCACTTTAGCAAGTGGGCTTCTCCACCATAGGCATTGCCTAAGGCACGAGTGAGCTCATTCACCTCCTTCTTGAGGGTTTCATTTTCCACCATAAGTGATGCATCATTTATAGATGGAGTGGAAGTGGTAGTGCTACAAGGAGAGTTAGTGGGAGCAACTATAGTGGGCATAAAAGAATCATCAATAATATCATATGTTAGTCCCACATCACATGTAACTATCACTTGCTCCTTCTTGGCTTCCTCCTTCTTGACTTACTCAATGAGAGAGGAGTGAGCTTTTTCAAGCTTAGAGTGAGTTTTGCCAAGCTTCTCATGGGCTTCCATTAGCCTCTCATGAGTGGCATTTAGCTCATCAAAGGATTGCTCAAGAGATTTTAATTTCTTGCGCAATTCTTTGCACTCCTTTCTTTTCATCTCATTGCAAGCGTGCACTTGCTCACACATATCCAAGAGCTCCTCCTTGGTGTACTCCTCATTATTATCATCACTCATACAAGAATCACTTTCACATTCATCATCACTCTTATTATATTTTATCTTGGTAGGCTTTGCCATAAGGCATGTTGATGGAGTGTCGAAGATGGAGAGCTTCTTGTTGATGGCGATGCTTGCTAATGCTCTCTTGAGATGTTTCTTCTTATCATCATCACTAGAGCTATCATCATTCCGAAGAGCCAGCACTATCCCATGTGACCACATAGCCTCCTCCTTTCTTCTTCTTTTGGAAGGTCATCCTCTTCTCTTCTTTTCTTTCTTTTCTTTCTTTCTTTTCTTTGTTGTCCTTCTTGTGTTTATTCTTCTCATCTTTATCATTGTCATTATTGTAAGGACAATTAGCTACAACATGATTGGGGCTCTTGCAATTGTAGCATCTTCTCACATATTCTTTGCTCTTGATGTGATCTCTTCTCTTCCTTGGACCATAGCCCTTCTTCTTCATGAACTTGCCCATCTTACGCACAAAGAGAGCCATAGCTTCATCATCAATATCACTAAGATCATCATCAATCACTTGATTGTTTCTTAGACTTGCCCTTGTTCTTTAATGATGATGAGCTAGCCTTGAATGCTATGCTTTTCTTCTTCTTGTCTTCTTCTTCCTTCTTGTCATCCTTATCATCCCCCTCCCTTTCCACATGGTATGTCTTTTATGTCATGACATCACCTAGTACTTGGTTAGGGGTAATATTCTTCAATCATCCTCTTATGCTGAGCAATCTCAACATCTCAAATCTTGGAGGTAGGCACTATTAAGAACCGATGAGAGACACCATCATCCTTGATCTTTTCTCCTAAAGCCTTCAAGTCATTGACAATTACTTGCAATCGATGGAACATCTCTGGAATACTCTCATCTTCCTTCATCTTGAAGCTTGTCAACTTGTCCTTGAGGATGTACAACTTGGCACTCTTCATCACCGATATACCCTCATATGTTTCCTCCAATCTCTTCCACACCTCATTTGCTCTTTCACAATCCTTGATTTGCTCAAACACCTTGGAATCAATGGCATTGTATATGGTGTTGAGAGCCATTATATTGCATTGCTTCTTGATCTTATCTTGATTGGTTGGATCATCGGGATCAATGATAGCATAGTCATTCTCAGTCACTTCCCATACTTGATCATTAATTGAACCAAGATACATCCTTATCTTTCTCTTCTAATAATCATAGCATAGTGCCATCAAAGAACGATGGTTTGCCCCCCACATGGTTGAACACAACTTGAGCCATAATTTGAACACTGAGGTTGTTAAGCCTTCAATCAAACGGTGACCATGGCTCTGATACCACTTGAAAGATCATAATATGGCTAGAGGGAGGGGGGTGAATAGCCTATTTAAAAATCTACAAATCAACTAGAGCAATTTGATTAGTATGACAAATAGCATAATACAAATTTGCTCTAGCTCTACAAGGGTTGCAAGCCACCTATCCGATAATTCTAGTTATAATGATTACTTAGGCACACAAACTTGCTATGTAATTACTCACTAACAGCTCCCAATCTTGCTACTCTAAAGAGCTCAACTAGATGAATATAAATAATAAGCAAGCTCTCAATTCTAATTACACTAAAGAGCTTATATCAACTAGTTTGCAAGAATATAAATAGGTGGGTAGGGTGATTATACTACCGTATAGGGGATGAACCAATCACAAGATGAAGATTAAGCCAATCACCGGGAGAATACAAATGACAAGGGACAACCAATTTTTCTCCTGAGGTTCATATGCTTGCCAATACGCTAGTCTCCGTTGTGTCGACCAACACTTGGTGGTTCGGTGGCTAAGAGGTGTTTCACAAACCTCGTCCACATGATTGGACACCACAAGAACCTACCCACAAGTGAGGTAACTCAGTGACACAAGCAATTTACTAGAGTTACCTTTCGGCACTCCGCCGGGGAAGGTACAACTCCCCTCACAATTACTGAAGACGGCCACGAACAATCACCAACTCATGTCGATCCTCCACCGCTGCACCGAGCCGTCTAGGTGGTGGCAACCACCAAGAGTAACAAACGAAATCCACAGCGCAACACGAATACCTAAGTGCCTCTAGATGCAATCACTCAAGCAATGCACTTGGATTCTCTCCCAATCTCATAAAGATGAAGAATTAATGATGGAGATGAGTAGGAGAGCTTTGGCTAAGCTCACAAGGTTGCTATGTCAATGAAAATGTGCAAGAGTTAGAGCTTAAGCCAGCCATGGGGCTTTAAATAGAAGCCCAAACAATTAGAGCCGTTGTACCTCTTCACTGGGCACAACACGGGCTAACCGGATGCTTCGGTCAGACAGACCGGATGCTCTGGTCAGACAGACCGGACGCTGGCCCTCAGCGTCCGGTCGCCCGAATGGACGCCATGCGTCACTAGCTTCAAACGCTGTTTGTCAGATTTCAATGGCTACGAAGCTGACCGGACGCTCTGGCAAAACTGACCGGACGCTGAAGCCCCATCGTCCGGATCGTTTCCAGTAAGCTCCCTGAGGCGTATTTCTTCGACTGGACGTGTCTGGTCCACCTTGACCGACACAGACCAGCGTCTGGTGTAATACCCTAGGTACTATGCAGATCCGTCAGTTCGACCGGATGCAGCCTTTCAGCGTCCGGTCGCTGAGTGACCCATCGTCCGGTTAGTAGACCAACGCCAGCATCATTTCGACCAACTCCATTTCAACCCTAACTTCTTCACCCTTGCTCAAATGTGCCAACCACCAAGTGTATCACCTTGTGCACATATGTTAGCAAATTTTCACAAACATTTTCAAGAGTGTTAGTACTTCACTAGATCCTAAATGCATATGCAATGAATTAGAACATCTAGTGGCACTTTGATAACCGCATTTCGATACGAGTTTCACTCCTCTTAATAGTACAGCTATCTATCCTAAATATGATCACACTCACTAAGTGTCTTGATCATTAAAATAAAATGGCTCCTATATTTTATACCTTTATCTTGAGCCTTTTATTTTTCTCTTTCTTCTTTTCTAAGTTCAAGCATTTTATCATCACCAATGTCATGATCTTCATCATAGCTTCATCACTTGGAGTAGTGCTACCTATCTCATGATTATCTTGATAAACTAGGTTAGCACTTAGGGTTTTATCAATTAACCAAAACCAAACTAGAGATTTCAACGGGGCTCGGCATAGAGGCGGCGGCTCACAGCGGCCCAAGGCGGCGTCCGTCTTGGCGCGACGGCGGCTTTAGTAGCGACGGTGCGGCAGGCGAGGGCAACTACGAGCGGGCACGACATTCCTACGGCCTCGTCGCGTAGGGCTCCGTGGCCCGTGTAGCTCGGCAAAGCATAGCGGAGTTGGGTGAGCGGCCTCCTACGGTGCTCGACTCTAGTGCAATGGCGAGCAGTGGCTAGCCCGTTCTACCACAGCTACGGCGAGCGCGGCTTCTTCAAAGGGCCATGGACCAAGGTGTCCTTCGGGTCTAGCGGTGCTTAGCTGATTCGGGCTGGCGGGAGGTCGGTGGCGGTCTTCGACGAGCCGAGGCAGAGCTCTGCTGTGGGGCTGGCCACGACAGCAGACTAAGGGCGGTAGCGGCTGCCCGAGGTGGAGGCCAAGAGAGGAGGGGCTCTTCAACATTCCTTGCTCACGTACGGGCACACCAAGAGCGCCGTGTGCTCCGTTGCGCTCCACCTCGGTGTCGCGGAACCAACCGCCTCGGCCGCGGGCGGTGTCTTTGCTGCCATAGCCATGCAGGTGGTGTGGACCCCTGGTCCACATCATCAGCCGGAAGATCCTACTCATGGACAACGTGCGCGGCCTGTACCGTGACCTCGGTGTCTCGGTGCTGACCTACTGAAAGGTTCTTGTTTGGTTTTGGTAATTGAGTGATAATTTAGGTGGACTAATTATGTTTATGTGAGATACACAGGTGATTAGTCCACAAGGTACATGTGTGTGAGCAACATATGCCATGAAGGTGAAAATAGCTTAGAGATGTTGCAAAGCTCACACATGTGATGATGAAGGAGCTTAAATGCACATGAGACATGACATTGAGTCATGTGATCAAGGTGGAGAAGATCAAGACAAGACTTGGCTTGATGGACTGGTTGCAAGCGTGAAGGGCAAGTCAAAGGCTTTGGAGTGATGGACCGCGTGGCGGTGAAGCTTAAGCAAGACTTGGCGCCGATAGACGATGGCAATGGTGAAGAGCATGTAGAGTCAAGATCGATGAACCAATATGATCATGTGATGATATGAAGTGGATCATATCATTGTTGATCATGTTGGTGCATGTGTTGCATCGATATTGAAGGAGATGGAATAGGAATACGCAAGGCAAAGGTATAACCTAGGGTATTTATTTCACCGGTCATAGATGTGTAGAGAAGTTTATGACCAGGTTTATGATAGATGGCCGTACTATCAAGATGGGCAAACTTATTTACATATCGGTCATCTAGTGCCACTCGAGTGATCTAACTTTGCATTGTCGCTAGGATCGAGTGGCGTGGCAAGTTGAGTGGCTAACATCCTTTGGGAAATGATTGTGAAAATGTTAACACACTTACACATGGTGGTGTACACTTGGTGGTGTTGGCACATTTACAAAGGAGGTGGTGTTTGTAGGGGTGAGTTGGGTTTTGGCGCTTTCGAGAAAATAGAATGCCTATTTTCTATTGCGCCGGATGTAAATTCTTGATGGTTAGCTCATTGGAGCAAGGGTGAAGAAGTTAGAAGTGAAAACAAGTTGGTCGTAAAGATGCTGGCGTCGGTCAACTGACCGGACGCTGGATCTAAATGCACCGGACGCTGGAAGGCTGCGTCCGGTCAGGCTGACGTATGGTGACTCAGTAGCTGGAATGTGACCGGACGTTGGCTGCGTCCAATCGCGTTCGACTGGACACGTCCGGTCATGCTCAGGGAGCTTACTGGAAACGACCGGACGCTGAGGGTCCAGCGTCCGGTCAGTTGAGTGCTGCTGCGTCCGGTCAAGTCAAGTGACCAGTTAGAACCGGGACACGTGGTCGTCTGCGAGCGACCGACGCTGAGGTCCAGCGTCCGATCAACACGACCGGAGCGTCCGGTCGGCTCGACCGTTGCCCAGTGAAGGGGTAACGGCTAGTTTAGCCTTGGGGCTATAAATAGAAGTGGCCTTCGGCCATGGCTAGTGCTGAGCACCTCAAGGGACTTAGTGTCCATGCTTGTGAGTGC
Organism: Miscanthus floridulus; assembly: GCF_019320115.1. NCBI lineage: Eukaryota > Viridiplantae > Streptophyta > Magnoliopsida > Poales > Poaceae > Miscanthus > Miscanthus floridulus. The sequence goes on along the minus strand of NC_089581.1, from coordinate 176,293,534 downwards.
TTAGGAGCCCTCCATCACACATATACTTGATAGTGATCATTCGATTGTGTGAAGTAAGCGATTCTAGTGCGATTACATCAGTGAGGTTGCATCGAGTGGCACTAGGTGATCGAGTTGCAAGCCAGGTAGGTGCTTGTTACTCTTGGAGGTTGCCACCTCCTAGACAGCTTGGTGGTGGTCTCCAGTCGAAGCGCGTAAGAAGCTTGTGTGGTGCTCCGGAGAAGTGCTTGTGAGGGGCATTATGCTCGCCCCGCGGGAGCCGCAAAGAGCAACTCTAGTAAAGCGTGTCATTGAGCTACCCTCACTCAAGGGGTAGGTTCTTGCGGCAGCCCGACGTGCAGGGCTTAGCGGGTGATGCTAATTAGCCGCCGAACCATCAAGTGAGCGGTCGACACAACGGGGACTAGCGTGTTGGTAAACACGTGAACCTCGGGAGAAAAATCATCGTGTCAACCTTGTTCTTCCCGTTGGTTTGCATCCCCATTATACAAGCTTGCATTTACTTTTATACATATTAAGCTTGTGTAGTTGCTCTTGTAATTAGATAGCTTGTGTAGCTTGCTAATTACCTTCTTGCTTGTGTAGCATAGAAGTAGCTCCCTTGCGTGGCTAATTTGGTTTTAGTAACCTTGTTAGTCACATTGCTTAGTTTGTGTAGCTAAGTATTTGCGCTCTCTAATTAGGCATTGGTTGCCTTGTTATTGAGCATTGCTAGTGAGCATCGTTAGCTTTGAGCTTTTGCTTACTAGCATGTGTAGGAGCTCCCTTGTTGCTTAAAGTACTAGTGGCATAGGTTTGTGTAACCTTGCTCCTAGAATTGTTTAGGAGAGCTCTAACTAGCCCGACACCTTTGTTGCATAATTGTTATCTTTGCAAGGTGCTAGTGAACATATATAGTGGGGTATAGTCTTGGCTAGACCGATAGTTTTAATTTTGCATTTGTATCGGTTAGCCGACGCTGATTAATTTTAGAAAAGACTATTCACCCCCCCTCTAGTCGTCATCTCGACCCTTCACCTACGCGGCCTCCAGTGCCGCGTGGTGGGCCTCCTACGCGACGACGCAGCGGCTCCTCTGGCGCACCGTCGGCCCCGCGTACCCCACCGCTCGCCATTGACGGCGGATGGCCGGGCTCTCCCCACCGCTCACTCCCCTCTCTCTCCCTCTATAAATGGCGCAGGGCCTTGTACGCTCACCCCACCACAACCTCCACGCTCCCGATGCTCTCCCTTCCGCTCTCCATGGATGGTCCAGTCATCACCATCGGCCCCGCGCATCGTGGTGGGTTGACTGGGCCGAAACCACGGTCAAATGGGCGTGAGGGTCAATTTTAAATGGTTTTGAGAGTTAAGGAACTGCGCGTGTCTGGTTTTCGAGTTAGAGGGCTTAAAAAAAAACTGCAGACACAGTTAGAGGACAAAAATAGACGTTTTCCTGAATAAAATAAAATCAATCATCAATTGCTTCTCCTTGCCGGAACCCCTGAATACGGCAATCCCGAGACGTCCCCAAAACCCTAAACTGAGGGTGAGCCCCCCTTCGCTCGAATCCCCGGCCGCAGCTTCTCCAATCCGCACGAAGCGCCCTACAAAATGCCGCCGGTGACGGCGGCGCATGCGACCCTCATCCTGGACCACGTCCTGGGCGACCCCTCGGTCCCCGCCGCAGCCGCCCAAGCGCTCCTCGCCGCGCTCCCCTCTCCCTCCAACCCGACCCCGCGCCTCCGCCGCGCGGTCCTCCTCCGCCAGCTCGCCGCCGACCCGGTCTCCGCATCCTCTCTCGAAAACCTCCACCTCCTGGCCTCGCTCCCCGCCTCCCCCTCCGCAGCCGCCGCCCACATCGCCGTCGCGGCATTCCTCGCGGCCTCCGCACCCGACTTCGATGCCACCGCCAGGGAGCTCTTCGCGCGCCCCAACGGCCGCGTGCGCCGCGCGGTCGACGAGGGAGGTCCCCCAGCGCTCACCTCCGATGTTGTCATCGCCACAGCGGACCAGTTCGAGGCCGCCGTCGGGAACTCCTCCTCCCAGACCATCCTCAGGGGCCTGTGGGGCAACCGGGCCGCGGCGGAGGAGCGGGTCAGGGACCTCCTCGCCGCCGAATGGGCCGCGATTGGGCCGTCGAAGCTCGTGACGGCGGCTGAGCGGATCGTCGGGGATGGGGCCGTCGAGACATGGCGTGCCGCGGATGAGGCCACCCGTGCCAAGTTCCGCATCTTGGGTAAGGACTTTTTTTTTGGTGTGTGGCAGTGCAGGGCATTGTGGTTTGATGAGTAAAATTTGTTGGTAGCCTCTGAATTGGATGCGTTTCGATGCTATAATTTTGCTCATGCCATTTCTCTCTATCCCGGAGCAGAGAAAATAACTTAGTGTAGAATAAACGCAGATGCAACTCAAGTTTATATACAAGCAATGTAAACTGCCATACATTGTATTTCATTTTGCAGCAGCATTGTGATTTGAGTAGATTGCTTTATCTGTGGTGCAAGTGCAATTCAAGGAACTAGTGTGCAGTGGGGCTTTTCTGTATTTTTTGTGATATAATAAAAAAAATGGGAACATCGAGTCAGATTTTAGAGGTCATATTCATCTTGGTCTAGAAATCCGTTTGCCTTAAAGTGTTGTTTCTGAAACAACCATGAGTTGAAGCTATCCCAAGCAGACTCTAATTGGAGTGTACTCCGTCTTTGCTAATTTTGCTGCTTCTAGTTTATTGTTTATCATAGATCACAAACTACATGATTTTATAATCTTGTGAATACTTTTGATGGTGCCACTACAATATTTTAATGGCTTTATACCACTCACACCAGTTATTTTAGTATCTTTTTGTTTTGTCTGCATCTATGTTTCTTATTGATTTTGCAATTCTATGCACTCCATGTGGAGCCGTTTGGGTTTCATCTCTTTGGGCCAGCTCTAGGTCTTTATGTGCATTATTAGCTGCTAGATGTTTTATTTTTCTTAATTTGCTATGATTCTGGTGTTCACAAGTTCATGGACTTCGTAGCCTATAATTGATTATATGAAATGAAACTTACAGCTGGGGAAGAAAAAACACGTGCAATTCTCGGTAAACTTGAACCTACCTCCAGCGCAAATCCAATTTCAACACCAGCTGTTGAGAAGGCGATTGACGCGCTCAAAACAAGCTGTGCTGACCTCCACAGTGTTGTGGAGGATCCGCTTCCAGCTGCGAAGGCAGTTGCAGATGAGGTATTGGCTGCAAGGATGGATAAAGGAGTTAGCTTGAATGCTGAAGAAGTAGGAGGTCAGCCAACAACTTGTGGTGCTGCAGGCCCGAGTACTCTTAATGATAAAGACCATGGTCCAAGTAGAGGCAAACCTCATAACCTTATGGATCGGAACCCAACAGCACGGACCTCTCAGGTTTGCATTTCTTTTTAAAACATTTTTCTTTGCTTTTGAACATTGTCCATGCTGAACTTGCTTTGGTTGTTAAATTGAATTTGTTGATTGTAATAGCTAGCTTTTGGTGACTAGAGATCTATGTTTGAATATGAGTGCTTGGAAAATAGCTATTGATGTGCTTGAACCGTGACTAGGGGCTCTTGGTGGGTTTCAACTCTAGCCTACCCCAACTTGCTTGGGACTGACAGGCTTTTTTTTGTTGTTGTTGTAATAGCTAGCTTTTGTGATTTTGTCTCCATTGCGATTGAAAATGATATCAGCACCTATATCATGCCAATATTTCGCATTAGACATTGGGTGTGTACTTTTTGGATTGTTTTGTTGATTTAGTTTTCAGTGTGAATTGTTCTCTACATTGCCAAATTTCTGCTCCTGCCCACATTTCCTGTTTTCTTCAAAATCGGGATGATATGTCTTAGGAAATATTTTGAGGACATACGTGCTCTTGGTAGGATGCTTTGACCATGACAAGAAATAATCAAATTTGGTTACAAAACCTAATAATTGTAGGATTTTGTTTCACTTTAGTAAGTTAGCTACTGAAATTAGGACTTCGGATTATGAATGCTCTACTACAGTCCCTGTTCGCATGACACTTAAAAGTAAACTTACTGTAGTCTAATTTGAGCTCAATCAAGATACCTCGTACCATTTTACGTAGCTTATAGCTCAGTATCATAACTGCAAAATTTTCGATTTTGGTCATGTTTCTAAAAATAAAACACTTGTTTGCAGTGGGAGGATTCACCTGATGTTGAGGGGTCAGAATCATCATTACGCAGACCGCACTTGCCTAGCCCAAGGAGAATGCCACCTTCTCCTTTGCCACCTCCAGAAAACAAAAGTAAGCGTAGAAGGGCAAGGAAGTGGAGCTTGTTAGAAGAAGAAACACTGAGAAAGGGTGTTCAACAGTATGTTATTTTGTCTTGATGTTCAGATATTATTGTTTGACATCTCAGCTTTCTTGTTGTAAAACGCTGGTGTTTAAATTGCTGTTGCTGTATGTTCCTCAACATAATATTGTGCTTGTTTCATGTGTAGGTATGGTATAGGCAATTGGAGGGATATTTTAAATAACAATCTTGACATTTTTATCGGCAGAACAACGGTGAGCATTTGGTTATTACAGTGGAGTTGCTGTGGGTTTTTTTTTAGTCTGTGAAGTTGCTGTGGTTGCAAATCAATGTAGTGACTGGTTGTATGTATTGTAGGTGGACTTGAAGGATAAGTGGAGGAACATGATTTAGCGATGATGTAACGGAGAAACATGTACGTCCCTGCTCGTTTTGCCCCAAAACCATGGGGATCTGGGAGGATTGGAGGGGATTTAGGAGGATTTTGACTTGCAGGGGATTTAATCCCCCTCCCCTGCCCCTTGGGACAGGACTAACTTCACGCTCTAGAGCACGTTGTGATGGTTTACTAAGGGTGAAGTAGGTAGCCTGTTAGTCGTGATGTATTTAGCGACGTCACTAAGTTAGCACAGTAGACTCTATCGAACTCCATCTCAACAAAAAAAGCAGCCGCCCCTATTTCCATTTCACCTAAAAAGGCAGCCGCCCCTATTAAAAAATAAAAAAAATCAACCACAAATCAGCCACGACGTTATATATACCAAAAAAAAAAAGGAAAAAAAATAACCATGACATTACCTTACGCACGCGTGACGGGCTAACGGCGCGGATGCCCTCTCCCTCTCGCCCACCCATTCGTCTTCCCTCCCAACACGCTGCGTCAGAGCTCTGCTCAGATCCGGATGTCGCCTCCTCATCGGGTTGATGGCCAGCAGATCAAAATTCCGTCGACGAGGGAGGCGAGAGCGTGGTGAGGGAGCCGTCGCGGGCTGAGAAGCCCTAAGTTATTCTATGGCCGTGGAAAAACTTAACAAGCTGCTTGTTATTCTATGACCATGGAAAAGCTTATCGAGCCATGTTCTTTAGCTTATCCAGTCTACGAGCTAGCTGTTTTCAGAATTATGCCTCCTCGATTGATCTAGCTACTAGCCTGTTTGTTTGGCTGTGGCTTCGTAAACGATCGTAAATTTTCAGCTGAAAAGTATTTTTCTCTCACACAAACCAGCCAGCAGTATTTCTTCATGAACCAGCAACGATACGAACCAACCAACCGAACAGGCTATAGACGTGTGTGGCCAATATACCATACGGTATAGTCCAGCGCATGCACAGTACGCCTCTTATAGTACAATAATAGTAAGACACGTCCTATGTACTTGCATTGGAGTCATCATACGCAAAGCAAACTAGTATATATAGTAAGAACACACATGCACGACACGATAAGGTTAACTGGTTTAGGCCCCGTTTGTCTCGCTGAAACTTGGCTGAAATCGGCTAAAAATATTGTTTTTGTTAAATTATTGTAAGAGAAAAATACTGTTCTGACTGAAAAACAAGTTGAATAGTACGAATTATAAGATAAGCCGAACGAGGCCTTAATTATATTGTGGTCGGTTTATGTTGGTGATTAGCTAGTTTACATTGGTCGCCCCAATGCTACGCTATGTATCAAATGCGTATCTTATTCATCTATCTATTAGGAAGACGATATTTCCTTAGCCCTAAAGAAAGTGATGTTTAGTTTCTTGGTTCTTTTTCTGTCGAACTTGCTTATTTGGTCCTAAAACGAATTTCCTCATGTTTCTTGGCCCTTCCATTAGTTTGATACGCTAACGCTGTTAAGTTGTATGCAAAATTACTGTGTTTTACTAATGACGTTGAAAGCAACAGTTCAACAACCTACAGTTGCGCTATATAGGTCTTTTGTGCTGCTTACTATCAATAATTTTTCCAAGAAAGGTACAATATTTTTTTAAGCATGTAATCATCATTATTTGTTATATATATTTGCATATATATTCTTGCTTTAAAAATGTATATATAAAATAATGATTCCATGCTTGAAAAAAAATATTGTACCTTATTTTAGAAAAAGTTATTGATTGTAGTCAGCCTGAAAGATCTGTATAGCATAACTGTAGGTTGATGAATGGTTGCTTTCAGCGTTAGAGGTAAAACAGTGGATGTAATTTAACACCGTTAACCCATCAAACTAACGGAAGGGCAAAAAAATAGGAGTTTCGTATTAAGGCCCAATAAGCAAGTTCGAGACAGAAAAAACTAAGCAGCACTTTGGGACCAAGGAAATGACATCCGGATAAAGGCAAAGGCATGTTCGCTTGAACTTATCAGCCGGCTTATCAGCTAGAATCTACAGTATTTTTCTCTCACAACAAAACAGCTTCAGTCGGCTTTAATACCAGCCGAAGAGGCTTATATGTGAAGCAGACTTCTACCTAAACAAGTCTACATGTGTAATAACTGCACTACTCATGCTTTAGAGAGTTACGATAACTACTATCCTGTAGTTGGCTATAAAATAACTTATTCTGTAGCCTCTTTGAGCTACGATAATTACTATATTAATTTACGAAATTATAGTAACTATTTACTAAGTAATTTACTACAACGTTATGGTAAATATCCCCATGTGTTATAGTAACCTAACTATCGTAAATATGTATTGCCATTATCATAAATTAATATATAAAATTATCGTAAATGGAGATGGCTACAGAATAACTTATTTTATAGCGGGTCTATATATATATATATGTCATGTTCGGCTTACCCCATATTCGGCTTGTTTTTTCAGCCGGAACAGTATTTTTCTCTCACAATAATTCAGCCAGAACAGTGTTTTCATTCAGTTTCAGACCAGCGAACGGGATATATATATATATATATATATATATATATTTCACTTGTTTTTTCAGCCGCAACGGTGTTTTTCTCCAACAATTCCTCCTAGAATAGTAGTACTAGCACGGTAGACAGGTGGGAGTGGAGTGAGTGGGCGAGCACGAGCAGGCTTGGCTCCCACGCCTCCGAGACGTGCGGGCGTGCGCCATCACCGCCGCCGTGGGCCCGAAATTTTACTCCGGTGGAAGGGGGGCCGCCAGCCTGGCCCGCGTCCACGTTGCTCGGTTTGCTGCCATCCAACAACAGCCGTGCGCAGCAATCAAAGGCAGGCAGCCTCCTGCCTATCCTCCGTCGTCTGTGAGTCTGTCTCTAAACAATTATTATTATTGCAGCAAGCACTCCGATCCTTAACATTAACCACCTTACCGCCGGCAGCTCATTTAACATTATAATAACCCACGCAGCGCTGATGGTTCTCTAATTTGTCAGTATTACACTGGTGTTAACTATCACGTATTTATTTAATTTAATTCACAGCATCCCATGCATGTTCATTGTCCATACCAAACCTGCAGGGCCTTGTTTAGTTTGTAAATTTTTTAACGAAATAATACTGTAGCACTTTCGTTGTTAGTTGATAATTAGTGTCAATCATAGTCTAATTAGGCTTAAAAGATTCATCTCGTGAATTTCGTCTAAACTGTGTAATTAATTTTATTTTTTATTTATATTTAATGCTTCATGCATACGTCCAAAAATTTGATGTGACGAAAAATCTTAAAAAATTTTGAAATTTAATGTGACGAAAAATCTTAAAAAATTTTGTAAAATGAAGTGGAACTAAAGGCTACCCAAGGTTCGGTGAATTCATGAATATAATAATCTTATATCCTTGGAGCTAGCTACTCCATCAAAGGGTATGGGACACGGGGGAGGTTTAAGAGAAGCTTCAGTGCACCGATGGGAGGGGGGCAGTTGCGTTGGACTGTTGGAGCCATGTGCGTGCGTGCATGCGTGTTGCCGCCCCCTCCAGGTCTCCGCTTCTTCTTTCTTTTCTTTTCTCGCGTGCGTGCGTCCGGCATAACATGCTATTTCACGCATCCGCTCATGCATGGATCGACGTCACCAGTAACCACCCACCGTATTTTTTTTAATTTATTTCACTGGCGCTAAAATTAAGAAACCGATCGGTTCTTCTAGGATATACAAATAAAATAGTAACTAGCTAGTATAATACGTACGTGCTGATGGCACATACATACCCTTGTTGGCTTTGCAAGGCACATTGTACGTATATAGTAGCTTATCCCTGCCTCAGGCTGCCATTAGTTTAATTAGGGATGGCTACAAGGGGAGAAAGAGCACCGCATCGGTTCCCCTGCTTGTACCTCCTTGATATCATTAGGGTCTCTTTCTCTTTGGAACTTTTTATGAAGAAAAAAAACGGATTAAAGTTGCATGCAAAAAAATTTATCACATTTGGACACGACATCAGAAAGAATATTGAATTCTATGAGGTGGACGCAAAGGAAACTTTGCACGAGGTCCAACCCCATGCTAGTTTCCCTCTCCAAGATTTCTATGGTTTCGTACATCACGTGGTAGCCCAAAGAAATTTCATAGAATTTAATCCTTTGTTCCAAAGACTTATACGAAAGTTTTCTATAGGATTACAATCCTTCAAAATTCCTAAGCTTTTTCCTTTGTTCTAAAGAGTCTTAAACGCCTTGGCCAAGCGTCGGCCGGGGCCGCTACATGAAACGATCCCGATTTCCTCGAAAGGGAAATCCACAGATTCGAAGTATAGCGTGACAGTCCTAGGGGATCATCCAATCACATTATCAAATAACAGTCGATATCACAGTCATACATCGAAAATCTGTCTTAAAGAGAGTACAAATAGCAAGGTTTACTCATTATTACATCGCCACTTGGCGGAATCACTCAGAGCATACAACATCCAGAACAGCATCAAGTAGAAAGGCAGCGGGCATCGACTCCATCTTCTCAACCAAACTTGAGCGCAGGAACAAGACCTCTAATCCTCACAACCGTCTCCCTGGTAGTCGTACTCAGGCTTGGAACCTGTCAAACAATTATCAGTACGATTTGTACTGGCCACTGGCTCCCACCCTATGATTTGCGTTTGCTTTGTGGTAGTGGAATGCAAGGGTACAACGAAAGACATATTTGTGACTGTAGTTTCCTATGCGAGTATGTTAAGTTTTAATAATAATTCATCAAATTTTAACACATCTCATCCACACGTTCTCCCATCCCATCACACACATCTCACCACTCTCACACTCTATAGGCGACAAGGATGACTCCCTCTCGTACCTTGCCTTATCGGCTAGCAGCTGAAGTCCAAACAAACCCAGGGGGAGAAGAAGAAAGGACACCTCTCTCTAGTCAAGTGAAGCGGTAACACAGGAAAGGTCTATAGCTAAAAAGACGACATATGTATCGATCGATCAACTTATCTGAATCAACTTGATCGATCTGAATCAACTTATCTGTTGGAAGAGAGCGCATCCCCTTTTATAGATGAAGGGGATGGCCTTACAAGTGAGAGGGAGAGAGTACGTTCACTACCAAGTCTTGCTGCCCACGCCGGCGGGTACAAGATGATGATAGGCGCCATAATACTGTTGAATGTCAGATGCACGTGGGAGGTTGTGTTGTCTTCTTTAGGTATGGCAGATGCCGGTACCTGCTATATTGTTGATGCCGAGAGGCATGCACGGGGTTTTACCATGTTCGCCTGGCACGATAAATGTTGGCGCCCACAACACTGTCGATGCCTCAGGGGCACGTGGGGAAGCCTTACCGTATTTTTCTGGTATGGGAGTTGATGGCGCCCATAACACTATAGGGGAAAATATCGACGCCTACAACACTGCTTGTGTTCTGTAATGCCAGGGAGGTCTTAGGGTACTGTCTTGCAGGTGTACAGGGTACGATCCTTGGTATTGCGGTTGACTTGAGTGCGCTGCCTTACTTTCTTTGTCTGTTTCCTGGTCCTTACTGAGTGGGCGTCCGCGGTCGGTTGATCCCAGTCGGCTCTGATTACGCCAGTTGGTGAGGAGTTGTAAGCAGGGGTTCGGTGCATCCCCAGATAGAGAAGCGGGTCAGAGTTGGAAGTGGTGTTTGGCTAGGTCTTCCGATCGGAGAGGCCCTCCGGAGGCGAGCTGGAGACCAAAGCGAACGCTCCGGTCAGAGAGGTAGGCCAAAGTTAGAAGCGGGCGTTGTTCCTCCTCAGCCAGGCCTTTCAGTCGGAGATTGGATCGTCATTCTGGCCTATCCTCTAGGTATTTGGGTTAGCCCATGAGTTGTGCGTTGTTTGCAACATTGTCTATTGGGCCAAGCCTTTATTGGGAAGCCAGTCCATGAGGGACCCTGGGTTTATGAACCCAACAAGAGCCCCTGAGCCCCGAGCGATTTGGGTAGAATCATCTGGGTTTTTTTTTGTCTCGACGGCGGGTGCACGCAAGTGCACTCGTGGGTGTAGCTCTTGAGCCCCGGGGTGATTCAGACAGAATTGTCTAGGGGGGGTTCGTGTTGTCAATGAGAGAAGTTTTCATTTTATTAGTGGGTGTGCGCGAGCGTACCCACGGGTGTAGCCCTCGAGCCCCCGGGCGATTCGGACATAATCGTCTAGGGGGTTTTGTCAACGGGCGTGTGTGCGTGTATTTTATTCGAGATGGAGTCGACGGTTTAGTTTAGGGATCAGGCGTGTGGAAGCTCATGGATCCTGGCCTCGGTGTAGCCTGTGTAGCTAAGGTAGTTAGTTTAGGGATTAGGCGAGTCAGAGCTCGTGGATCCTAGCCTTAGTGCAGCCCGTGCAGTCGAGGTAGCTAGTTAGTTAGTTTAGGGATCGAGCAAGGCGGAGCTCACGGATCCTGGCCTTAGTGTAGTCCGCGCAGCCGAGGTTGTTAGTTTAGGGATCGGGTGAGTCAGAGCTCATGGATCCTGGCCTCGGTGCAGCCCACGCATCCAAGATAGTTTAGTTTAGTTTTTGGGATCGGGCGAGATAGAGCTCGTGGATCCTAGCCTTAGTGTAGCCCGCGCAACCGGGACAGTTGGTTTAGGGATCTTGAGCCCTTGAGCCCCGTTGGGCTTGGTAGGGGTCGATATGAGTTTTGTGCGTTACCTCGTCCTCGGATTCTCACAATCGGAGGGGCTAAGCTTTGTCGCTTGCCTCGATCGCTCGGGCTCGAGTGACGTGCTTGGTGAGTTCGCTAACAGGTATGATCAAGTGGAATCCAGGACTGTCGTTCGTGACGGGGTCGGCATAGCCCGCTTGTGACATTCCACTGCTCCTTTATCTACAACCCGGCAGATGCCTAGGTCGTTTCGGAGATCGACCCGGGTGGCCTGCTAGCCTTCCCTCGATGGAGATTCTATGGGTTTGGTGGGAGGTTTAGGATCGAACGAGAAGATTAAGATGACCATGTCCACTTCGGGGCAGACTGGGTGAGGGTTGCATGGGGCTCATCTATGTTTTCTCCCCTGGCTCTATTTGACGTGAGGCGGCCTCAAGGCCTTTGTGGGTCGGCCTTCAAGCCCAAGTCGGTCGTTGCTCATGTTTGAATGAGGCAACTGCCGCTTTGTGATGCAACACGGAGTGTTATGGTGCATTTAGCTACATGTGCGATGCCTTAGTTCCTGAGCCCCCGAGCGATTCAGGGCCTGAATTGTCTGGGGGGCATGGCGTATGGAATGAATGCGTGTATGAATGTATGAATGATTATATAAAGAAATAGCGGGGGTCAGTAGTGTTACCTTGATGAATGGAGTGACGGGGTTTAAAGAGCTCCAATAAAAAATGTCCGACCGAGACCCGTGCTTATCGTTCGTGATAGAGTCGGCATGGCCTACATGGGGCGTCACTTTGCTCCTTACCTGTCTCTCGGTGTTTTCCTGAGCCGTTCGATCGACTTAGGAAGCCCGATGGTCTCTCCTGGCGGAGATCCCGTTGTTTGGGTTTTTCCAAGTTCCGCCTAGGAGGCAGAGAGCCGCCTATGTGTGGTAGCGCTTTGGTTCTTATGCCCGATGTGCGGTAGTGGTGGGCCATACATAGGCCATGTCCTATCTGACCAGGTGTCGTTCCATCGGGCAGGGCGTATCTCATCGGTCAGAGCGCGTCCCATCATACCACATCTGCATTAAATGGGGAAGGGAGAGGGTTTTTCGCCCCCGTCATTTCGCTTTTCCCTGATCGCCACGCCTTCCCCAACGGTTGCACCCTTTTCTTTAAGTAGGAGAAGGGAGAGGGCTTTTGCCCCGTTCCTTCACTTATTCCTCATCTATCGTCTCTTCTCTTTCTTTCTTTCTCGCCAAGAGCGTCTGAGTGCCACGGTGGTTCCTAGGAGAGAAAAGGGAGAGAGTAAGGGAGAGGAGAAAACTCACAAATCCATTCGTAGACATGGAGTGAAATGTTGGGCTGGAGGTCATCCACTGTGAGGGAGTCAGTGCTGGAGGCCTTCGCCGTGAAGGGATTTCTGCCGCCTAAGGAGGTGGCGCACTGGAGGGCTCCCAGGAGGGAGGATTTCCCGCAACCTTGGCCCAATGAGGTGGTTTCCTTCCTCGCCTTCTATGAGCGTAGGATAGGATACCTCGCGCATTGGTTCCTGCGTGGGCTCCTCAATGAGTGGGGTCTAGAGCTGCAGGACCTCAATCCGACTAGGGTGCTGCATATCCTCGGCTTCGTCACTGTTTGCGAGGCCTTCCTTGGGATGTAGCCGCACATGGACTTCTTTCGGTGGCTATTCTCTGGGTGAACTTTGTCAGTGGGATATCCACCCAAGGCCGCGCCAGTGGGTGGCTTTGCCCTGTAGAAGAAACTGAGCATGGGGGGCTCGTATCCCGGGTACATCCCCTGTGACTCCAATCGAGGGTGGCATGGGGAGTGGTTCTATATCAGGAACTTGATGGAGGCGCCGTTCCTGGCGTTCACCAGCGAAGGGCCTGAGAGGCGGGAAAGTTGGTCGTAGGGCCCTTCTCATCGAGAGAAGAAGGTGGAGATCATCGAGGCGGAGCTCCAGAAGCTCGTGCGGCGCGGCCTTAATGGGGTGCGGGTGTTCCACACCCTCTACCACCATTAGGTTGCTCCATTGGTGGAGAGGGCGTGACCGATGTGGAAGTATGGTGGCCCAACGAACCCTGATTGTGCATCGCCAGAGGAGCTACCGAATGACGAGGTCTAGAGTCACCTCGACCGGATGCTGCAACTGAAGCCCAAAGAGAAGGTCGATGGAAAGCCTGGACCTCTCAACGCCTCGGTGGTGTCCAAACTGGTATGCTCCCCTCTCTTTACTCCATGTTCTTTTTCCCCTTTGCTTTCCTACTTTTTTTTATTTTGATTCGCCTGTTTTGTAGGGACTTGAAGCTTACAAGTCCCTGCCACACCTTCTGAAGGGGCCGAAGGGCGCGGCTCGGTAGGCCACCCAGAAGAAGGCGGCGGATGCCAAGGAGAAGAAGAAAGCCGAGGAGGCACGGCGGAAGTATGAGGAGGAGAAGGAGGTCACCCGGCACATGAAGACTAGGGGAAATAGGAGTGACATTGAGTCAAAGCTCGAGTTGGAGGACCCCACAGAGGTAGGGGATGACATAATTTTCTCTGAGGAGGAGGAAAGCCGGGAGGTCATTGCGACCTCGGCAGAGCATCGTGATCCTATGGCTATGTCTATTGGCTGTGAGCAGGAGGCGAAGAGGCGCAGTGATGTTCCCGTGCTGAGGAAGCATGCTGCGAGCGTGGACGTCGCCGACAAACAGGAAGCAAAGCGAACATGGTCACTGCGCCCTTCGATGGCATCGCCGGTCTCATCCTCACCTGTCGCGGGCACGGCCGAGCAAGCCATGCAGTCAAAGGAGCGGGCTTGCACCCGTGCGTCACCGGGGCTAGCGCTAGCGTGCAACTCATAGCAGGAGGATGCCCCACCTACTGCTCCGGTTGGCGTGCCCCGAGCCAAAGGTCGTGGTGACTCACGGGCTGGGCAGGAGCTAGTTGGGTCAAATCCGCCCCCGGCTAAAGTAAGGCGGCATGGGTTGTAGCCTGGGAGCGGTCCTCGCCCTGCGGGCCCATCGACATCAGGTCTTGGTTTCAGAGTCATACCACTTACATCCTGGTATGTCGTTCTTTGTTTCTTTTCGATCTTACTGTTGAGTCTTTTTTGAAGTATGACTAACATGTTCTTTTTTACAGTGGTCGGACACTGACGGGGTTGAGCATCGCCCTAACTCCCACGCAGGAGGTTTGGAGGCCCACCTTGCAGCGCGCCATGGTGAGCGGCAGGGAGAGCAAGGTGGTGGCGATGAGTCCTTCCCTTTCGGGGTGGTGCTCCCTGGGTCGGTTGCTAGCATGGCGGCAGCGGCAGCGATGGTGTTGGTGGTGATCCCGGTGGTGATGGCGGAGGCTACATCGGAGGTGCCTCATGGCCCCTCCTCTACCTGTTGTGGTGGAAGAGGAGAGGGAGACCGGGCTTCCTGCCTCGTCAGGCGGAGGGCTGCACTGCTCACCTTCCTAGTCTGCGCTGGCAGTGCTAGGGGAGATGGAGCCAGGACGCCTGCCGGTGGCCCGTGAGACTGAGGTGGTGGAGATCACCTCCGACGATGTGGCAGATGACGAGGTGGAGCCACCGGTGCTATCGTGGGAGTTGGCAGTGGTCTAATCGGAGGCTTGGCCCTCTAGCGAACTAGAGGAGACTGACCTAGTGTGGCCCTACCCTAAGGACCTGACAAAGGTTCAGTTCATCCTTTAGGATTCGCAGGAGTGTCAACTCTAGGACATCCTTGGGGAGAGGACTTGCCATGGAGTCCGATCTTGCCAAGCTATCGGTGAAGCTTGAGGATGCCTAGGAGCGGGTTAAGTATGTCCAACAGTTGTTCAAGATCGACCTATAGCATGCCACGGAGGTGAGTTTCCCACGCTTGTCCTTGACCCCTTAGTCTCTTGTTGGTTGCCTCGGCATGCTTGCTTCTTGTTTTTGTAGGGTCTACTGGAGATATCGTGCTGCAAGTCCCATTTCCTCTAGATGGATTACGCCCGGATGGCCAAGCTTGAGCATCAGCTAGAGTCCACCCATCGTGAGTCCCAAGACTAGGCAGCGGAGGTGACCAAGGCGCGAATAGCGGAGCAGGCGACCGTCGCTGAGTGGGGGCTTGAGATGGCGAAGGCCCGCTAGGCGGAGACCGAGGTAGAGCTACGGAAGTCCATGGCGAACACCGAGGTGGTGCTCCAAAGATCCCTAGAGACCATAGAGTCGAAGCGGAATGCCTTGGAGTCAGAGTAGAATGCTCTAGAGTCAGAGCGAAAGGCCTGGTCGGAG
Organism: Miscanthus floridulus; assembly: GCF_019320115.1. Classification (NCBI taxonomy): domain Eukaryota; kingdom Viridiplantae; phylum Streptophyta; class Magnoliopsida; order Poales; family Poaceae; genus Miscanthus; species Miscanthus floridulus. Next base: position 176,278,057 of record NC_089581.1, on the reverse strand, counting down.
GCAGACCTAGAAGTGCTCACGCTTCAGGGCGTGTGATGGGGACAGAGGAGGTGAATGCCTGGTTATGTGAGCAAGTGACCCGGCAGGCGAAGGGACTCTCTGTCCTCAAGAACACCCGCCTCAGTAAGTACCTTTTCTGCTTTCGATGTGTTGGTTTCTTCCTTTAGCTTGATTCTAAGCTTATCATCCTTTTCCATAGCTGGGTGGAAAGGTGGAATCGTTGGAGTGGGACCTAAAGACGACTAAGGTGACTTTTGGTAGGAATGCGGATGCGCTGGCCAAGTCCCTTGAAGAGCGACATGCTCTCGAGGGGGAACTTGACCAGATCCGCAATGTTGCCCAGCTTGTTGACTCGGAGGTCTTTGGGTCAGCGCCAAGTACTAGTGCGCCCGTCATCTGGCTGGCGGAGGTTTCAGATGAGGTCTGGGCCCTCATCACACATGGGCTATTCTATGGAGCGTCGAGAGTGTTGACTTTGGTGGTGACATACCACTCGGACCTGGACTTCACCACTATCTGCAGCGGGTATGCCGACGGCTTGAGCACGGAGGACATCTAATTGCTCGGGAGAGCTTGCTACCACACGCAAAGTTGGTGGCAGAGCAAGTCTCCACGCAGTGGGTGATGGATGCTCGCCGTGCGGACCTAGCAGATGGCGCATGTCAAGAGGATGTCACCCATCCTATAGATGGAGTGGAGCCTGGGTCAGAGATGAATGTCGCCCCACTTCCGACGGAGCCGAATGTCGTCCCACCGAAGTGCGAGCAGCCCGTGCCCTTGCCGGTCGCACCGACAGCTGATGTCATCGGGGAGCCACAGTAGAATTTCTAGAGTAGAAGTAGATGTAAAAAGTTAAGTTCGTGGGGGGAGCCCCTATGCAAACGTTTTTTGTGTACTCAATGAATCAGTTTCGTTTTTTATGATGGAATCACTCCGTTAGGGGAAGCTTGTCCCATTCATTCCTTGGTTTTACCTTAGCATAATTTTGTTTTTTATTCTTTCTTTTTTGCACTAGCCCGTTCATCTCGTAGGCTGCAACCTTTGGAACTCGAGCGTGGCCCTTGAGGCTCAACTGCTTGTAACTGTAGGTAGAGGCGGGGTGCGATCAGCCAGAATATTTGAAGCAAAGCTACGTAAGGTAAATTAAAGAAACGAACTACCCTTTCGTTCGGGTAGAAAGGAGTTTCACCATATGATAGTAAATGAAAATAGAGGTGGTAGTGCACCCCCGTGGGGCCCCTGAGTGACCTAGGCCGAAAGTGTTTGGGGCAGGGCGCTTTTATAGAAGCAAACGTTAAGTAAACAATGGTAAGACTGAATTTTAGGGGAAGAAACGACATAGTTGTTCCAAGCATTGGTGAGAATGTTGTCGTTGTCATCCTTTAGTCGGTAGGCATCCGGTCGGATCACCTCGACCTTCAGTCGTCCGGGTCCTTGCCCGCTACTAAAGATGGCAACGGGGAATTCCCCGTCGGAGGTTGCCTCCCCATCCCCGTCCCCGCGGGGAGAAAAAATCCCCGTCCCCGTCCCCGCCAAAGCTCACGGGGATGATTTCTCCCCCATCCCCGCCCCCACGAGGGGAAAAATCCCCGTCGGGGATCCCCGTCCCCGCATTTGTTCATCACCATTCAGGTTAATTTATCATCATTCACATGAGTTCATCGACACAATATTAGAGTACACCACGAATCACAATCCAAAAATAGCTAAATAGCAAGAAGCAGGATATTAATCATCACAAAGGTGTAGAACTAGGGTTATTGCTGTTATATATACTCAGAAGACATTGGGCCTTCGTGGGCTGGTTGGGCCATCAGGAAAGAGAGCAAAGCCTGTATATAAACGGGGCGGGGATGCGAGTATCGGGGATGGGGAATGCTCCCCCAGACCCGTCCCCGCCAAACCCGACGGGGGACGTTTTCTCCCCGTTTAGATCCCCGTGGGGGCATATTTGACTCCATCCCCGTCCCCTAATAGGAGAATTCCCCGCGGGGAATCGGGGATCGGGTCCCCGTTGCCATCTTTACCCGCTACGCCCTCTTTCCTAACCGCTGCTTCTTCGCCTTTTTCTTTCTTTGGCCTGCTACGCTGTCGTAGAAGGCACTTGATGAGCTCGTAGTCCTTATAGAGGTGTTTGACGGGGTAGTCCTTATAAGGATAAAATTGAATGCACAAAACTCGTGTATGCCTAGGGATCAGTCACATACACAAGCTGATAAATTACATAAAGTATCATCACGGTGTCCTTACATCAGATCCATAATGCAACTTAGTCTTACATCACACATCGGAAAATAAAAAGATAATAAACTCTCATGGGCTTCATCACAGGAAAGGTCAACTGGTTGACCACAAGCCTAAAGATCCTCAGGAATGTCTTCATACCCGTTATCATCTGTTATCCATCTAGGATTTTTATCCAAATAAAGAAAATAAACAAGCGTAAGTACATCCCGTACTTAACAAGCTAACATGGGGTTATGAAGCTCAAAAAGGGTTGACTCTGGTTTACTGCAGTTAGCATTTTTAGTACGACAAGCTTTTATTATCAGACATTATCAAATTATGCTTAAGCTCCCATTTAATCCCATAAGAACATATATCAAGGTAAAGTGTATCGTATAACATCATAGAACATCTTAAATGATCATCATCAAGTATCCAGTTATTCTATGAGTTTTCCGGGCCGCTCGTGACCGTGAGCACGGCTGTTATAACAGTTTGTTACCCTCTGCAGAGGTGGTGCATATTCACCGCGAGTCGTGATTCCCATATGCCTAGGTTAATTACTCCCATATCACTACTAAGGTGAGCGAGCAGGGTACACTATGAAGCCATTTCATAGGTTTCACTAACAAGTTAGGGCCGCTAGGTTTCCTTGGCAGGCAGATGTAGGAAACCCCCTTTCCTATGGCACATATCCATCACGGCTATACTCATAGGAACAGAGGTAGCCCTATACCCAACGTGGCAAGCCTCATTTGCGCCAAAAAGGTAACCTCTAACTAGCTAGAAAAGATCCTATTACTGAGCTAAAGTCAGAGCCATATGACTCTCCCAGTTGCACTGTCAGTCCTAGCTTTTGCCGATAGATAAGTCCTTATGGAGGGCCAGGAGCAACATGAACAAAGGTCATTTGCACCTTCGCCTTAGGGAACAGTTGTTATATATCATGTTAAACTCTTAGTTCCATAGAGTCATTCATCATCATGTAGATCAAGTTCAGTTAGAGCACTAGCAATCTACTCATATGCATTTAAACCATAGGAGACAAGGAACAGGATAAACAATCACTAGGATATCCTTATGGGTATCAAAATTAGACACATGCAAATGAGTAATTGATTAAAGTGAAATAGGACATCAAGGTAGGCCCATGCTATACTTGCCTTGGTTCACAAACTCTTGCTGGTCCTGCTGGTCATCGAAGAATTCTTGATCTCCAATGTTCTCCTCACCGTCTGAACGCGACCAACACGACAATATACAATATTCCAAAAGCATTCATGCAAGGCAAACATTCCTATCATTAGAATAGTACACCAACAGTATTGAAAACAAGATAAAATGTTTGTAAAACTAATCTACGTCTCGCTACGATCACGTCAACGCGAAGTTCATGAAAAACGGAGCTAAAATGTGAAAGTTATGATTTAAACGGGTTTTCCTATAGCCTTATATTTAATTAAATCTAACCATGAAATTAAAAAGTTCCAAACTTGACTAACAGTAGTTCTAACATGTAGGTTATGGAATTACGAAGCTAACGCGATTTGAATGGATCAATTCGGAGCTAAAACGACAATTTTATAAGCAAAACAGTTCAAATGGTATTTCTGTAAATACTGAATAGTTATTTTAGACTTAAGCAGTGAAGTTTACGTTTTCAAAATGAGAATGCGTAATCAGGGAAATGTGCTTTGACTGCGGGTTCTATTCATCCAAAACCGAGGGTCTCTTTTGCAAATCTACCACGCGAAGGGGTACCGGATGTTCTCGGCCGTTGGATTAGAAATGAGCGGCCAAGAATGGATCCGGGGAAGAGAGAAGAAGGTGGCCAGCCAGAACAGTGACGCCGGCGGCAAACTCCATGGCCGGCGGCGTGGAGGTCTCTGGCGCATGCGGTTAGGGGGCTAGGGTTCACCAATTGAAGAGCCGACAGCACCGGGGTAAGCGGGGGGAGTAGGGGGTCTCGGCCATGCCGATACGGCGGCCAGAGGACGCGGGTAGCGCGGTGGCCGCCATGGTCGGTGGCCGAAGCTCGTGGACGCACGCGGCCAGGGCTCTAGAAGCCATGAAAATCGAAATTAACGGTACCGGGAGGTAGAGGGAGGCTAGGGGGTTCTCACCGCGAGGAAGAAACTGGTCGGAAACGGCTCGGGGAAGGCGGCGACGTGGATGGCGAGGATGGTGGCCGGCGGAGCTCCTCCGTGCACGGTTGCTGGGGCTTCCGAGGCGTGAGCGAGCGAAAACGGCGCGGGGAACAGCAGGGGGCGCGCGGGGGGGGGGGCTCGGCTCCTATTTATCAAGGCCGAGGAGCGAGGGAGACGCTCCCATGACGCACGTCGTGGGTGGCGGTTGCAGCAGCGCCGGGCGTGGGCGGTTCCGAGCCGCGCGGAGGAAGGGGACAGCGCCGACAGGCGGGGCCCGAGCGTCAGCGGCTGGGGAGAAGGGAGCGGCGGCGGTTGCGGCCAGGCCATTTGGCTGGGCTAGGCCGGCAGCGGTGCTGGGCCGCGCAGCGCGCAAGGGCTGGCGGCTGGCACTGGGCCGAGCGAGGTGCAAGGGGGAGGCCGAGCTAGGCTGTGGGGGGGGGGACTGGGCCAGCAGAAGGAAAGGCCTACGGGCCGAAAATCAAGAAGGGAGGGAGAGGAAATGATTCTTTTCTTTTTCTTTTTCTATAATTTTCCAAATCCATTTTTAAATTCAAATTTCAATTCTTTTTGAAATCTTTAATAAATTCCAAACATTCACAAAATGATATGCAGCAGCATGTATGCATAAAAAAGTTTCTAACCTTATTTTTAAATTTTAATTCCACAAAATTTATTATTTCCCTATCTTTTAATGCACACATATTCGCATAAATAAATCATATTTACTAATTTTAAAAGAATGTAAATTTTAGGATGTTATAATTCTACCCCCCTTAAGATGAATCTCGTCCTCAAGATTCGGGTGATTGCTTACTCAAACAGTTGGGGATAAGTCTTTCTCAGATCCTCTTCTCTTTCCTAAGTAGCCTTATCCTCTGTATATCGATTCCACTGCACCTTGCACATCTTTACAGTTCGGCTTCTTGTAACTCTTTCGGCAGTTTCCAAGATCTTTATCGGATACTCTTCATAAGTAAGATCCTCCTTAACAGCAAGTTCTTCCAAAGAAATTTGCTCTTCTGGTACCCTCAAACACTTCTTCAATTGGGAAACATGGAACATGTCGTGCACACCTGACAAACTCTGAGGCAGTTCCAACTGATAAGCTACTTCTCCTCGTCTCTCTAGGATCTTAAAAGGTCCAATATACCTTGGTGCTAACTTTCCTTTCATATTGAATCTTCTCACACTTCTCATTGGCAACACCTTCAAATACACATAATCACCAATTTCGAAAGTCAGCTCTCTTCTGCGGGTATCAGCGTAACTCTTCTGTCGGGACTGAGCCACTCTCAAATTGTCTCTAATCATTCTCACTTGTTCTTCCACGTCTCTAAGGACATCGGGTCCAAACACTTGAGTTTCTCCAGTCTGATTCCAGAACAAAGGCGTTCTACATTTACGTCCATACAACGCTTCGAAAGGTGCTGTCTTGAGACTCTTCTGATAATTGTTGTTGTACGAGAACTCTGCGTATGGCAGACTCTTATCCCAACTATCACCATACTGAAGTGCACAAGCTCTCAACATATCTTCCAAAATTTGGTTGATCCTTTCAGTCTGTCCATCAGTTTGTGGGTGGTAAGCAGAACTGAAATTCAACTTTGTCCCCAAAGATCTATGTACTTTATGCCAGAATTGCGATGTAAACTGAGTGCCTCTATCCGACACAATTTTCTTGGGAACACCATGTAGGCACACTATTGTTTCCATGTACAACTCTGCTAGTCTTGCACTAGTATAGGTAGTCTTGACTGGTAAGAAGTGGGCAACCTTTGTGAGTCGATCCACTATTACCCATATAGAATCATGGCCTCTTTGAGTGCGGGGTAATCCTACGATAAAATCCATACCAACTTCTTCCTATTTCCATTTAGGAATCTTTATTGGTTGTAGTAACCCTATAGGTCTTTGATGCTCAGCTTTCACTCTTTGACAAGTGTCACACAAAGCCACATATTCTGCCACATCTCTCTTCAAACCATACCACCAATACTTCTCCTTGAGATCCAAGTACATCTTGGTACTTTCGAGATGTATAGAGTAAGCAGACTCATGGGCCTCTTGCAGAATTGCATCTCGGATAGCTTTCACTATAGGTACACATATCCTTTTTCCCAACCAAAGAGTGCCATTCTCATCCATTCTGAATCCTGGTGCCTTTCCAAGCACTACATTCTCTGCTATCTCCTTAAGTTTTTCATCCTCCAATTGACCTTTTTGTATCTCTTGCTCCAATGTAGGCTCTATCACCAATTCCATTGCATTAGTGACAAGGCTCAAGTTGAGATACTTCATTTCAGCACACAACTCTGCTGACATAGATGTCATCTGAAGTCCATTGGCATAGCTCTTTCTGCTAAGTGCATCAGCTACGACGTTTGCCTTTCCCAGGTGATAATGCACTTCCAAATCATAGTCTTTGATCAATTCCAACCAACGACGTTGTCTCAGATTCAGATCTGATTGGGTAAAGATATACTTCAAACTCTTATGATCAGTATAGATATCACTCTTATATCCAATTAGATAATGTCTCCAGATCTTCAAAGCGTGAACCACAACTACCAATTCCAAGTCATGAGTAGGATAATTCAACTCATGCTTCCTTAGTTGTCTAGATGCATATGCCACCACTCTTCCTTCTTGCATAAGCACACATCCCAGGCTCAAACGGGATGCATCACAATATATAGAGAAGTTCTTGCTTAAATCTGGCAGAATTAATACTAGAGCTGTAGTCAATCTCTTCTTTAGCTCATCAAAGTTTGCCTGGCATTTATCCGACCATACATACTTAGCATTCTTTTTCAACAGAGCTGTCATAGGCTTGGCTAGCTTGGAAAATCCATCAATGAACCTTCTGTAGTATCCAGCCAATCCCAAAAAGCTTCATATCTCACTTACAGTTGTTGGTGGTTTCTCATTCAGTACATCTTGCACTTTGCTTGGATCCACTGCTATTCCACCATTAGAGACAACATGACCCAGAAAAGAGACTTCCTTTAACTAAAACTCACACTTGCTCCGCTTAGCGTACAACTTATGCTCTCTAAGCTTTTGCAAGACCAACCTTATATGTTTAGCATGTTCTTCTTCTGTCTTGGAGAATATTAGTATGTCATCTATGAATACCACCATAAATTTATCCAAAAACTCCATGAACACCTTATTCATCAGATACATGAAGTATGCAGGTGCATTGGTCAATCCAAAAGACATAACAGTGTACTCATATAATCTATACCGTGTAGTGAATGCTGTCTTGGGTATGTCCGAGTTTCGGATCTTAAGCTGATGATAACCAGAGCGGAGATCAATCTTTAAGAACACATGGGCTCCTCTAAACTGATCAAACAAATCATCAATCCTAGGCAACGGGTATTTATTCTTGATTGTAACCTCATTAAGTGAGCGGTAATCCACACACATCCATTGACTACCATCCTTCTTATCCACAAAGATCACAGGTGCCCCCACGGGGAAGAACTGGGGCGTATGAAACCTTTTTCTTACAACTCTTTTAGTTGTTTCTTAAGCTCTTCTAATTCATTAACCCCCATTCTATATAGACGTTTAGCTATTGGTACAGTTCTAGGTAATAATTCAATAATAAATTCAATGTCTCGGTCAGGTGGCATACCTGGCAAGTCATCGGGGAAGACATCCGGGAACTCCTCCATGACACGATCTTGTTCATTGACTTCACCATCTAGCTGGTTCACTGTGGCTGTAGGCTGAGCTTGCACTACCACTTCTACACAGATTCTATCTCCATTGAGTGATGTCACAACCATAGATTTCTCCTGACACTAAATCACTGCCCGGTGTTGTTTCATCCAATCCATTCCCAGAATAAGATCAATTCCCGTTGTTCTCAACACAATAGGCTTCACTTTGAAGTCTACCCCCCTTAAGGAAATGCTAGTTGAGGGGCTCCAATAAGAAGCGGGCATACTACCTCTCGGGGAATTTACTAGTATAGGGTTTTTCATGGCACACAAAGGTATGCTATGCATTCTAACAAAAGCTTGGGAGATAAAAGAATGCGAAGCACCAGAATCAAAAAGTATAGTAGCAGAGATAGAGTTGACGTTGAACGTACCCAACATGACCTCAGGCATCTCCTGAGCTGCATCAAATGACACATAGTTCACCTTCGCAGTGTGAGGTGGTCGGGCGTTGAACTTCTAATTGCTGGTCTAGTTCTGAGGTGCTTGTTGGTTCTGCTTCTTAGGACACTGATGAGCATAGTGACCTACTTCTCCGCATCGGTAGCATGCATTGGGGTTGTTGGGTGCACCACTCTTCACAAGAGCATTGTTGGGCACTCCCTAGCGTGTTGCAGGATTGCTGGTCTATTGCGGGGGACGCTGATTTCCAAACTGTTGCTGGAACTGAGGGTGTTGCTAAAACTGGTTCCGCTGAGGATACTGACCACGGTTTCCCTGGTGAGTTGGTCCTTGATTCCTCTGCTGGAAACCTTGCTGGGGATAAGGGCGTGGGCGAGTGTTGCTTCCAGAAGCTTGCCCTTGGAGCCTTCTCTTCTTAGCTTCCATCTCCTTGCGTTTATTGTCAATCACGATAGCGCGATTCACCAAAGACTGGAAGTTAGGGTAAGTATTAGACATCAGCTGGAGCTGCAGTCCATCATAGAGTCCCTTGAGGAAATGGCGTTGCTTATCCTTATCATCTGCTACATCATTTGGAGCATAGCATGATAGTTGTGCGAACTTGTCCCGATACTCCGCCACAGTCATTGATCCTTGCTTGAGAGATCGGAATTCTTCTTGCTTTAGTTCCACTAGTCCATCGGGAATATGGTATGACCAGAAATTGTCCTTGAATTCCTGCCAGGTGATAGCAGGAGTATTGTTGGGACGTCCAAACTGGAATGATTCCCACCAATCCTGAGCAGCTCCTTAGAGTTGCCCAGAAGCGTACAATACCTTCTCAAGGTCGTTGCATTGTGCTATGTTCAGTTGTTTCTCTACAGCACGCAACCAATCATCTGCCTCTATAGGGTCTGAGGCATGGGTGAACATCGGTGGTCGACCTTTCATAAACTCTCCACGCTTATCTCTGACCTGAACAGGCGGTGGTCCTCTTACAGGTTCATTGTCCAAGCGCTGCATTATAGCTTGCATGAGCTGCGCTTGCATTCCCAATATCTGTTCCATAGTCACAGATGGCGGTGGTGGTGGATTTATGAGAGCATCACATCCACGACCATGGCCTATGCCTCTTCCTCCTCTTGTGGCCATCTGTTTTCCAACAAATGTGCAAAATTTAGAGATTTTTCCAATTATAGAGAGCTTATAAAAGATAAGACACAATGCTGAGAATTTTCTGGACAAGATTAAATTTAGCAGTTCAGTAAAACTGTTATAACTCGAGTTTCAGAGATCCAACAGAGGTGCACCAAGATTTGTTAGAAAGCTTTGGAGATTAGATACAACTTTTATTTAGATCACTTTTACAGATTCTGACACACACATAGTCAAAAGTAGAGCTAAACCGAATCTGTTCTGGCTTCTAGACAGCGCAGGAACACCAACTTGTGTTAGCTAGATCTCCCAAACCTGAATAGCTAATGACGTGATTCCAGAGACATTTGAAAGATACAGATGTCTAGTTATCTCCACAAAATTTTCAGAATTTTAGACAGCCCATATTTTGAGATATCAGATAAAGAACACAGGCTACTCCAGAAATCAGCACAGCAGAGATAAGATAAAGCGAAACATCTGCATTAAGATTTCATTCTAAACTTAAAGTTCCAATCTAAAGAAGTTGTGGACATGCCCACAAACTTCCAGCAATCAAGCAAATACCAAATCAACCAAGTTCACAAATTAAACATCTAATCATCCAAGTTCACAAGACCAAACAAGACTAAATAAGAAACATAAACTAACGACGTGGTACTCTAGATCAAGGCACCTAACACCTATGGAGCAGTGTTAATCATGGTGAAGGTCCGACGCTTCTTCTTGTAGATGGAAGGCTGCCCAAGTTGTGCTTGAAGTTCATCTACTTGCTTCTGAAGGTGTCTCTGAGCCCTTTGAGATGCACGCAGTTCTCCTTTGACTTCCTCATCCACTCCCTGCATAGCGTGGACATGCTGCACCGTTGCTTCCAGAGTTGGGTCATTCTCTAGTGGAGCCAAAACCTACCAAACACCCTCATGATCATTGCAAGGAAGGAACCTGAAGTGATCCTCCCTCATGGCCTCAAAGCGACGCCCATGGTAGTGGATGTAGGCGTTCTGTGCTGCATCCTCCATGCCATCCAAAGCATGGGCTCTCCTGGCAGGGGCACAGTGGATAGTCTCCACCTCATGTCCATTCTTGATGTCGTTCTAGGCGGTGACCACCAGTTCTATCTTCCAGAAGGTAGCCTCCAATGGATGCTGGTACTCGGCGTAGTGGTAGCTGATGGAGGCGTGCAAGTCAGGGTAGTAGTCGTCTAGCATGTGAGTGAGGAGGGTGTGGTAGTAGGCCGTCTCTAGAGCTGGCTTGAAGTAATACTTGCACTTCCAGTCAATCTCCTCATCCACCACGGGGACAGCTGGGGATGGTGCAGGTGTAGGGGAAGTAGCCGTCGACTCCTCAGGTGTAGCTATGACAGGATAGACCGGTGCGACAACTGGGGTAGGAGTAGGTGCAGGCGTCGGGGTAGCCATCTCCTCGTCGTCGGAGATGATCACAATCTCCCTCTCCGCTTGTGGGGCACGTGGGGTGAACAGAGCACGATAGCCGGCGGTGCTGAGGCAAGCAGTCTTCGGGTTATGAAACATCTATAGATTTAAAGTGAGATAGAATTAGAATCAATAATTTTAAATAATAGATTAAGGTATGAAAAGCATAAATGTTTTAATAAAATAACAAGAATAAGACAGTAAGTAAGAAACCAGAGGAGCAAAGATGCTAAAACGACCATTTTCTAACTAGGCTTGCGTCCTACAGTCAATACGGCTTTGATACCAATTTGTCACACCCAATTTTAAGGATAAAATTGAATGCACAAAACTCGTGTGTGCCTAGGGATCAGTCACATACATAAGCTGACAAATTACATAAAGTATCATCACGGCGTCCTTACATCAGATCCATAATACAACTTAGTCTTACATCACACAGCGGAAAATAAAAAGATAATAAACTCTCGTGGGCTTCATCACAGGGAAGGTCAACTGATTGACCACAAGCCTAAAAATCCTCAGGAAAGTCTTCATACCCGTTGTCATCTGTTACCCATCCAGGATTTTTATCCAAATAAAGAAAATAAATAAGCGTAAGTACATCCCGTACTTAACAAGCTAACATAGGGTTATGAAGCTCAAAAAGGGTTGACTCTGGTTTACTGTAGTTAGTATTTTTAGTACGACAAGCTTTTATTATCAGACATTATCAAATTATGCTTAAGCTCCCATTTAATCCCATAAGAACATATATCAGGGTAAAGTGTATCGTATAACATCATAGAACATCTTAAATGATCATCATCAAGTATCCAGTTATTCTATGAGTTTTTCGGGCCGCTCGTGATCGTGAGCACGGCTGTTATAACAGTTTGTTACCCTCTGCAGAGGTGGTGCATATTCACCGCGAGTCGTGATTCCCATATGCCTAGGTTAATTACTCCCATATCACTACTAAGGTGAGCGAGCAGGGTACACTATGAAGCCATTTCATAGGTTTCACTAACAAGTTAGGGCCGCTAGGTTTCCTTGGCAGGCAGATGTAGGAAACCCCCTTTCCTATGGCACATATCCATCGCGGCTATACTCATAGGAACAGAGGTAGCCCTATACCCAACGTGGCAAGCCCCATTTGTGCCAAAAAGGTAACCTCTAACTAGCTAGAAAAGATCCTATTACTGAGCTAAAGTTAGAGCCATATGACTCTCCTGGTTGCACTGTCAGTCCCAGCTTTTGTCGACAGATAAGTCCTTATAGAGGGCCGGGAGCAACATGAACAAAGGTCATTTACACCTTGCCCTATGGAACAGTTGTTATATATCATGTTAAACTCTTAGTTCCATAGAGTCATTCATCATCATGTAGATCAAGTTCAGTTAGAGCACTAGCAATCTACCCATATGCATTTAACCCATGGGAGACAAGGAACAGGATAAACAATCACTAGGATGTCCTTACGGGTATCAAAATTAGACACATGCAAATGAGTAATTGATTAAAGTGAAATAGGACATCAAGGTAGGCCCATGCTATACTTGCCTTGGTTCACAAACTCTTGCTGGTCCTGCTGGTCGTCGAAGAATTCTTGATCTCCAACGTTCTCCTCACCGTCTGGACGCGACCAACATGATAATATACAACATTCCAAAAGCATTCATGCAAGGCAAACATTCCTATCATTAGAACAGTACACCAACAGTATTGAAAACAAGATAAAATGTTTGTAAAACTAATCTATGTCTCGCTACGATCACGCCAACGGGAAGTTCACAAAAAACGGAGATAAAATGCAAAAGTTATGATTTAAACAGGTTTTCCTATAGCTATATATTTAATTAAATCTAACCATAAAATTAAAAAGTTCCAAACTTGACTAACAGTAGTTCTAACATGTAGGTTATGGAATTACGAAGCTAACGCGATTTGAATGGATCAATTCGGAGCTAAAACAACAATTTTATAAGCAAAACAGTTCAAATGGTATTTCTATAAATACTGAATACTTATTTTAGACTTAAGCAGTGAAGTTTACGTTTTCAAAATGAGAATGCGTAATCAGGGAAATGCGCTTTGACTGTAGGTTCTATTCATCCGAAACCGAGGGTCTCTTTTGCAAATCTGTCACGCGAAGGGGTGCCAGATGTTCTCGGCCGTTGGATTAGAAATGAGTGGCCAGGAATGGATCTGGGGAAGAGAGAAGAAGGTGGCCGGCCAGAACAGTGACGCCGGCGGCAAACGCCATGGCCGGTGGTGTGGAGGTCTCTGGCGTGCGCGGTTAGGGGGCTAGGGTTCACCAATTGAAGAGCCGAGAGCACCGGGGTAAGCGGGGGGAGTAAGGGGTCTCGGCCATGCCGATATGGCAGCCGAAGGACGTGGGTAGCGCGGTGGCCGCCATGGCCGGCGGCTGAAGCTCACGGACGCACGCGGCTAGGGCTCTAGAAGCCATGAAAATCGAAATTAACGGTACCAGGAGGTAGAGGGAGGCCAGGGGGTTCTCACCACGGGGAAGAAACTGGTCGGAAATGGCTCAGGGAAGGCGGCGACACGGACGGCGAGGATAGTGGCCGGCGGAGCTCCTCCATGCACGGTTGCTAGGGCTTCCGAGGCATGAGCGAGCGAAAACAGCACGGGGAACAGCAGGGGGCACGTGGGGGGGGGGGGGGGCTTGGCTCCTATTTACCAAGGCCGAGGAGCAGAGGAGACACTCCCACGACGCACGTCGTGGGCGGCGATTGCAGCAGCGCCGGGCGCGGGCGGTTCTGAGCCGCACGAAGGAAGGGGATGGCGCCGACAGGCGAGGCTCGGGCGTCAGCGGCTGGGGAGAAGGGAGCGGCGGCGGTTGAGGCCAGGCCGTTCGGCTGGGCTAGGCCGGCAGCGGTGCTGGGCCACGCAGCGCGCAAGGGCTGGCGGCTAGCGCTGGGCCGAGCGAGGCGCAAGGGGGAGGCTGAGCTGGGCTGCGGGGGGGAACTAGGCCAGCAGAAGGAAAGGCCTGTGGGCTGAAAATCAAGAAGGGAGGGAGAGGAAAATGATTCTTTTCTTTTTCTTTTTCTACAATTTTCCAAATCCATTTTTAAATTCAAATTTCAATTCTTTTTGAAATCTTTAATAAATTCCAAACATTCACAAAATAATATGCAGCAGCATGTATGCATCAAAAAGTTTCTAACCTTATTTTTAAATTTTAATTCCATAAAAATTATTATTTCCCTATCTTTTAATGCACACATATTCGCATAAATAAATCATATTTACTAATTTTAAAAGAATGCAAATTTTAGGATGTTACAATTAGTTTGCAAGCACTCTGCTACCACTAGTGGCTGTCCTAGAGCGTCCGTCATAGCGCACTCCTGGGACAGACGATGGCTAGGTGGCACGTCGCAGATGCTGGAGCCATCACTCTCAACATCATCATCCATGAGGTCAAGGAAACAGGCGGGAGCATAGCTCGCCACCCCCCACAAATTTGGACGTAAGAGGGGGCAGCGCTGGCATCCTTTGCAGCCCCCGAGCGTACGCATCCATGGGGGACATTGGGCCGTAGGGGAACCGGTCGCATGGCGATCACGGTGGGGACAACGGGGTCCCTCTGGATAATCGGTGAAAGATAGAGAATAGCAAGTAAATAACAGCATGTACGTTACTCACAGCAGGGTTTAAGGAGAGAGTTTGCTCAGAATGAAGCACAGGCACCTCGTCGTTGAAATCGTCATGCGTCCCAGAGCCGATGGAGGGCGCCCCTTCGATGGATGCCAGAACAAGTGCCTCCTCGCGGAGGTGTAGTACGCCAAGTCGATCGGCGACGAAGTTAAGGCTTCCAAAGAGGAAGGCCTAGGACGGCTCGAAGACGGGTGGAACCCACATCCCAATAGGTGGGAATGCGGGAAACTCCAGTGAGCCAAAGCGAGTCATATCGCTTGAGCCCGCCATGGCAATGGTGGTGGAAAAGTGGGCCATCCGATGACCAAAAGTGTTGAACATACAACGTCTTCTCCACGGACGGCGCCAACTGTCGGTGCAGAAAGTGACCAACACGTAAATATTTATAGTTTTGCCGTACGTTGTGATTGGAGGTGGCCTAGCACTCAATGACATAGGGTTTATACTATTTCAAGCAACGTGCCCTACGTCCAGTTTGAGTCGGTCGGTGACTTTATTCCTGAGCCTAGGTGCTCGAAGTTTATAGTGGGGTTACAAACGAGAAGGAGAAATATGAGGGGTACAAGAGGTCCGGTCGGACTCTGATCGGAAGGGCCGAGAATGATAGGAGCTCCACTGCGTGCTATGTGTTCGAGCGTGTGCTCAAAGTTTGAACCTGGTGGTTCTATCGTGGTGTACTAGAGAACTTGATTGATCTGAATCAACTTATCTATTGGAAGAGAATGCATCCTCTTTTATAGATAAAGGGGATGCCTTACAAGTGAGAGAGAGAGAGTATGTTCGCTGCTAAGTCTTGCTGCCCACGTCGATGGGTACAAGATGATGGTAGGCACCCACAATAATGTTGAATATCAGATACACATGGGAGGTTGTGTCATCTTCTTCAGATATGGTAGATATCGGTACCTGCTATACTATTGATGCCGAGAGGCATGCAGGGGGTTTTACCATGTTCGCCTGACACGGTAAATGCCGGCGCCCACAACACTGTCGATGCCTTAGAGGCACGTGGGGGAGCCTTACCGTATTTGTCTGGTATAGGAGTTGATGGCACGCACAACACTATAGGGGAAAATATCAACGTATACAACACTGCTTGCGTTCTGTCATGCCAGGGAGGTCGCAGGGTACTGTCCTGGAGGTGTATAGGGTACGATCCTTGGTATTATGGTTGACTTGAGTGTGCTGCCTTACTTTCTCCGTCCGTTTTCTGGTACTTACCGAGCGGACGTCCCCGGTCGGTTGGTCCTAGTCGGCTCTGATTGCGCCAGTTGGAGAGGAGTTGTAAGCAGGGGTTCGACGCATCCTCGATCGGAAAAGCGGGTCGGAGTCGGAAGTGGTGTTTAGCCAGGCCTTCCGGTCAGAGAGGTCGTCCGGAGGCGGGCTAGAGACCGAAGCGGGCGCTCTAGTCTGAGAGGTTGGCCGGAGTCGGAAGCGGGCGCCGTTCCTCCTTGGTCAGGCCTTTCGGTCGGAGATTGGATCATCCTTCTGGCCTGTCGTCTAGGTATTTGGGTCGGCCCATGAGTTGTGTGTTGCTCATAATGTTGTCTGTTGGGTTGAGACTTTGTTGGGAAGCTGGTCCATACAGGACCTCGGGTTTATGAACCCGACACTTCCTATTATAATCTTGGCCCCGTTCGCTTCCCTAAAAAAACAAGCCAAAACACTGTTCCGGCTGAAAAAATAAGTTGAAAAAGACGGATTGTAAGAGAAGCGAACATGGCCCTTGTCATATTGTTTTATTTATTCTAAATGATGTATGAGAAGCAAGCATAACAATGGTTTTATAGCTAAGCAAGTATTGAATTGAAGGAAAGAAGAGAGAAGAGAGAGAGAGAGAGAGGAGAGCTTAGACTCTCATGTAAACAATAAGCTAGGCACCAAGCCTATGTAGTTTTGGGTCAAAGACATAAGAAGTTTTCTATTGACAAATAAGAGATACCTATTGTATAACTTGATTTTTATAATTTTGATAAAAAAATCATAAGACTTTAGTAAATCAACTTGTCCTCTGACTTAAGGCTCCGTTCGGCTGGCAGAATTTTGGCTGAAACTGGCTAAAAACACTGTTCTGACTGAATTGTTGTGAGAGAAAAACACTGTTACAGCTGAAAAAAAGAAGCCAAACAAGCTAAATATGGGGTAAGGCCTTATTCAAAACATAACTCAATCGAATGGATCATATACTACTCCAGCTTAAGCAAAGCGGCCATTTTGTCCGCCATTTAGGCTTCTTCTCATGATTAGCAACTGGAGCCTGCAGGTCTGAAGCTTCTAGAATTAATGTTCAATGTAGTGTAGTAGTACTAGGTTTTACGTTTGTGTGCTCTTTCTAAATTAGGTTGGTAATTCTATTATTACCCTCGGCTTTTCGCCCAACGGCCTCTCTGCCTTGAGAAAGAAGCAAAAAAAAGCATCCCATATAAAATCATCTTGTTGCTATCACACACACAACACACCGGCGGCCTCCGGAGGATTAACATGTGTGTGTAGTGTGCGCGTGCCTCGTAGTTCTTTCCTTTGCTTCTTATTTACTTCATTCGTCAAAAAAATATAATTCTTGCTTTTTGAGAATTTAAATAGTTTCAACTTTAACTAAATTTATATAAAAAATAATAACATTCATGATATAAAATAAGTACCGTTAGATTCGTCATGGAATCTATTTTCACAATAAATTTGTTTGAAGATATAAATATTAATACTATTTATTGTAAAGTTAGCTAAACCTGAACTACTTAGTACCATTCACATAATTACATTCTTACTTGGACGGAGCGATTACGTCATCGAGTGGTAGGGGCGAGGGGACAGTGCTGTGGCCCACATCACAGTACCACCAGAAAGCTTACCCTGGTCACTGACTATGGGCCCTCTGTGAAGATTTGCTGCCCTTGAAATTAAAAGCTAATCTAGACAGCAGAGTCCTTGCGTACAAGTTGATTTACTAACCTTTCCCGTTAGGCCTCGTTCGGTTCCTATGGAACCATTCCTGCCCTTGAACAATTCCTGGCCAGGATCAAGTGGATCCCCTTCCTCTACTCATTCCTCGTCTGATTCAAAACATGTCCTGATTTATTCCTGGTCTGATTCAAAAGTTATGTTCGGCTGAACAGGATCACAGGAACCGAACCATTCTTGGTCTGATTACATAGAAGAAAAATAGGAAAAAAAACTGCTACTTGTAGCTGCTAGTGCACTTGCTGTCACAGACAAGTCCCCTACTTCACATGAAAATAGGAAACAAAAACCTCACGAGCTCATAGTTCCAAGATTACATGGCACTGAAAATTTACATGAGAATAACATTGTCGGTGTTTCGTACAAGCACCGGCAAATAAATTTATGGTAATGCGCGTTAGGCCTGGATGGAGTGCTAAAGGACACAGGATTTATACTGGTTCGGGCCGAATGTCCCTACGTCCAGTTTGCTGCTACTTGTGTTATTAGCACCACGAACGGTCTGTAGTAAAGGGTACAAACGATCGAGAGAGGGACTGGTCCCAAGTCTCTGATGAAAGGGTTGAAAGGAGGTCAAGAGCTTCGTAGCCGCTTGACTGTGTGTATCTGTCCGTGGTCTCCCTTTTTCCTCCTCCCTCTGTGGGAGAAGCGCATCCCCTTTTATAGATCAAGGGGCTGGCTTTACACGGATAAGGGCTTTAGCTAATCTTGTGGTTCACGTCTACCCGGTTCGGTCCTTTATTCTGATGAGTGCTAAGGAAGATAAGTGCCTACAACACTGTTGATATCCCTGTAGAGTGTCAGGTTGATTACAGAATGCTGCCCTGCTCAGGGTATGGGCTATAGTACAGTGGTTTTGACTTATTAGCCTTTCCCATCCTTGCTCCGCACGTCTTCCGATTTTTGTGAGTCTTCGTCGGAGTGTCGAGGGATCAGGGTTCAGAGTAACGCCGAGGTCAAGGCCTTCTGGCTTTGGACCTGAGGGGTCGGGAAGCGGGCGCCGCTCCCTCGGGTCTACAGCGTGGTGACGGAATTCCCGTCGTTCGTGGAGATAGCAAATCTTCTTTTGGAGTGTAGCGGTTGTCGTATATCTTCATCGGGTTCCGTGTCCTAGGATTGAAGGCAGCGCCTACAATTCTACAGGGCGAGGAGCACGCACCTGTACAACCTTTCAGGCCCTGCGGCACCCGAAAGGGTCTAAAGCACCCGTCCCGTCCTCCCCTGGTAGTACTTTTCCTGTCAGGGCGCAGGGTATGGTTCTTGGAGCCATGGTTGACCCGAACGTCTTGTCTTGCCCTGTTTCTATCATCCTGAGGGAACAGGGAGAAGTGGTCAGGTAAGGTGGATCCATACTTTAGATACAGAGCAGGGTGAGGCTCATTCCTCGCCATCGGGCGAAGCGGAGACCAATCCCTATCTCCTGGGCGAGACCGACCCTGCCCCTCTAGGGTCGGGCGAGGCGGAAACTATCCCTCAGCCCTCAGACGAGACCGAGCCCGCCCTAAAGGCGTTGGGCGAGACGGACACTAATCCTCGGCCCTCGGGCGAGACCGAGCCCGCCCTAAAGGAGTCGGGCGAGACGGAGCTTATCCCTTGGCCCTCGGGAGAAACCGAGCTGGTCCCAAAGGCGTTGGGCGGGGCGGAACCAAACTCCTATTATTCGAACAAGGGATGAAACGGCGCCCTTATGCGTCTAGAAGTTTTTCACGTTCGGTGGTTATCGGTTCCACCTTCTAGGGTACCCCAGTATTAGGTCTCCGACAGTAGCCCCCGAGCCTCTAGGTGATTCGAGTAGAACCGCCTAGAGGGTGTTTTTTCTGATTTCGTCGAAGTTATTTTTGCCAGAGGGTGTGCGCGAGCGCACCCGATGGGTGTAGCCCCCGAGCCCCCGGGTGATTCAAGTAGAGTCGCCCGGGGGGTTGTATCGGTCCCTTCGTGGGTAAGGCTGAAGGACTTGGCTTTTCGTTAACTGGATGTTTTCCCGAGTGGGTCATGGTATCCCATTCGCGGGGAACTGATTCAGGGCTAACCTAACTGGTGCTTCCTTCTTTGATTTTGGATTGTTTGCGGATCCTACCTTAGTCGGGCTGGCCGCCGAGTTTCTAAGCCCTAGGTGGGTCAAAGAAAAAAGGCCTTCGTGGCTTGCGTTTCCCAGGTGGGTAGAGAGTCCGGATTTGCCTGGGGAAGGCGAACCGTCTGCCTAGATTCTTTGGGGTGAGAGGATAGGGACTGCGGGTGCGTGTCCCACGACGTGACGCGGTGGCGCGCGTGGCAGGCCCAGAGATCGAGGCGGACGGTTGCCCTTCTCGCGTCTGTCGCCCCCTATAAAACCACGGGGTTCGCCCCCAGGGTTCCGTATTTCGCTCCCCTGCCTTTGAGTTCTGAAACATCCACCGCCAACCGCCCTAGCTTCCTGTGCCCGTATCGCCACCATCGTCCGGCTTGCGCTCGTGTTGCAGCCGTCGTCAAGCTCGCGCCCGCCCTTCCCCCCATCGCCTCAATGGAGTTGTGGGGCAGATCTAACATCACCCCACGGCGTCTGGAGGGCCTCGTCCGCCGCGGCCTTCTCCGCCCGCTGTCCGTCGTCCAGGAGTGGCTGGTACCTGGCGACGAGGGCGAGCCGGTGCCGTTGGAAGGGTATGTCGTCTCTTTTGCCATCTTCCATGAGCGTGGATTCGGGGTACCCGCACATAGATTCCTTCGGGGGCTGCTGGATTACTATGAGGTAGAGCTGCAGCATCTAACTCCCAACGGGATTCAACATATGGCAGCGTTTGTTGCCCTGTGCGAGGGTTTCCTAGGGATCGATCCCCACTTTGATCTGTGGCGGTATTTCTTTAGTATTAGTCTATCAAAGAGGAAGATTGGGGGGAAAGAGGTGAATGTGCCGATGGGGTGTGCCAGCATTCACCTGCGCCATACCCGGTCGAAGGGTTATCCATACATGCGTCTGGCAACATCCAACAAGGGATGGCACTCGCAGTGGTTTTATGTTAGGGATGATGTGAGTGCCTCCCTACCACAGTACACTGGGTGCCTTATTGTGGATGCTCCGGAGTCATGGGGCTGGGGCGTCCAGTCCAAAGACAAGAAGCACATCTTCGACCTTCTCTCCGCCCTTCAAGCCCTGAAGGGTTGGGGTGTAAAGGGGACGGGGATTATCGGTGCCTACCACACGAGGAGAGTGGCGCCACTGATGGCGCGTGTGCTTCCCCTGCATCGGATGATGCCCAGGATATCGTTCGAGGGGACGGTGCTCGTTGATGAGGCGCTCCCTTATTCAGAGGTGGCGCAGCGCATCAAGGAGGCGATGGAGCTGACGAAGGATTCCGTAGGCAGGGTCCTTGACATTGTGTATCTGGTGCCCGAACACCCCCCAATGCAGCCGGAGCCTAGATTCTTTGAATTTGTAAGCCCTTCTCTCTCGTGCTCTTTTCTTTCTCCTGAATTTCCCTTTTTTAATACTTGCTATTGTAACGTTGGGACCAGCCGAGGGGGCTAGTCTTCAAGGATAGTCCGGTTCCACTGCCAAAGGACAAGGCCATGGCGGCGGCGAATCGACTCACGGCCGAGCAGGACAAGAAGGCAAGGGAGGAGTTGAAGAAGGCGAAACGACTGAAGCAGGAGGCTCGAAATCGGGGAGAGGACGTGAGCAGTGAGGACGACGACGACGACGATGATGATGATGACGACGAGGTAGCCGTCGGCGTGGATTGGGACGTCCTGGAGGATGAGGACATGCTGACAAGTGGCCACCCACCCGTGCAGGGGCCCTTCCCTTTCCACACGGAGGGAAGTGAATTGATGAGGTCGGTGGAGGCCGGTGAGTCCACCGCTTCGCATGGCGTGCCGGCCGAGGATTGGTGGACGGGGGAGGGTGGGCTTGCTGCCGCCGACCCCGAGGCGATCATGGAGGGGGGTGGCACCGGAGCCGCGCCCGGCTTTGATGCCGCGCCCTGTGAGGTGATGGAGGGGAGCAGCTCTGGTGCCGCGCCCCATGGGACGATGGAGGGGAGCGGCTCTGGTGCTGTGCCCCATGGGACGATGGAGGGGAGTGGCTCCGGTGCCGCGCTTCAAGAGGTGAGCCCCCGTGCCCCGGAGCAGGGGGCAGGCTCAAAACAGTCCCGCCCAGATGAGTCGGGGCAGGGAGCTGGGGATCGGTCCCCAAAACGCTTCCGCTGACCAAAGACGACAACGTAAGTTGCTGATTCCCTTGTTTTCATCCTTTTTCCATGTCTATTTTGACCTAATGGTTATTACCTTTGTACAGGTTCTTGCGAACGGGTCACCCTCTGGGGCTGGCGCCCAAGAAGAGCCTCGCCATTCAAATGGGACAGATGGCGTCACCTGCCGTCACCCCTGTTTTGGGCAGGAGTGGTGCCGATGTCGGGGCCGTGTTGGCTGACCCTATGGTGTCTGTGGTGGCGCCTACGCCCACGGAGGTTACCAAGTAGGCTGCTTCCTCCATGGCAGACGTGGTACAGCCAGCCGAGGGCCGTATACCGCCGGTGGAGGTGGTCATGGCCGCACCAAGCCAAGATCAGCCGGAAACGGCCCTGGTGGCGCTCGAGGGCGTAGTTCAATCCGCACCATCGGCGGCCCAGGTGGATCCGCCCATTACGCTTGAAGTGGCCCAGATGGATGAGGATCCAGTCGGAGGATCCTCGAGCGTGGCGGTGGTGCCGCATAGGGTCAGGAGGGAGCCGCCCCCGACCCCTTTGTCGGGAGGAGACCGCTCCCCTACGCGGGGGGAGCCGCCGCTCCAGTGGATGTCCGCTCAAGACCCGACGTCGGCTCTTTTCTCGCTTGATGATCATTCCGAGAGCATGGAGCGGGAGGGTCTTGATATCAGGATCTCGACCGTGCTGGACGCCCTGGACCAGGCCAGAGGAGCTCTCCGTGAGATCGTTATTCCTACTTCTCAGGTATTTACTGGGCCTTCCTCTTTCTTCGCATGTTTTCGTGTTTTTGCTTTTCTGATACCAGTCTTCTTCCTCGCCAGATTCTTGTTGCTCGTAGCCGGAAAAAGTCCTAATTTCTCCGTGAGCAGAAGGCGGAGAGGGATCGCCTTTTCGAGGAGGCCCGACTACGAGCGGCCATGGCCACCCAGCTTGCTACCGCCTAGGAGCGGGAGGCCTAGGCGCGTCAGGACGCGGAGGAGGCCCACGGGATGTTCGAAGATTTGTCGGCGAGGTCTAAGCTGGATGTGGAGGAGATCGTCAGGCTCCAGAAGGAGCGGGACGAGCTGCTGCATAGGAATGCCGCGGCTAATCAGAAGGCCGGCGAGGTCCTGAAGGAGCTAGAGATGGAGCGGGACCTCCGGCGGAAAGCCGAGAGTAGGACTACGGCCCTTTAGCAGAAGGTGGACGAGGACGTCGAGGTGGTCTGCTCTCTCCGGGCGGAGCTCGGTGACGCGGTAAGCCGTAGGTTGAGCGCCGAAAACATCTCCATCAAGCTAGAAAAGGAGCTTGCCCATGTGCGAAGGACCCTTTAGGTTGAGAGCGATGAGCACGATCTCCTGCAAGCTGCGGTTGGGGTGGTCCTTGATGCCCTGAAGGTGGACGAGCCGGTGGAGACCAGCCCGCTCACGGCTCGTGCCGCAGGTATTACGGCTCGGGTGGGTCAACTCGAGGAGAGTGCTTTTCACGCTGGGATCACCCAGGCCTTCACCGTCGCTCATGCTCATTACAAGAAGGAAATCAACCTGAAGGTGATGAGTGAAGGTTTCCCGTCCATCTACGAAGATGAAGAGCTGGAGGAGATGGAGAAGATGGTTGCTCCCCTTGTGAAAAACCTGGCGGACAATTTGAAAGAGATGGTTCTCCCTCTGCGGGAGTAGTTAGTCGAACAATTTTGAAAGCAACTTATATGTAATATGTGGACAAGTGTCGTATTTTCGAGTCTGGACGCGGTTTTGTGATTTTGCGTCATAATTTCGTTTTGTTTGATTTTTTGCGATCTTACCAACCTGTTCCCCCAAATCTTGCCGCTGGTCGTGATGCGAGGACATTGTTTCAAAAGAAAGAAAGGAGGTAGCCATACCTCAACCAGCCCCCGAGTAAGGTCCGACCCCCTGCATTTGCTGGGGTCGGGGGTTACTGGAGGTCGGAACTGTGGTTTTGGCGACATGGTCGATGAAGTCCATGAATGATATCGCAATATTCCCCGCCCTGTCTTCCAACAGAAATCCCCTACTAAGGATTCTATGGGCTCGACAAGGTGGGGCCTTCAAACCTGTGCCCCTGTATTGATAGGCTCGAACCCCTAAGCCTTGTTAGGGTCTGATAGGGGTCGGCCGTTATTTGCGTGTTACCCCATCCTCGGTTTTCGCAATCGGAGGGGCTGAGTGAACGACACTTGCCTCGACGGCTCGAGTATCGCGCTCAATGAGCTCACTAACGGGTACGTTCATGTGGAGTCCGGGTCCATCATTTGCTGATGGGGTCGGCAGAGCCCTCTAGTGGCATTCCACAACTTCTTAACCCACCTCCTGGCAGATGCCCGAGCTATTCGACAGGCTCAGGCGGCCCAATGGCCTCTCCTCGATGGAGATTCTGTGGGTTTGGCTCGGGGTTAGAATCGAACAAGAAAAGGTTGAGACGTCCCTGTCTGCTTCCGAGCGGGGTCGGGCAGGGCCGCTAGGGCTTGTCTCAGTTATTTCTCCTTGGCTCTGTTCGGCACGAGGCGGCCTCGAGCCCTTCGTGGGCCGGCCTTTGAACCTCGGCCTGTCGCCGCTTATATCGAATGAGGCAACGGCCATTTCGTGATGTGACACGAAGCGTCGGGATGTCTTATATATGTATAATATAATTGAAACGAAGGCGGGGTCGGTAACGTTACCTTGGCGGTATGTTCGTGCGGGGTTCGGGCCCTGATGATGAGGTTGGAGTAACCTTGGACGTTCGTCCGTCGTCTTTCCCGAGCCGGATGACCGGCCTAGGAGATCCGTTAGGGCTCTGCTTTATAGAGATCCTGTTGTCGGACCGTCCCGTGGTCCTGCTTGGGGAGGCGAAGGGTTGGCTGCCCATGTGGGCGCCTTAATTGCCGCGTCCAGAGCGGGTCAGTGGCGGGCCATACCCAGGCAGTGTCCAGTTTGATCGGGGAGGAACGCCTCGTCGACTGGGGCGTGTCCCGTCAGTTCCGGTGCGTCCCCTCAGGTATTAATCAGCATTGATTTTTTATTGTAAAGAGGAGAAGGGAGGGGTATTCATCTAACCTTTTGCCTTTCCTTAGCTGCAGTGGCTCTTCTTTAAATAGGGAGGGGGAGGGGAGTTCCTATCCCACCTCATCTTCTGCCTCTGAGCCGCTATGTCTCCTTCTTCTTCCTTTCCCCCGAATACATCTGTGCGTCGTGGCGGTCCCTGAGTGAGGAAGAGTAATGCCCGAGGGAGAGAAAAAACTCACAAATTCGTTCATGAATCTGGAGTGTGATGTCGAGCTAGAGGATGAGATGGTGTATGCCGCCCTTAGTGAAGGGTCGCTACTGCCAAAGGAGAAGGGACGCTGGGGGGCGCCGTGCGTCGTCGACTTCGCCGTTGTTCGCCGTGCTCCTTCTTTGGCGGGAGGGGTTCCCTGCCTTGACGCCGTTGTCAGGGTTGTGACCGGCGATGATGGCGTAGTCCCTAGACGCCCTGGCAGAGACGTCGCTATCAGGATCGCGGTCGTCGACGATGGCGTAGTCCCCGGACGCCCAAGCAGAGGCGTTGTAGATGATGGCACCTTCGAGGATCCTACGAAGCGGCAGAATGTCGTCGATGGAAAGTGTGGCGCGGCGACCGGGGTAGACGAGCTAGCTCGTGTACACGCCCCGGACGTCGCCGATGGAGAGCGTGGCGCGACGGTCGCAGTAGACGAGCTGGCCCGTGTACACGCCCTAGTCGCCGCCAATGGAGAGCGTGGCGTGGCGGTCGCAGTAGACGAGCTGGCCCATGTACACGCCCTGGTCGCCGCCGATGGAGAGCGTGGTGCGACGGTCGCAGTAGTACCTGTAGTAGGCTAAGCAGAGACCGGTATTGAAATAATTTTATGGGGGAAGCCCCTGAGTAAGCAGTCCTGAATTTACAAGTATATTAGTCCTTTTGTAATGAGCAAATTTGCACAAAAAATGGACAAAACTTCATCTATTGCCTATGGTAAAAAGGATAAAACTTCATCTATTGCCTATGGCAAGTAGTTTCATAAGTTTCTCTCTTTTTTGTAGAAACGGTTTTAGTGTCCTCTGACCCTTCTCACAATCTAAGTCGTAAAAAACTAAGAACGTGGGCGAATCAGTTCTAAAATGAGCTAGTGAGCAAAGGGGTCGCAGTCGTCGGGGCGCGGGCCTCCCGCAGTCCTACTAGTTGTATTCAGAATTTGTTCCCAAAATCTTAGCCCTTAGGACTTATTTATGAGAAGAATGGAAAGCCTAGCGAATGTTCGCAGCTATAATATAGGAGGTTTTTTGCAAGCGTAATAGTTGTATTTCATATGTCACATGCCAGCCCCTGAGTGAGGTCTGACCCCTCATGATTTGTAGGGGTCGGAAGTCACTAAGGATCGGGGTCTTATTATGACAAAAACTGATAAGGAATAGTGTATGCTTTAAGGATAAAAACGACGTAGCTGCTCAATGTTCCAGGCGTTGGTGAAGACTTCGCCGTTGATGGTTTTCAACCGATAGGCGCCTGGGTGAAGTACTTCCACGACGACGTAGGGCCCTTCCCAGGGTGGGGAGAGTTTGTAGCGGTCCTTGTTGCTCTGCACAAGATGGAGGACGAGGTCTCCGACGTTGAAGGCTCGACCTCGCACCCGTCGGCTGTGGTACCGCCGCAACGCTTGTTGGTACCTAGCTGAACGGAGGAGGGCGATGTCGCGGGCTTCATCCAGCTGGTCCATGGCGTCTTGGTGGGATGCCTCGGCTCCCTGCTCGTCGTACGCTCTGACCCTTGGTGCTCCATAGTCAAGGTCCGTCGTAAGAACGGCCTCGGAACCGTAGACCATGAAGAAAGGTGTGTAGCCGGTGGCCCGGCTAGGAGTTGTCCTTAGGCTCCAGAGCACGGCTGGGAGCTCAGCGAGCCAGCGTGCGCCGAACTTGTTCAATCGGTTGAAAATTCTGGGCATTGAGGCCATGAAGGAGCATGCCGTTTGCGCGCTCGACCTGCCCATTCATCCGGGGGTGTGCGACGGCTGCCCAATCGATCCGGATGTGTTGTTCGTCACAGAATCGAATGAATTTCCTACCGGTGAACTGCGTGTCGTTGTCTGTGATGATGGAGTTTGGGACTCCAAAGCGATGGACGATGTCGAGGAAGAACAGAACAGCTTGCTCGGATTTGATTGTGGATATTGGTTGGGCCTCGATCCATTTTGTAAACTTGTCTATGGTGACAAGCAGGTGGGTAAAGCCTCCGGGCGCCTTTTTGAGTGGCCCAACCAGGTCGAGTCCCCAGACCGCGAAGGGCCTACGTGATGGGGATCATCTGGAGAGCCTTGGGCCAGGAGGTGTGTTTGCCGAGCGTAATACTGGCACCCTTCGTAGGTGCGTATAATTTGCTCGGCATCGGCTACCGCGGTGGGCCAGTAGAAGCCTTGCCGGAATGCATTCCCAACCAAGGTTCTCGGTGCGGCATGATGACCGCATACTCCACTGTGGATGTCTCCCAGCAGGAGTTTTCCCTATTCGCTAGGGATACAGAGTTGCAGAATTCTGATGTGACTTCGTTTGTAGAGTTCGCCCTCTATAAGAACGAAGGACTTGGCGCGTCGTGCGAGCCGTCGGGATTCCGTCTTGTCTGCCGGTAGTATGTCGTGGAGGAGGTAGTTGAGGTAAAGCGTTCTCTAGTCACCGGGAGGGTCGGACTCCCCTACTGGGTCCTCTTCAAGCTCCATGACCTCAAGGTCGGGCGGCGTAGTTGGTGGATCGGCCCCCGGGGTCAGACTAGAGAGGCCGTCGTTGGCTTGTTCCGACCCTACATAGCGTACTGAGTGTTTGTGTTGATCACTGGCGAAGGCGCCTATTGGGACTGGCTCTCGGCTAGACGCTGCTTTTGCGAGCGTGTTGGCTGCTTCGTTGAGGCGCCTGGGGATGTGATTGAGTTCGAGGCCGTCGAATTTATCCTCTAGTTGTCAGACCTCTTTACAGTATGCTTCCATCTTGGCGTCGTGGCAGCATGACTCTTTCATGACCTGGTTGATGATCAGCTGAGAGTCGCCCCTGACGTCGAGGCGTCGGATGCCCAGCTCGATGGCGATTCGTAGGCCATTTATGAGTGCTTCGTATTCTGCAGTATTGTTTAATGAGGGGAAAAGGAGCCGAACCATGTACCTCATGTGGACCCCAAGGGGAGATACAAAGACCAGTCCTGCTCCAGCGCCCTTCTTCATCAGCGATCCGTCGAAGTACATTGTCCAATACTCTTGATCGACGGCTGCTGGTGGCATCTGGACCTCGGTCCACTTCGCGATGAAGTCAGCTAGTGCCTGAGACTTGATCGCCGTTCGAGGGGGCATAGGAAATGCCCTGATCCATCAGCTCGAGTGCCCACTTTGCGGTTCTTCCCATAGCGTCATGGCTACGAACGACCTCGCCGAGGGGGAACGACGTCACCACTGTCACGGGGTGTGACTCGAAGTAGTGGCGTAGCTTCCTTTTGGTGATGAGGACGGTGTAGAGGAGTTTCTGGATCTGGGAGTAGCGGGTTTTGGAGTCGGATAACACCTCGCTGATGAAATACACAGGGCGCTGTACCTTGAAGGTGTGCCCCTCTTCCTCTCGCTCTACTACTAAGGCAGGAGCTAACCACTTGGGTGGTGGCCGATATATACAGTAGGAGGGATTCTCCATTGCATGGAGGGACTAGGACTGGCGGTTTAGTTAAAAATTGTTTAACCATGTCAAGCGCTTCCTGAGCCTTGGCTGTCCACTCGAAGCGGTCGGCTTTCTTCAGGAGTCGATAAAGGGGGAGTCCTCGTTCGCCAAGGCGCGAAATGAATCAGCTGAGGGCGGTGAGGCACCCTATGATCCGCTGAACCCCCTTTATGTTTTGGATCGGGCCCATTCTTGTGATGGCTGATATTTTCTCTGGGTTGGCTTCGATGCCGCGCTCAGAGACGATGAAACCGAGTAGCATGCCCCTCGGGACCCCGAAAACATATTTTTTGGGATTGAGTTTGATGTCGTTTGCCCGAAGTTTCGCAAAGGTTTGTTCAAGGTCGGCGACAAGGTGGTTAGCTCGCTTGGATTTGACTACGATGTCGTCGACATAGGCCTCAACGGTTCGCCCGATGAGGTCTCCGAAGCAATTAAGCATACAGCGCTGGTACGTTGCCCCAGCATTCTTCAGACCGAACTGGCATTGAAATGTAGCAAAATGATCTGAAGGGAGTGATAAAATATGTCGCGAGCTGGTCGGACTCTTTCATCGTGATTTGATGGTAGCCGGAGTATGCGTCAAGGAAGCAGAGGGTTTCGCACCCCGAGGTGGAATCGACTATTTGGTCTATTCGTGGCAAAGGAAATAGATCCTTTGGACATGCTTTGTTGAGGCTGGTATAATCGACACACATTCTCCATTTCCCGCTCTTTTTTTGGACAAGAACAGGATTTGCTAACCACTCTGGGTGGTATACTTCCTTAATGAATCCTGTGGCCAGTAGTTTGGCAATCTCCTCGCCGATGGCCCTGCGTTTCTCCTCGTCGAAGCGGCGTAGGCGTTGTTTCACCGGTTTGGAGCCCAGGAGGATCTGGAGAGTATGCTCGGTGACCTCCCTCAGGATGCCCGGCATATCTAAGGGTTTCCACGCAAAGATATCTTTGTTGGCGCGGAGGAAGTCAACGAGCGCGCTTTCCTATTCGGAGGAGAGCGCGGTCCTAACATGGGCTTTTTTGCCCTCGGAGCCACTGGGATCCAAGAGGACCTCCCTGGAGCCTTCTGCTGATTCGAATGACCCGGTTGATTTCTTTGCGTCGGGTGCCTCTTCGACGACCTTCTCCCTAAGGGTGGCGAGCTCTCCGGAGGCGATGACTGCGGACGCGTGTCCGCAGCATTCGACCTCGCACTCGTAAGCGCGCTGGAAGGAGGTGCCGATGGTGATGACTCCGCGGGGGCCCGGCATTTTCAGCTTTAGGTACGTATAATTGGGCATGGCCATGAACTTCGCGTAGCATGGTCGCCCCAATATGGCGTGGAAAGTCCCCGGGAACCCCACTACATCGAAGGTGAGGGTCTCAGTCTGGTAATTGGACCGATCCCCAAAAGTGACAGGCAGGTCGATCTGCCCCAGTGGCACGGCTTGCCTCCCAGGTACGACGCCATGGAAAGGTGCTCGGATGGGACGGAGGTTCGTTCGGTCGACGCCCATCTCGTCGAGCGTCTTGGCGTACATGATGTTGAGGCTGCTTCCCCCATCCATCAGTACCTTGGTGAGCCGCTTTGGACCGACGATCGGATCGACGACAAGCGGGTACCTTCCCGGGTGTGGGATGGCGTCCGGGTGGTCGGTCCGGTCGAAGGTTATGGCGGATTCTGACCACCGGAGAAAGGCTGGCGTGGCTGGTCCGGCGGTATAAACCTCACGACGTGCGACCTTCTGGCGGCGCCTGGAGTCATAGGCCGTTGATCCTCCGAAGATCATGAGGGCGCCGGTCGGCGTTGGGAAGGTGTCGTCCTTCTCCTCCGTGTCGTCGGTGGTGGGGACAGGCTCCTTCCCCTGCTCCCCCTTGTTAAGGCCCCTCGGCCAGGTATTTGCGCATGAGGCCGCATTCCTTGTATAGGTGCTTGGCCGGGAAGGCGTGGTTCGGGCATGGCCCCTCGAGCATTTTCTCGAAGTGGTTCAGGAGTGCCCTCCGCGGGCTTCCAGGCCACCTTTGCGGTCGGCAGCGGCCATGAGCGAGTTGTCGCGTCGTTGCTTCTTATTTTTCCCTTTGGCGGGACGGTTGGAGGCGCCTTCGCCGGACGTCCTCATCCCGCCTTGTCTTTCCTGTCGGAGCGATCAAAGATGGCTCCGACCGCCTCCTCTCCAGAGGCGTGACTGGTAGCGATGTCCAGGAGTTCCTTGGTAGTCCGCGGGCCCCTTCGTCCTAGCTTGTGGACCAGGGATTCATAGGTCGTCCCGGACAGAAAGGCTCCTATCACGTCGACGTCGGCGACGTTCGGGAGCTCGTTGCATTGTCGAGAGAAGCGCCGGATGTACCCGCGGAGGGTTTCATCGGCCTTCTGGCGGCAGTTCTTGAGGTCCCATGGGTTTTCGAGGGCGTTTGTACGTGCCCTGGAAGTTGCCCACGAAGATCTCCATCAGATCGGCCCAACACTGAATAGCATTGGACGGTAGGTGCTCGAGCCATGCTCGCGCCGAATCGGCCAAAAACAGCGGGAGATTGCGAATAATGAAGTTGTCGTCACTCGCTCCACCGGCCTGACATGCAAGCCGATAGTCTTTGAGCCAAAGCCTGGGATTTGTTTCGCCAGAATATTTTGAATGTTGGTAGGCAGTCGATACCTTAGGGGGAACGTAGCGTTGAGGATGTGTCGACCGAAGGCCTGAGGGCCTGGTAGGCCAGGGCTCGGGCTCCGGTCCTCGTTGCTGTTGTAGCGCCCGCCACGTCGGGGATGGTAGCCGTGGCATGCCGCTTCACCATCATCACCGTGGGCATGTCTCCGGGCGTCGATGGTGCTGCGTACGTCACGGTCACGGCCGAGGCGTTGATGCACTGGGACGGACGGAAAGCTGTCTGCCGCCTGGCGGTGTTTGGTGGATGGACGCGTCTTTGGTGGGACGCATCGAGGGCGCACGCCGGCTGGTGTCGGGTTCACGTCGTTGAGACAACGAACTTTCCGCCTGCTGCACCGCCGCCCGCTCGAGCAACGTGCGAATTTCTCGATGGGCGTGGCGATCCTCAGACGTCGCGGCCTCTAGAAGGCCCCAGCAGCAAGGCGGTTGCTGCGGCGATGTTCTGACTGGCTCGGGCAAAGTGAGGAAGGGCCCCATCAGTCGGTGAGGATCCTTTGGTGCACGGTGCGGGCCGTGGCGCGCGCACGCCCCCCGTCTTTGCGGCGTTCAATCTCGCGATTGATGTCCGCTGTACTCTCGGACGAGCCCTTGCCGGCCTCATCGATCTCTTGCTGACAGGCCCTCAGCTGCTCCATCCCTAGGCGAGATGGGGCTGCCGTCTCATCCCCGGATCCACAGTCAGGGTTGTTTGTGGGGGTCACCTCTTCCCCGGGGACACTTTCGACATGACCCTCGGGGGTCTGTGTCATGAAGCATTCCCGAGAAGGGTGGTGGCTCCCCCTACTGGAATCCGAGCTAGGAGAACGATCCTGGTTCCTCGTTGAGGAGCCCGTAGAGAGTCTCCGTATCCTGCTCAATCGCCCCCATGAACTCGATGTCCGTGGGTGTTTGAACCATACGTAGCGCCAGAAGGCGGCCAGTGGTCGCCGCAGCATTGCGGAGACCGATCGGAAACGCTGTCGGGGCGCTCCGTACGGACCCTCCCAGGCATAAGGCGGCATTGTGAGAAGCCTCCCTTGATGACGGGACTCCCAGGGAGTTGCCCGGTGGACCATCGAGCCTAAGACGGCTAAGGTTGATGGAAGGGGGAGATGGGGCGGCTGAGTGAGTCAGCGCCAGCTCTCCTCCTAGTGTCATGATGAAGTCTAGGTCACCGAAACGCACAGTGTGCGCCTAGGGCCCAGGTGATTGCGTGGGTGGCCATCCGAGGCCTGATTTGGAACGCGCAAAGCCCCTACCTGGCGCGCCAACTGTCGGTGTTTCGTACAAGCACCGGCAAATAAATTTATGGTAATGCGCATTAGGCCTGGATGGAGCGCTAAAGGACACAGGATTTATACTGGTTCGGGCCAAATGTCCCTACGTCCAGTTTGCTGCTGCTTGTGTTATTAGCACCAGCGAACGGTCTGTAGTAAAGGGTACAAACGATCGAGAGAGGGACTGGTCCCAAGTCTCTGATGAAAGGGTTGAAAGGAGGTCAAGAGCTTCGTAGCCGCTTGACTGTGTGTATCTGTCCAGTGGTCTCCCTTTTTCCTCCTCCCTCTATGGGAGAAGCGCATCCCCTTTTATAGATCAAGGGGCTGGCTTTACACGGATAAGGGCTTTAGCTAATCTTGTGGTTCATGTCTACCCAGTTCAGGTCCTTTATTCTGATGAGTGCTAAGGAAGATAAGTGCCTACAACACTGTTGATATCCCTGTAGAGTGTCAGGTTGATTACAGAATGCTGTCCCTGCTTAGGGTATGGGCTGTAGTACAGTGGTTTTGACTTATTAGCCTTTCCCATCCTTGCTCCTCACGTCTTCCAGTTTTTGTGAGTCTTCGTCGGAGTGTCGAGGGATCGGGGTTCGGAGTAACACCGAGGTCAAGGCCTTCTAGCTTTGGACCTGAGGGGTCGGGAAGCGGGCGCCGCTCCCTCAGGTCTACAGCGTGGTGACGGAATTCCCGTCGTTCATGGAGATAGCAAATCTTCTTCTGGAGTGTAGCGGTTGTCGTATATCTTCGTCGGGTTCCGTGTCCCAGGATTGAAGGTGGCGCCTACAATTCTACAGGGCGAGGAGCACGCACCTGTACAACCTTTCGGGCCCTGCGGCGCCCAGAAGGGTCTAAAGCACCCGTCCCATCCTCCCCTGGTAGTACTTTTCCTGTCAGGGCGCAGGGTATGGTTCTTGGAGCCATGGTTGACCCGAACGTCTTGTCTTGCCCTGTTTCTATCATCCTGAGGGAACAGGGAGAAGTGGTCAGGTAAGGTGGATCCATACTTTAGATACGGAGCAGGGTGAGGCTCGTTCCTCGCCATCGGGTGAAGCAGGAGACCAATCCCTATCTCCTGGGCGAGACCGACCCTGCCCCTCTGGGGTCGGGCGAGGCGGAAACTATCCCTCAGCCCTCGGATGAGACCGAGTCCGCCCTAAAGGCAGTCGGGCGAGACGGACACTAATCCTCGGCCCTCGGGCGAGACCGAGCCCGCCCTAAAGGAGTCGGGCGAGACGGAGCTTATCCCTTGGCCCTCGGGAGAAACCGAGTTGGTCCCAAAGGCGTTGGGCGGGGCGGAACCAAACTCCTGTTATTCGAACAAGGGATGAAACGGCGCCCTTATGCGTCCAGAAGTTTTTCACATTTCGGTGGTTATCGATTCCACCTTCTGGGGTACCCCGGTATTAGGTCCCCGACAAACATAGATCTGTCAAAAAAAAACAAATTACCATACAAAGCAAATCCAACAGAATATCCAGATCTAAAACAAACATGAAGGCTGTTGAGCATAAATAATAAGTTGTTTGTCCCATTTAACCATGGTATATTGATGCCCATGGTATAAGATAAGCTTCTAAAAACATGGAGAGTCAGCTGTAAGTCTCATGGAAGAACACACACCCTTCGGAACTCTCCCCATATATAGTCGATTGAAGAATTTATATGATCTATATCACTGACCACCTAACAAACAATAATCAAGGTACCAAAGCTTTAAAAGGAGTCTTCTACTTGTTGTATCTAATAGTAATCTCTTGCTTCCACGAGATCACATCTGGCACAAATCTTAGATTAAATTTAGGTATAAAATGAAAGGGTTCTACACAGCTATGCAGCAACTTGATAGAAACACAAACGTTCTGCACAAACGAACGAAGCAAATTTGTCTTGTACTACCTTAGTATCCTTAGGTTCTCCAAAACCTGAAACATAAAAATTGGACTTGCAAGTGTTAATGAGCATGAAAAACTGAACCAAAGAATCAAAACTGAACTAAAAAGTGAACTCTTCAGTTGGTTAGTTATGAAACATGTTAAGTTATAAATCAATATGTCAGTTTAAAAGCTTTGATTAGTTATGAAACTAGTTAGTGCCTTCACAGGCTCTATCCTATCTCTTGCAAAAAAAAACATGTTGAGTGGGCCTCTGTCAGCGCTGCTGCCATTACAGAAACATTAACAGAAGCAATTAATGAAACATGCTTTGAAGGTACAGTACGTCCTTCACTTTGATAGAATTTGTTGTTCTGGTATTTCTGCCTACTAGAAAGACTACAGCTAGATGTCAAGAGAAGGATTTCACCAAATACAAGAACTAGGATGCTATTAAAAATTTGACATCCTTTTAAACTTGCAGGTATCCTTCGGCAACTTATAAAAAATCCTTTGGCAAAAAAAAGAGAAAAAGAAAATTGTACAAGCACTATTATCAATCTACTGAATGGTCTGCATAGTCACTAACTCACTATCTTCAAAAGGAAAATGTACAGCTCCAGTTACAAGACTGAAACAGATTCATTTCAGGAAAGTAAGATAGGAACCATGATAGCCATAAATCAAGCAACAAAGTAGATAGCAAGATTGATAAGTAAGCAAGCAGCTTCTAAACAAATAGTGCAGTGAAAATTGAGCCCCTACTTGACTATCATGGAGTGTGCGGTTCAGTAACACAATAAAAAGTTGAGCCCCTAAACTAATAGAAGGAAAAAATCAAGTTTTTAGCAATTAAGTAGACTGGCCTGTTAGACCATCGCATTTTTGAGCCAAACCAAAGTTGCTTCTCGATCTAGTTCACAACCACTTAGGAAGGCCTCTCTATTTTCTTTGCTCTTGATGAACACTGCAAATGCCTTTGCCTTTTCTTCCTTTGTCACTTCCATTGTGCTCAAAACGGATATACACCTTTTGATAGAGAAGTCATTACCTTGAGCAACCTCCTTTTCTTTGGCTAGATCTGCAGACTCATCTTGTACTTGCTTAGTCCTCATGTCTAGGTATCTCCCCATCATTTCTTCAATCCTTTCACCCTTCTTAGGTCTCTTTTCTTCCTTTTCATGTTTTTTGCTTGATGTAGTAGTAGTAGTTCTTCGCTGCCTGCTTCTTTCAACAACTACGACCTCATTTTCTTCATCTCGTGATAGAGAACCTCGTTGTTCATTTCTTTCAACAGCTACAACCTCACTTGCTTCCTCTTGTATCTCAGTGATTGAATCATCTTCATCTAGTACTTCATGAACCTCAATGTTGTCCAAGTCATCTACATCACAAAATTGTCGAAGTGGTGCTTCCTCTTGTGGTGGCTCAAGAGAAGTCAGATTGTAAGTACCTTCAGCCAAATGACCTACACGATAACAAGGAAATAGCTATAGAAAGTGGTCTTTCCTCATGAAATTCAAGTATAAAGAGAATCAATATAGTTATGACAACTAGGAGTTAATTGGGGGGGGGGATATCGTGCAGAGCAACTAGTAGTGCATAACTGAAGAAAACTCATCACAATATAGATGAGAAGAACATGATATAGAGTTGTTCTAACATCTATAAATTGTGACAAGTAGAAGCATATAACCTAACTCTAAAACTAGCATATTGTTGCTTAGTCATCAGCACTAGGAGAAAAGCATTACTGTAACTAGCATATTGTTACTTAGTCATCAGCACTATAAAAAATACTTGATCAAAGACTGCTAGACAAGTCAAGTGAATCACAGGATAATATAGAGTAGCAAGATAGAAACAAACAAATACTAAAGTGAGAAGCTAAAAGAATATATTGATTGGCACTGTTTGCAGCTATAGAAAGTGAACCTACCATCATAAAGCTCTCCCAAAGCATCAAATAGTGGAAAATCTTGCCTTACTGTTGTGGAACTTCCTAATTTTAGGGAATGTCTGCACATTCAAAGAGAACCATTGATCAAATATGAGGTTATCACTATGAGGATATCCATAGAATTACTTCAAGAAATCAACTTATAATTTCAAGGTTATCCCACATAGATGGCGATCCTTCAACCATATGCATATCTTCATTCCAGGTGGCCCCACTCTGCCTCCTTGCCTCTTTGAGCATCCTATAGTCTTTCTTTAGCTGTCCTTCTTTGTCTTGAATCTGACTCTTTGTGTAGTTGACATACTTATTCCTCAGATGGAACTCCTTCACCATTTTATTCCACCCTTCAGGGGTCCATCCGTTGTCACCTCTGTAGCCACTATCTTTATACTCATGGAGAATGTCTACTAGGGACTTCTCAAGGGCTGAATTCTAGTCCGCTCTTTGCTTTACTACTACGTAAACCATGGTCAGACATCAAGTTACCAAAAATCAGCAAATAGAAATAACAATAAAGAAATGCCAGTTTATAGGTTACAGGTTTACTAAAACTACTATAATAGCACATGGTGGAATAAACTGTATAGAAGAGAATTACTTCAAGAAAGTTCTTTTTAGTAGCAAACAACTACAAAGAAATAACAACAATAATAGCAGAGAAATAACAGCAATAATAGCAGAGAATTAAACACCATACCTCTCGGAGAACCTCCAGTCTTGTTTGCCTTACTGCATTTAGGAGAAGCCTTCTTTTTAATACCACTCATTGTACCCAAGAACCGGTGCAACTTTGGTGACGCCCTTGCAATCATATTGAGCTTCGAGGAGCCTTTTCCAACCATCGCTGTCAAATATGACACACGTCTATTCACTTATTACAAGCTTATTCAATTATTACAGGCCAAGTTTATTACAAGCTTATTCATGATAAAAGCTTATTACAACCTATTCAAAGACTAAAAAGAAGTCTCTGCTTAATTACAATCCATGCTTATTACAAGCTTATTAACTTATTACAGCCTATTCAAAGATTAATTTAAATGTTGCTGGTACTGAACTCACATTTCTTGGGCGATGGTGTCTCTTAAAGCGTTGCCTTGTACTGAACCCACATTTAGGTTATTCATTTGATTACCACTTGGTACAGCAACAAAGTTTCTTGGAGGGATATTATCCGGCTGATGATCTAACCATTCCTCATCTCCATGAAGTAATCGGATCAGATTATGGAAGATGGAAGCAGCTATAGGTATCTTTACTTGATTTTCCAACATGTGGAATGTGGCAACTTTCAGAATGGGGAAGCGCTTCTTAAGCACCCCCAAAGCCCTTTCCACATGGTTCCTCAGTAGTGCGTGACAGTGGTTAAAGAGCTCCTTTGGGTTCTGCGGCCTTCGATGTCTAGCCCCAAATTCTTTCAAATGGTATCGAACTCCCCGATATGGAGCAAGAAAAGATGGAGTATTTGCATACCCTCCATCAACTAGATAGAATTTGCCTAGAGGTACTTGGAAGCCCTTGCTCTTAGCTGATCGTAGCACTCTATAATCTGTAGCTGATCCCTCCCATCCACTAGAAATGAAAGTGAAGTTGAGATCGAAATCACATGCCACCATCACATTAATGCTTAGTGTGCCCTTCCTATTTCTAAAAGGAGAAGCTTTCTCAGAGGCTATGGAAATAGGAATATGAGTTCCATCAATGGCACCTAGACAATTCTTGAAAAATGGATAGAATCTAGGATTGTCTTGGATTTTTTATGCACTTGATTAGGATCAGGAGCTTGAAGGTAACAGCGAGAGAGTGCAGGAATGACCACCTTGAAGAAGTGGTTGATGTGATGATGGAAGGTGTCATTGCTATTCCCAAAGAACACTTGGAGATCCTCATACGAGGCATTGTGACTTAACATGTATAGGAAGAAACCCAACTTCTCCTCCACAGTTATCCTAGTATCAACAACAAGCCTTTTGCTTCTAAGATAATTTGCTAATTCTCTAAAGATGCGTGGTTCCATCCTAAATGCAACTTGACAATTCTTGACATGTCCCTCGAGGAGTCTACGAACTTTAACCTCGCCTGTTTCTTCTGAAGTATGACATTTCTTCTTTTCCCCTCCTCTAGCAGAACTCATAAGATATAAGGCAGGGAAAATAAATAGCATCATGTCATCGTCTTCTTCCTCCCTCCTCTTTCTAATACGATCTCGTAGTGAGAGACGCATTGTAGGACTGAAGGCTGAAGCATACAATTTTATAGTCATATAGAAGCTAAATATTATTAACCATGTCATATAGAAGTTATATTATTGACCATGTCATATAGAAGCTGTAATAAAGATTATAGTCGTCTTATAGAAGCATATATAAACTTATAGTCATATAGAAGCTTTTGGAGTATCTTTTGGAGTTGGTACCGGATCCTAAGAAGGCGGAGGTTCACCTTCCCCAACTCTAAATGGGGCCGGAGAGATCTACAAGTAACAAGAAGCTATTTGATAAATCAAGACATCATCTAGATAATAATATAGAATTATTTGGCAAATCAAGACATTGACACTTTAGTACTTTACGAATTATTTACTGTCCGTTTTCAGTGTCACTTCACATGCACTGCAGGAACCATGAAAAATTTGAAAAGCATGCCTACTGCTCCAAAAAAATCTATAGGTCATCATATTGTGCCAGATTCCAGCACCAGTATCAAAGCATGGCCATGGTTTGGTAACATTCAATTCAAGTTGAGGACAAGGCATCCAATTCCAGTTACAAATTGCAACTAGCTGATAGAAGGAAAATAAAAATATTAAGCAAGAGAAAATTAAAAATTTAGTACTCAGAACTTGCAGTGTGAATTTCTTCAGAAAGCATTCTGTGGCAAGAGGATTATGCTCCACATGGTGCTATCGCTAGCTGATGAAATCCAGCGACTGTTGGCAGACAAGGATGTAGCACACATGAGCCGTCCTACACACTTGAACCTGTTCTGAAAGTGACGAGATGCTGCTACTACCAGTACTGTACCCAAGCTACTAGGAGTAGTATTCAGTTTGGAGTATTAGTTTGGCAGTCATCAATTGATGGTTTACATCATCCGTGCCTATAACCTTTACAAGTACAGTACTCCACTATCAATCTT
Organism: Miscanthus floridulus; assembly: GCF_019320115.1. Classification (NCBI taxonomy): domain Eukaryota; kingdom Viridiplantae; phylum Streptophyta; class Magnoliopsida; order Poales; family Poaceae; genus Miscanthus; species Miscanthus floridulus. Next base: position 176,238,647 of record NC_089581.1, on the reverse strand, counting down.
ATACTATCATGTATGTATCCAAATTAAAACAGTATTGCCGCACAAATGGAAAAGAAAACATCTAGGCTGGTGCTCAAAGAATAATAATGTCAGCGTGGCCTCATAGGGATTCCTCTTTAATTTCATCTCCTGAGATCTACTAAGAACACACACAAAGCGGCAGCTAGCTAGCATGGACCACTAGTTGTTCGACGACTCCTTCGGGAGAAGCATCTCATCGCTGCAGGCGGACATCTTCAACACGAGCTCTACTCCTCACGTCCTGGCCTCCTCGTGTATCCCGAACGGCACCCAAATATCCCAAATACTCCGGATCCAAGAAGAGACGCGCAAGAACCAAATCAAGAACCCTAAAATACATGTCCGGACGAAGGGGAGAGCGAGGGGATCAGCGGCGAGAAGGGCGAGGAAGGGGAAGGATGTACGCCTGGAGTCGATGGCGTCGTTGTCGCCGTCGCCGTCGCCTCGCGCCGCCCCGCCCCGCCGTCGCCTCCGCCGCGGGAGCTCGTGGTCGCCTCACCTCTGGTTCTCGCGTCGCGTCGTACCTCACGCCGCCTCCCTCCAGGATCCGATCCGGAGGGTAGGAGGTGTGGCTTTGTTCCGGGCCGTGGAGGGAGCGGAATGGCCAAACCTGGCCCGTTTCTTTTCTGGGCCGTATTTAACCGAACGATCAATCCTAGCCCGACCTGACTTCGAACCGGGCCATGTCAATCCGGGCGGATCAGGCCGCGTTCCGGGCCAAAACGAACGAGGTCTTAGGCTATGTTTAGTTGGGTGAATTTTGAGAATTTGGCTACTATAGCACTTTCGTTTTTATTTGGAAATTAGTATTCAATCATGAACTAATTAGGCTCAAAACGTTCGTCTCGCGATTTTCAACCAAACTGTGCAATTAGTTTTTTTCGTCTACGTTTAATACTCCATGCACGTATCGCAAGATTTGATGTGATAGATAGTGTAGCATTTTTTGGAAATTTTTTTTGCAGAACGACACTGTAGTCCAGTTCAAACTGTAGCAGCTCCTTTTCTTTCTTTCTTTCTTTTTTACAGCGCACGGTGCACGCTGCCGTGAACGGGGAAAAGGCAGCTGCAGTAAAAGGCGCCATTTGGGAGCAAGCGAGGGCAAACCGTAAAAAAGCGACGCCAGGCGGGCAGGGCCAGGCTTTCCCTTTTTTTTTACTGGCCAGAGGCTGTCAAGCCCGCAGCGCGCGTGCCGGCTCCGCACTCCCGGGCGGGCCCCACAGGCGCCGGAACGGAACGGGGGACCGTACGGGTACGGCCGAGCCCGCCCCGTGCAGGACAGGAGGAGGGCCGTCGTCGTTTACCTGCGACGCCACCGCCGTGCACCGGGTCCAGGCCCACTCGCCACCGACGAACGAACGGCGCTCGCGGGACCACGGCTCGGCGCTGGAACGCTGCGCCCACGCGGCGGCCCGCGACGGCGAGCAGGGGCAGCCCCGTCATTCCGCCGCTGATTTGAGCGCGGCCCCCCCCCCCCCCCCCCCCCCCCCCCACCCGCGCGCTCCTCGATGCGCGCGTCCGCTGCCCGGCCGCGCGGGGCCCGCGCGCTCCCCCTCCCACCCGGCCAGCCGATCCGCCCACCCCACGTAGACCGGGCCTCTCGTACGCCCTGGCGGACCCCCACGGCCCCACCGTGTCCCCGTCCCCGCGACGTGGGCCCCCGCGCGCTTCAATTCAATCAGCCGGGAAAGCGTAGCGCAATCACGCGCCCCACCCCGCCGGTGCACTGCACCGCGTGCACCGCCTCCGCGTCCCGTTGCGCGGCCAGGCCAACTCATCCGGCCCGGGCGCACGGCGCGGCCATCGTCTCTCTCCTCCCGTCCGACTCCGACCGCTCGTATCGTATATACAGTAGGCCGGCTGCTTCGGCAGTAGTGCTTGCCAGGCCACTGCTACTGCGAGCGAGCCTCAGCCAGCCCTGACCACCACCGTCTCTCCCTCCCCTCTTCTTCACCTCCGTTGCGAGCTGCGACTGTGCACACTGCCTACTGCTGCTGCTGCCGCTGTTCCACGTCTCTGTCTCCGCTTTAAGGCTGTCACCTTTCCCCATCCCCTACGCCCTCCTGCCCTCCCCCCCTCAAACTCTCAATCAATCACGACGTCACAACCGCACCCGCGAACCCTAGCTAGCACCGCGCGCCGGAGCCCGGAGTAGGTGCCTGCTTGCTCTCCTGCGGTGGCCGTCGCGCTGGCGTCCGCTGCCGTCGTCGCCTGATCCGATCCACCCAACCGTCAAGCGCCTCCGGCGATCGATGCGCATGCGAGGCGCCGCGGGAGGCGGCTCGGGCTCGGGCAGGCTGTGAGGAGGCTGTCCACTCGCTGCGTCGTGCGCCTGCGCGTCTGCTCCACCGTCCTCGCCGCGCCGTTCCTCGTCGAGGGGGCCTGCCTCTCACGGTCGGTCGGTCGGCCTCGCCGCGCGTTTGCTTCCCACCAACGCAGGTCAGAGCTCCGCGCTCTAGGATCTAGCTCCATACCTACCTATCTTTGCTTCCCGCTTGCTTTTGCACGCAAAGGTCTTCTCTCGCCCTGCCTGTGCTTTGTGGATCTGTCCCGCGTTTGGTGTCTGCGCGTGTCCACTGATGCTGCCGATTTGATCGCTTCAGGTGTCTGCCATTTCCCGGAATCGTTTTGGTAGAATTTCGTCTTGTTTGTTTTGGCCAATACCCCCTCCCACCTGTTCTCGGAAGTCGTTCCCACGATTTTATCAGCTCAACCTGCACAATTTTGCTGTGTGCATCTCGAGTCTCGACCCCCGGCATTTGTACCTTTGCAGTGAAGTTTTGATGCCCAGGGCTGTCGTAGCAAAAATTCGGTGCCGTAGCTCATTGCAGCCCTCCATTTCCTTTGCCTCCCAGGGATCTTCGCGAGCTGGGAGTTGAAGCGCGAGCGGGGAGCTAAGGGCCGCAGTTGAAGGCGGAGAGAGGGCGACGAGATTTGTGTGGCTACGATTTTGCGTTGCTGAGGGAACAAGGGAGCAATGGCTGCCGCGGTGGCGATGCGAGGGGGAAGCAGTGACAGCGGAGGATTTGATAAGGTTCCCGGGATGGACTCGGGGAAATACGTGCGCTACACCCCGGAGCAAGTTGAGATGCTCGAGCGGCTCTACATAGATTGCCCCAAGCCAAGCTCCTCACGGCGGCAGCAACTGCTGCGCGAGTGTCCTATACTCTCCAACATTGAGCCAAAGCAGATCAAGGTCTGGTTCCAGAACCGAAGGTAACCAAATCGAGCCACAACCCGCTAGTTCTAGTGGAGAATGTGTTTCACGTTTGGATTAATGTGCCTGTCCCTTCTGTAGGTGCCGCGATAAGCAGCGGAAGGAGTCATCGCGGCTTCAAGCTGTGAACAGAAAGCTGACGGCAATGAACAAGCTTCTTATGGAAGAGAATGAGCGTCTTCAGAAGCAAGTTTCTCAGTTGGTTCATGAAAATGCGCACATGCGGCAGCAGCTGCAGAATGTAAGTCTTCAATCAATGTGCTGGCCTTGTTCCTTACAAGTCATGCTATTTCTAAAAGTCATTTGCCGATGCCGTATTTGTACCATGTCTGTGAAGTGGAGTCCAGTTTCCTGCAGTATTTTGTACCTTATTAGTGTTGTACTGTACTAGCATTGGATGACTTTCAAAAGTTGATAGTGCCAGCAAATTTATGCCAATGAGATGTTAAGTCCACGTTATGCTGTTATTTGGGCCTGGTGCATGCAGCACCCACTGAAACCTGTTGTCCATGTGATGGTTGTGTTGAATCTATTTAATATTGACCCCTGGTATACCATAATACCTACCATAGTATTCTATCCCTGCAATGTCCTGATATCATCTATTGATTGGGTACAGACTTCATTGGCCAATGATACAAGCTGTGAATCAAATGTCACTACCCCTCCAAACCCTATAAGGGATGCAAGTAACCCTTCTGGGTAAGTGAATCGTTCGTTGTGGCCATCTGGAGAAGGATTCTTGTTGCGTAACCTTGCCATTTCAAGACTGTCCTAATCATAGTGCCATTTCAATTCTCGTTTCAGACTCCTTGCGATTGCAGAGGAGACCTTCACAGAGTTCCTCTCAAAGGCTACTGGGACAGCTATTGATTGGGTCCAGATGCCTGGGATGAAGGTTATATGTCAACTCTCAATTCTCGTTCTTTGGCTTAAGTTAAATTTTTCTCTCAGATAAGTACTAGGTGCTAACTAAATTCTGTTTTCTGATTAGCCTGGTCCGGATTCGGTTGGTATCGTGGCCATTTCGCATGGTTGCCGTGGCGTTGCTGCCCGCGCCTGTGGTTTGGTGAATCTAGAACCAACAAAAGTAAGTATTTAAATTGATTGGGACCTTGTGCTACCTTTAAGAATATCCCTCTCGTTTTCTTTGTTCTAGTCTGTACATTTGCAAGTGATTGTGTAACTTCTGGATATGATTAGACTCTTTTATATATCTAATTATTTATGACATACCTCCTTACATCTGAGCAATCTCGAACAAACTCATGGGTCATTTATATTATCTTACAAAGGCCCTTGGATATTTTCATATTTTGCCTATCAATCATTGATACAAATTTTAGCATTTACTTTCAAGAAGTTATGTGATCCTGATATAGCTGTGTTATGCAGGTCATAGAGATCTTGAAAGATCGTCCCTCTTGGTTCCGTGATTGTCGAAGTCTTGAAGTGTTTACAATGTTTCCAGCTGGAAGTGGGGGAACAGTTGAACTTATCTACATGCAGGTGGGCAATTTTATTTTGCTTCATTGGTGGTGTTTCTTCAGCATTTCTGGTGAACTGCATGACTCATTATGTGGATGGTAATATTTGCATGTTCCTGCAGATGTATGCCCCAACAACTTTAGTCCCTGCACGTGATTTTTGGACGTTACGATACACGACAACAATGGAAGATGGTAGCCTTGTGGTATGTGATCTGAACTGCAGTCTTATTGCTTTTATCTTGATAACAGAGGAACCAGGGCACTAGTATTTGCTAACCTTCCTCCATCTTCAAGGTCTGTGAGAGATCCTTGAGTGGTTCTGGAGGCGGTCCAAATACAGCCTCTGCACAGCAATTTGTTAGGGCTGAGATGCTTCCAAGTGGGTATTTAGTTCGCCCATGCGAAGGTGGAGGTTCGATTGTGCATATAGTGGACCATCTAGATCTCGAGGTCTGGTTCCCACTTTTTTTTTTTTAATCTTTTGATGCTGTTAGTCTGTATGTTGTCCATTAATGGCTGTATTGGGTTTCATCTTTCAGGCATGGAGCGTTCCTGAAGTGCTTCGACCGCTGTATGAGTCTTCTAGAGTAGTTGCTCAGAAAATGACTACTGTGGTACGTGCTTATTTTTTTGCCCCTATGGTTTTTTTTAGTTTAAAACTTTAGATTTCTTTAATAAGGTCACTGATAATCAGTTTCTATTTATTCATGAATGAAAATGTGTGTTATATGTTCAAAGTAATGACTGGCTGTAACTTGGTTGCATTTAGTTCTGCAGACGTGTTTGAGTAGTTCATTCTTAGCACTATATTTCATGCTAGCTGCTCTCTGTATCCAGGCACTGCGCCACCTTAGACAAATTGCTCAAGAAACAAGTGGAGAAGTAGTGTACGCCTTGGGAAGGCAACCTGCAGTCCTACGGACCTTTAGTCAAAGACTAAGCAGGTATTTTTTTTATTGAACTTTAACCCCAACTCTCATGTACATTTTGTTATCTAGTTTAAAACATAAAAAATTCTTGTTCTTCCATTAGGGGGTTTAATGATGCCATTAGCGGTTTCAATGATGATGGCTGGTCTGTAATGGGGGGAGATGGCATTGAAGACGTTGTTGTTGCTTGCAACTCAACCAAGAAAATTAGGAATAACAGCAATGCTGGGATTACATTTGGAGCCCCTGGAGGCATTATTTGTGCGAAGGCATCCATGTTACTGCAGGTAAGGGTGATCATTATTTGTGTGAAGGCATTACTTGTACAGTCTTTTCATATTTTATATTTAGAAATAAAGTGTGAAAGCAGGAACCGTTGCATATTGCATCGTGCACAAGTAAACAAATGAATTGCAGAGTTTTGTTACAAGTAAACAAATGAATTGCAGTGGGTGTGTGGTGTGAGTTGTAACAGGGCTCTTGCCCTACTTTCTTCTTCTTAATACAATGAAGGGCAGCTCTCCTGCATTTTCGAGAAAAAAATTACATTGTACCTCTTAATCAAAAACATTATATCATCCTTGTTTGATTTGCACTTTAGTGAATACATTTCTGGCTGTGCACTTTATTTCTGGTACCATCTATGCATTTAGAGCTATAGTAACTTCTGAATTTTGTCTTGGATCTTGTACCACAATTACTTTTGATATTTAGGATCAATGCTATAGAGAGACGGGGATATTGATGAAGATGTTAGCCATAGAATCAAAGCAGGGTGGATGAAGTGGCGCCAAGCATCTGGTGTCCTATGTGACAAAAGGGTACCACAGAAGCTAAAAGGCAAGTTTTATAGGACGGCGATTAGACCTGTTATGTTGTATGGTGCAGAATGTTGGCCTACGAAAAGACGACATGTTCAACAGATAAGTGTCGTGGAAATGCGTATGTTGCGTTGGATTTGCGGTCATACAAGAAGGGATCGAGTTCGGAACGATGATATATGTGATAGATTAGGGGTAGCACCAATTGAAGAAAAGCTTGTCCAACACCGGTTGAGATGGTTTGGACATGTCCAACGGAGACCTCCAGAGGCACCAGTGCGTAGTGGAATCCTAAGCCAGGATAGTAACGTGAAGAGAGGCAGAGGAAGACCAAAGTTGACTTGGGTAGAGGCAATAAAAGGAGACTTGAAAGGATGGAATATACCCAAAGACTTAGTCTTAGATAGGAGTGCTTGAAAAACAGCTATTCACGTGCCTGAACCTTGATTGCTTCTGCTGGGTTTCAACTCTAGCCTACCCCAACTTGTTTGGGACTTAAAGGCTTTGTTGTTGTTGTTGTTGTTCTTGTACCACAATTAGTGTTAAGAAGATTCTGCTTAAATAAATGCAGCGGTGGGTGGACATTCGACACTAGAAATTTTGAGTTTCACCCCTGTAAGGTGATTGGAAGAACTCCAGCCCAGTTTGAAAATAAAATAAGCTACTGTATAAACGCTTTGAACATGATTTCTGAACCTAGCTTCCCCATATGCTATGCTTTTTTTAACATGTTCCTTTATTGATATTCTAGAGCGTCCCACCGGCAGTACTGGTCCGATTTCTGAGGGGGCATAGATCTGAATGGGCCGATTACAATATTGATGCATTTTTGGCTTCATCACTGAAGGCCAGTGTGTGCTCACTTCCTGGGTTGCGACCCATGAGATTTTCGGGGGGGCAGATGATCATGCCACTTGCTCACACAGTGGAGAACGAGGAGGTATGTGTGCAGTTATTTTGGTGGAAAGCCTGTGTCTTTGTGTAATTGATTTTGTTTCCATCATTAGCTCTGTTCTCACTGTTGACTTAGTTATATTAGAGTACCGTGTACCATGTGACTTATAATTACTGTCATTTACTGCTGAATAATTCGCAGATTCTTGAAGTTGTCCGCCTTGAAGGGCAACCTCTTACTCATGATGAAGCTCTTCTTTCAAGGGACATCCACCTTCTCCAGGTAAATATTTGAGTTCCATCTATTCTTTTGTTTTCAAGTCCTGCATTGCCTCTCACTGAACCAAAAGGTAGCAAGATCAATGTCTTTTAATTAACAGGATGGTTATTCAATATCTCTTACGACGTAGTGGATTCTCAAAGTTACGCTTATAGGCTCTTTGACATTAAAATTGTCCTGTAAGCTCAGAAATGAGGCTTGTTGATATTTGGTTAATTGTCTCTTGTACTGTACACGAGATGAGATCTGGCTACTGATTTTGGTTTAACAACAGGCACATGTCTGTTTAGCGATACTAATTGGGGTCTTGAATAAAGAAATAGATCAAGGTTCTAAAAGAGAGTATCTTGAGCAATTCGTTTTAAGACCATGCATTGCTAATCATTCCTTTGTTTTAATTTTCAGCTTTGCACTGGAATAGATGAGAAATCTGTGGGTTCCTCCTTCCAGCTTGTGTTTGCACCAATTGATGAGCATTTTCCGGATGATGCTCCATTGATTTCTTCTGGCTTTCGTGTCATACCACTTGATATGAAAACAGTTAAGCATTGCCAACAACATTACCTTTTCCTTTTTTTTTCCTTGCTTGGGCAGCTGCTTCATTTCCTTGCCTATTATGTTTATAATTATCCTTAACATGTCACTTGATTTGGATCGAGAGTATAAGTGTTCATCTGACACTTCACATTCTGTTAGAAACTTAGAATGATAGTTTGTTAGCCATATTATCATACATTCAGGACTTATGTTTGTTTCTTTTTCCAGCACTTTTACCCTTCTGAAATAACGCTCACATTTCTGCCATGGCCTACTGTATGGAGGATTGTGATATTTTTAACAAACATATTGCGTTCTGTTCTAGCTATCTATAATTTGTTACCTAATCATTTGGCTGTCTGCTGCTAAAATACGTATTGTCGAATGCAGTTTTTGACCATTATATCTCATGCAGGATGGTGTATCCTCTGGTAGGACGCTAGATTTGGCATCTAGTCTTGATGTGGGTTCTGCTGCACCCCAAGCCTCAGGGGATGCATCTCCAGATGACTGTAATTTGAGATCTGTGCTGACAATCGCCTTTCAATTCCCTTGTGAGATGCACCTTCAGGACAGCGTTGCAACTATGGCCCGTCAATATGTTCGTAGTGTTGTTTCTGCTGTGCAAAGAGTGTCAATGGCTATATCTCCCTCCCAATCTGGTCTAAATGCTGGGCAGAGGATGCTTTCTGACCTCCCTGAAGCTGCCACACTTGCTAGATGGGTTTGCCAGAGTTATCAGTAAGTGAACTTGTAATTTTCTTACCGTGCTGTTTCTGATATCTCACCTTAATGGTTTGATTCTTTTTTTTTTATTGTAATCTCATGGCTATTCTTTTGGGCCCCAATACAGCTACCATCTAGGTGTGGAATTACTTAATCAATCAGATGAAGCTGGTGAAGCATTGTTGAAAATGCTCTGGCATCATCCAGACGCTGTTCTGTGCTGCTCTTTTAAGGTATCAGAAGAGTTTTACTCAAGTGTGCAATATTCCGATCAGTTTAACATACTTCTAAAGTAGAGGCAGATCCCTCCGCCCATGTTAATGCTTTTGCAGTAAAATTTCCGTGCTGCCTTTTGTGCATAATAATAAATTATATATGGATTATGCATGAGAGCATATGAGCCTGCACCCTACTTCCTTGCTGATTGATGCAGTATACCTTTTTCTGTATTTCTTAAGCTCATGCTGCACCTCCTATGAATGCTTTGGAATAACTTTTTTGCTATCATGTGAAAATCATCTATACTACTAGTGATTTTATTAGGTGTATAGTTTTTGATAATCATGCTGGGGTCTCCTTTATTGTTTCAGGAGAAACCTATGTTTACGTTTGCAAACAAGGCAGGGCTTGACATGTTAGAAACATCTCTTATTGCCCTGCAAGACCTGACGCTAGACAAGATCTTCGACGAGTCAGGAAGGAACGCAATATTCTCAGATATCTCAAAACTAATGGAACAGGTTAGAAGTCAAAAGAACCATTCTTGAGACTGAATCTGAGATGTGCATACGTGCCCAACAGCTAACATTCGTCTTTGTTGTTTTAGGGCTACGCGTACCTGCCGTCGGGCGTGTGCATGTCAGGAATGGGTCGCCATGTTTCTTTCGACCAAGCTGTAGCGTGGAAGGTGCTCGGCCAGGACAGCAACGTCCACTGCCTGGCGTTCTGCTTTGTCAACTGGTCCTTCGTGTGACGCCAACCGGTCGGTCTGTGTGATGAGCAGGCCCATTTTTGTATCATGATCCTGATCAGGAAAATCATCAGCTGTGACAAAAGGCTTATGTTGCATGCACTAGTTGTAGGTCTTGAATCCAGTGTATTTATGAAGAGACTGGAGATTATGCAAAGTCTTGTCCCACTTCCGTTTGACTACCCGGCCAAAGGCTGTTTGTCAATCTCGTTTGGCTTGGCAACCGAGACGATGCTTGTTTGGATGCCAAAATTTTTGGCAAAGTGTTACTGTAGTATTTTGTTGTTATTTGGTAAATAGTGTCCTATTATAGTCTAATTAGGCTTAAAAGATTTGTCTCGTAGATTTTGTCTAAACTGTGTAATTAGTTTTATTTTTTATTTATATTTAATACTTTATATATGCGTGTGATGGAGAATCTTGAAATTTTTTGCAAAATAGGGTGGAACTAAACTGGCCCAGATCGCAACAAAAGCATGCTGTTCCCAAATAGTGCAATGGTAGGGATGCAATGGGGCGCAGGTCGGCCTGCTGTCCTGCTAGGCCTACCTGCAAAAATAGCTTTAGCAGGCATCTGCGTTTGTGATGTGGGCTTTATGCAGATCAGTCCTGCTGGGTATAAGCAGCACTGAACCTACTACGCCTGCATCGTTTAGCCTGCAATTTCATCGTTCTTGTACCGCGATGCGCTCCACCTTGGCGGCGTTCCTCTTCGTCACCGCTGCGGGAACGGTGGCTCCACGTCCACGCTGGGCGTTGTGCTGCATCATCTCTTGCGGCTTGCCGTCTCCTGTCCCATCCCGTCCCCTCTGGCTCGGCCCAGCTGTAGTCATTTGCCATCAAGCGCGGCCTTGCCGATGACATCCTCTCTGCTATTGTATTGCTCGATAGTCTTCTTCCCGGCACTCTGCATGTCTTACCGCAAAGCCTAGCAGGAGCATGCTGTTAGAAGAGCAGGAGCTCGCGGGTTCCTGCAGAACTTGCTATTCCTGCTGGCAGGTGATGCGGCGGCCTGCTGGGTGTCTGCAGAGAGGCCCGCTTGCACCCTTATGCAATGGTACGCAATGGAGCAATAGCGATGCACGCTACAAATTCATATTTGCTCAGCATTACCCAAACAACAGCGCCCCAGTTTCTATTCAATCAGAGAACTGCAGGGTAAAAGCCATGCCCAATTTTTCCGGCACTAGTTATTGGCCTGCCTTGAAAAATCTTTTTATCTTTTTGCTTTTGCAAAATTTGGTCTGTATAAGGAACTGCAGCTGGACGCCGAGAAAACAAACATTTGCCGAAACTCACTCTGGCTCGAGGAAAATAAATGCCGGCCTGGCCTACAGTGCCTTCAGAAAACATAATTATACTGCAGTAATGCTTTTGGAACCAGAAACACACTTGACGCAAAACTGAATGCTGACTGTCAGGTTGGGACCAGAATCCAGGTAAGAAACTGAAAACTGGAGCACATGTAGACGAATGAGGCATGTCAGAGTTCATAGATGAGCAGGTCTCTCGCATGGCTGACGGAAACACTTAAACCAACGACCCTTCACAACAATGGATGTGAGACACAGCAAAATTACGATTCTTTCTTCTCTTCCAGTTCAGGTTCAGGTTCAGGCACCTTCTTCTCTTCCGCAGCCTCCTCAAATGTCTCTCCTGGGACAAGCTCAGGCACGTCGTCATCATCCTGTGCAGCTGCACCGGCGCCAGCTTCAGCACCAGGTACCTGCTTCTGGAAATGCTCAGCAAGCCTCCTAAGGTTGTCCAGGTTATCAGGGCCTGAAGAGGAAGTTAAGGTTAGGCAAGCAATAACAATTGTTGTTTCTCAGGAAGTAAGGCAAATAATCAGAGTGCAATCGACAAAACAATGTGAAAAGTGTCATACCCAGTTGGTTGATAATTGATGGCAGAAGGTCTTGCAGACCTGTTCAAATAAGAAAGCCAATGAGAAACCAGTTTCTTATCTTATATATAAAAAAAAAAGGAGAGAAAGCAGTTACAGCATGTTGAGGAATTATAATGGAGTAACAAAATCATCTATGCCTCAAGTTGCATCAAACATGGTTGCTTTAGAAAAAGGGTTGTATACAACATAATTTAATTTAATGTTGCGAGGATCATGGAGAATATATAAAAGGAACTAACACGGTTGCATTTTGAGAACAGAAGTAATTCAAATTCATGCCATCAGTAATTAGCTGCAACCCTTGCATTTACAGCATGTCAAGAATAATTAAAGATACAAAGGTAAGCATGGTCCAGCATTTAACCATTGAATATCGACAAATACTATTTGCCTATGATGTGAGGAGAGGTAGAGGAAGACCGAAATTGACATGGGGGGGAGGCAATAAAAGGAGATTTGAAAGCTTGGGATATACCTAGAGATCTATGTTTGAATAGGAGTACTTGGAAAACAGCTATTGATGTGCCTGAACCGTGACTTGGGGCTCTTGGTGGGTTTCAACTCTAGCCTACCCCAACTTGCTTGGGACTGAAAGGATAAGTTGTTGTTGTTGTTGTACTATTTGCCTATGAGGCTACGGGTGAACAACAGACATAAGAACCAAGAATGCATGATAGAAAAGCAGCAAACCATGTATCAAGCATCAGCTAAGTATCTGTGCTACTGCATAAACAAAAAGGGTACTTGAGCAATGATCAGGCATGCACAGGTTGGTTGGAAAGTAAATGATCCACTCACTTTTTGTCTGGGGTGCTCCACTGACTACCCATGTATTTGCAGGAATGGATGCTTGCACTGCAGGTAACAGAGAAAGATTGACAATGTTAGATGAAATCAATAATCTGCGGAGGTAACATATTCGCATGGCAAGATTTTACCTTTAGGGTTCTGAAATTGGATAACAACGTCATCCTTGAAGATGTTGACCTCCTCAATACCAGGAATAGTGTTCACTCCGATTCTTTTCAACGTGCTCTGAAGCCGCTTGTCATCGGTGGTTGTGGTCTTGTGAACTGCCTTCTTCTTCCTGTCAGCATTTTTTCCCTCATGAATTGTTAGCATGGGACTATGGGTCCAGAAGCAACTCTATGAACAGATCATATCACAAACACAAAAGGCTTTGTGCTTAGATATCTGCAATTGGTATGTGAACAACTACAACAGGATGTGTTGGCACACAACTTGCCAGAAAAAGACAGCATCTATGTCTTTTGCAGAACGGTATACATGTGGATGGCAAAGATGCTACTTAGCAAAAATTAAAGCTCCATACAGCCTAATTGCAATTTTGCACAATAGCACGAGCAAAACGTTTTTGCAAAACAGTATACATGTGGATGGCAAAGATGCTAGTTAGCAAAAATTAAAGCTCAATACAGCCTATCTGCTGTTTTGCACAATAGCATGCACAAAACGACAATCACAGTTTCATATTACCTTTTTCCAATCATCTGTTAACAAAAACACACAGTTTAATATTGTCTTTTTCTATGTATGTTACCAAAAACTATGTGAACTGTAACGACACCAAGATACTTGTGATGATAAATATAGCAGAGCCATTCCCATGTGACGAATCTAAACGCTTTTATTGATGAGTAGGCTTGGATCAAGTAATGTACGAGAACTACATGGAAGGTAGAAGCACTAATAAGTGCTACCACCGCAGCACACGCGGAAGGCAAGAAGAGGACGCACCTGCGCATGCTGCCCTTTCCTCCAGTGCGCACAGCGCCTGCCATCTTCTTGAGCTTCTCCACATTCATCTGCGTGAGGACAAAAAAAAAAGTCACGAACCGTGAGCAGGTGAGTCGAAGGAGCCACACACACACACATACAGTATGTCCCTGGCGAGAACACAACCAGGCGAATCCAGACGGCACGAGTCCAGAAACCGAGTGGAGCGATCTCCAAATCGCACACCTGAGTACACCGAAACGGCAGAGACAGGCAGGGCGGGCTGCTAAACCGAATCTCACAAGCAAGCGGCCCCTCGGTGCTTGCGGGAGGGATAAATCTACTCTAGTTTAGGCCACGAAACAACGGGAGAAAGCGCAGCCAACACAACGGCGAACGGAGATACCGGTACCAAGCAATCGAGCAATGCATCTGGATCGACGGAACCTCGCTCGTATCAGCAGCGGGCCAACCCTACCCTAGCCTAGCAAACGAAGCAAAAGAAACCGCGGACCTCGCGAGGCAGCCAGCCCAGGGTACGCGGGGAGGAGAGAGGGGAGGGAGGGGCAGGCTCACCTTGGACAGACGCGGCGACCGGCGGCGGCGGGTGGAATGGGGGACGGGGGGAGACGGGAGGGGATTTCCTGAGCTCAGCAGGAAGCAGATAGAGTCGTCGTCGGGTCGGGAGGCCAACAAACAGCGAGCACGGGAAGGGGCTTTTCTTCCCCTCCGCTCCGCGTTGCTAGGGTTTTAACTGCCGTGCAATCCAATCCTGGCCGTCCGCTGCTCGCTCGGATGCACGCCTGTACACCAAAGCATCAGCAGTTCAATAGAGAACGGATCAAATCACATGTGTCGTCGCCAATCTCAAGCCAAAGCGATTGATGCAGAGTAGATGCATTGCACCCAGTTTTATCGTAAGCGGCGATGGAGAAGCCGGAGCAAATTTAAAAAAAAAGTAGTACGTGTTTGTCTTATGGATGTAAAAACTTAATCAAATGTTTATATATACGGTATATGTGTAACCATAGCTACGTACTTAGGGCGTGTTAGGATGGCTTCCAAACCACGCCGTGGGAGCCAAATGCCGCCGCCATAGTTTGGCGCAATTTTAACGCAATAATCGTTGAGCGGTCGTTTTGTCTGTAATGTGCGGCGCGCCGCGGGAGCCAAATGCCGCCGCCGTAGTTTGGCGTAGTTTTGGCACGCGCCGCAGCCGGCAGTGCAAATCGCGCGCCGCAGCATGCCAATAATCGTTGGCGCGGCCGTTTTGTCCGTAATGTGTGGCGCGCCGTGGGAGCCAAATGCCGCCGCCGCAGTTTTTGCACGCGCCGCAGCCGGTAGTGCAAATCGCGCGCCGCAACATGCCAATAATCATTGGCGCAGTCGTTTTGTCCATAATGTGCGACGCGCCGTGGGAGCCAAATGTCGCCGCCGTAGTTTGGCGCAGTTTTTGCGCGCGCCGCAGCTGGTAGTGCAAATCGCGTGGCGCAGCATGCCAATAATCGTTGGACGACCGTTTTGTCAGTCGCGCTTGCGGCACGACAACAGCTGTGGTGGCAGCCAAACACGCCCTTACCTCCGCCTCTGATACTAGCAAACCAAAGTAGAGCATGTCTGGTTGGTTGCACGGGAGACTTACATGAACAAAACCAAAAAATTCTTGGAAACAAAGAAGCTCTTGGCTGAGCACACTTTGTGAAATATTGAGAGTGTAGAATGTGGATTCTTACATATGCTAGGAAGTTTAGAGCTCTAATCCCCTAACACTGGTACAATTATCGTCGCTAGGGGGTTTGTCATGCTCTTCTCTCTATTTAGTGTAATTAGCACTTTCTCGAATTGGTTCGTAAAAGAAAACTAACACATTCATCAATCCTAAACTTGTTTGCATCAGAGGAGGTGAACCAAGTGCTAACAATAACACGAGAGACAACAATTCACTACAAAAGCATCATTTGTCGTCTTTTGGAATAGGCACAAACACAGGTGTGGCCTTTTCTTCTTTTGTCACACCATGTCACCACCGGGCACATGGTCGTCAATTCGACAAGCAACCTCTTCGTTTGCCTTTTTTTTTTGCCATGGCAGAAATAGGACAACATTTAGGACAAAAAGAAAAAAAAAGACATGGCCATATATATATATATATATATATATATATATATATATATATATATATATATATATATATATATATATATATATATATATATATATGAGTTAAATGCACCAGAGATCCATTAACTTATGAGGAAGTTTCAGTTGGGTCCATCAACTTCCAAAGTGGCTTTTGGGTCCATAAACTTTTAAAATAGTTCACTGCAGTCCATACCTATTTATTTAACCTTAAATTCAAAACACATTTGCAGAAAACCCCTCCCCACACGCATGCAGGTGCGTGCATGGCTCCGGCGCTGGCCTGGGCTCCAGCGCGTGCAGCTCGTGCGGGTCATACTCGAGCACGGGCTTGCCGGCGAGGTTGGGCTCGCCGAGGCCGAGCGTGAAGGTGCAGCCCTGCATCTGGCCGCCGAGGCCGTCGACGTGCTGAAGCTCATGTCGTCGACGTTCCTGATCGCGCTGTGCCAGACCGTCGACCTACGCCACCTGGAGGAGAACCTGAAGAGCGCCGTGAAGAGCTGCGTGATGACAGTGGCCAAGAAGACCCTGAGCACCAGCGCCACGGAGGGCCTCCACAGCGCGCGGTTCTGCGAGAAGGACCTGCTCACGGCGATCGACCGCGAGGTGGTGTTCGCGTAGACCCCTGCAGCGCCAACTACCCGCTGATGCAGAAGATGCGGTCGGTGCTGGTCGAGCACGCTGCTGGTGTTGCCGGCGTGCACGCAGCTCTTCACGGCGCTCTCGGTTGTTGCCGAAGTACCAGTTGAGGGTGTAGTTTGCAAACCAAACCGAATAATCCCAAAGTCATGTAAACAAACTTGTAGATCGCTTCTAGCTCTACAATTTTTGTTACTACACCTTTCACTGGATCGGGCTGGTTTGATAGTTTGAGGGAGCCGAAGATTGAGTTTCAGCTTATATATTTGAGGTGGTATTGATCAGTTCATTCAGTTCATTCAGTTCGCACCATCACCGCGTCGGGCGACCTGGTCCCGCTCTCCTACATCGCGGGACTCGTCACCGGCCGGGCCAACTCCAAGGCGGTGGCACCCGACGGCAGGAAGGTGGACGCCGCGGAGGCGTTCAAGATCGCCGGCATCCAGCACGGCTTCTTCGAGCTGCAGCCCATGGAAGGGCTCGCCATGGTGAACGGCACGGCCGTCGGCTCTGGGCTGGCGTCGATCGTGCTCTTCGAGGCGAACGTCCTCGCCGTCCTCGCCGAGGTCATGTCCGCTGTGTTCTGCGAGGTGATGAACGGTAAGCTCATCAGCTCTGATGAAGCCGAAGCAGGACAGGTACGCGCTCATCGGCTTGTCGATGGACAACACCAGGCTTGCCATCGCGGCGATCGGCAAGCTCATGTTCGCGCAGTTCTCGGAGCTCGTGAACGACTTCTACAACAACGGCCTGCCGTCCAACCTGTCCGGAGGGCGCAACCCGAGCCTGGACTACGGCTTCAAGGGCGCCGAGATCGCCATGGCGTCCTACTGCTCTGAGCTCCAGTTCCTGGCCGCGCTCTGCAGCTGGCACTCATCTCGGACCAGCGCACGCTCGAGCTCGGCAAGGCCTCCAGCGCTCTGCACAGCAAGGAGGGCGTCATGCTGGAGCTCCCGGCGGAGGGACGGATGGAAATGGCGAGCTGGACATGGACGCGTCTTCGGGGTCCTGTCGGGCTACCAGTCCTACCCGGAGAGCAACGGCACCTGGTCCTTCCCTGGCATCGGCGAGTTCCAGTGCTATGACAGGGTACAGCATGCGTGCTCGTTCGTTTTTTTTGTACCCCTCTCGGAGCTTGTAACTGACCTGCTGCGATATCCATGTGCATTCATGCAGTACATGTTGAGTAGCTTGAAGGCGGCTGCCGAGGCCGTGGGCAAGCCGGAGTGGGGCAACGCGGGTCCTGGTGACTCCGGCGGCTACAAGGACTGGGCGGAGGATACGGGCTTCTTCCGTCGTGAGGGCGGGTGGAGCACGGAGTACGGGCAGTTCTTCATGAGCTGGTACTCGCAGATGCTGCTGGAGCACGGCGAGCGCATCCTGTCGGCGGCGACGGGCGTGTTCACGGGGTCCCCCGGCGTGAAGATCTCGGTGAAGGTGGCCGGGATCCACTGGCACTACGGCACCCGGTCCCACGCGGCGGAGCTGACGGCGGGGTACTACAACACCCGGCAGCACAACGGGTACGCGCCCATTGCGCGCATGCTGGCGCGCCACGGCGCCGTGCTCAACTTCACGTGTGTCGAGATGCGGGACCACGAGCAGCCTAGTGCCGCCCCGAGGTGCTGGCGCAGCAGGTGGCCGCCGCGGCGCGGGAGGCCGGTGTCGGGCTGGCCGGGGAGAACGCGCTGCCACGCTACGACGAGACGGCGCATGACCAGGTGGTGGCCACGGCCGCCGACAGGGCTGTCGAGGACCGCATGGTGGCGTTCACGTACCTGCGCATGGGGCCCGATCTGTTCCAGCCCGACAACTGGCGCCGCTTCGCCGCCTTCGTCAAGCGCATGTCCCAGCCGGGCGCACGGGAGGCGTGCCGAGAGCAGGTGGAGCGCGAGGCCGAGGGCGTCGCGCACGCCACCCAGCCGCTCGTGCACGAGGCCGCCGTCGCGCTCACCGATTGATGTGCAGGTGGCCGGCGTTCCCACCCACTGCCGAGATGGTCGTACGTGGAGGAAGGCATGAGCAAGTAAAGCACTAAACCCGGCGACACATGCACTGCATGCGTGTGGGAAGAGGTTTTCTACAAATGTGTTTTGAATTTAAGGTTAAATAAATAGGTATGGACTGCAGTGAACCATTTTAAAAGTTTATGGACCTAAAAAACCACTTTGGAAGTTGATGGACTCAACTGAAACTTTCTCATAAGTTAATGGATCTATGGTGCATTTAACTCTCTCTCTCTCTCTCTATATATATATATATATATATATATATATATATATATATATATATATATATATATATATATATATATATATATATATATATATATATAGAACTACTATCCTGTAGCTGGCTACAGAATAACTTATTCTGTAGCCACTTTGAGTTACGATAATTACTATGTTATTTTACGAGATTATAGTAACTCCTTACTAAGTGGTTTAATATAACATTATGATAAATATCCCCATGTGTTATAGTAACCCAACTATCGTAAATATGTATTTATATTATGGTAAATTAGTATATAAAATTATAGTAAATGGAGGTGGCTACAGAATAACTTATTTTGTAGCCGGCTACTGAATAGCCTCTCCCATATATATATATATATATATATATATATATATATATATATATAGAGAGAGAGAGAGAGAGAGAGAGAGAGAGAGAGAGAGAGACGCAACAAAATGAATTACCAATGAATCGTGATGAGCACAGTATCGCTATCAGATTTTCTCTAGGCCTTGTTCGTCTAGTGGATTCATGATATGGGAACGAAAGATGTTAGACCAATGCAGGGAGGGAGTGTAATTGCTTTCAAAAAGGGAAACTATATATAGGGAGGCTAATCCACACAGAAAATGGAAACTTTGCCACTAATGCTAACCCCCGACCCCCACATAAATAATGAACCTTATGGTACTATACACATGCATATGATAAAAAGTGTTGAACACAAGTTCGGAAGGCTCTAAAACTAATGCATTGCTTTACAAATCATACGTTTCTTGTTTTAAGGTTATCTTCTACTTCATTCATCCCAGGTTATAAGACGTTTTAATTTTTCTAGATATATTATGTTTATTATGTATTTCGACATAGTGTATATTTAAGCACATAACAAAATTTGTACGTATTTAGAAAAACCAAAATATCTTTATAATTTATAATGGGGCAGTATCTTTTACTCCATCCATCCCAAATTATAAATCATTTTAAATTTCTTGAAGAGTCAAAACATCTAAAGTTTGACAAAATTTATAGGATAAGATCATAATATTTATGATACCAACTAAGCATCTTTAGATTTTTTATTAATTATATTTTCACAGTGATACCTATTTGATGTCATAAATTCTTATAATTTTTCTATAACTTTGGTTAAACTTGATATACTCTGACTCTCCAAAATTCTTAAAATGACTTATGATTTGATACGGTGGAAGTACATGAAAACATAATTATCCCGAAGAAACTTATAGTACTCGTGGAATCTATGAGCATGGTAAAAGTAACATAATGCCAAAGAAAAGATAAATAAATTACATCTTGTTCTTCAATATTATTTTAGCAGTATTTCTCAGCAAAGAAATAATATTTTCATTTCATAATAAATCAGCATAAGCCACAGCGTCAGCTAAATTTCAGCGAAACGAACCGGGCTTTAGTTGTGGACTATCCACACGTGCAAGTTTGCTCGAGCTCAAACACGTATAGACTCGGAGCAAAGTTGGTCGTACATATCAGTCTCGGCTCATTGCGTTTTCTCAATAAGCTGAGCTAGTGTTTCAGCCAGCCGGAGCTAGATGGCGAGCTTAACAAGCTAAGTGCGATCATACAAAACTGTAATCACCGGGATAGGACGTGCCTAATAAGTACAAAGCACCATGCAAAATGACATCGCTAAGACTGTCTTCAACAGTGTTGGCAAACCGTGACTCATCTCCAAAATGGTAGTACATAGTGTTTTTGCGGTAAAAAACCACCCTCCAACACACTACCTAAACACGGAAGGCATTTTGCGTTGGAGGCAACACGGTAGGCAAACTTGCGTCCTCTCTCCGTCCCTTTGTGTCTCCTCTCCGCCCCTTTGCCTTGGCCACAGCAGCAGCACGCGAGCTCCCTCCCCTCCAGCCGCAGCAACATCCGGCGGTCCCTCCTCCGGTAGCGCTCCCACGGCGAGATCCGGCGGCGGCGAGCTCCCTCCCCTCTCCCAGCGCGAGATCCGGCGACCGCGGGCTCCCTCCCCCTCCCATGGCGAGGCACGACCCCTCCTCCTCCCTCTGACCGAGCATCCGGCGGTCCCTCCTCCGGCAACGCTCCCACGGCGAGATCCGGCGGCGGCGAGCTCCCTCCCCTCTCCCAGCGCGAGATCCGACGGCGGCGGGCTCCCTCCCCTCTCCCATGGTGAGATCCGGTGGCGGCAGGCTCCCTCCCCTCTCCTACGGCGAGATCCGGTGGCGGCGGGCTCCCTCCCCCCCTCCCACGGCGAGATCCGGCAGCACGCGGGCTCCCTCCCCCTCCCACGGCGAGATCCAGCGACGACGACCCTCTGGACTTTTGCGTCCGTTGTTGGAAACGTGAAGTTTTGGGTACGTGACCTTTTCGCTGTGTACGACCTAAATCAACAAATGCGTCCCGTATTTGGGTTCTGGCTGTCGGAGACCGTCTAGCCTACAAGCAAAGCTCCTCCCCCGCACGAAAACACGGTGTGGATGTGGAGCTGACGCATGAACCATAGAACATATAATACGGTTAAAATGAAACGGTGGCCCACGTGTCAGCCGAGCAGTCCGCACCACGCCGATGGTCCTTACCGAATCCTTTTCCCACCAGGTACGTCCGTACGTCGAGCTCGCGAGCTGAAGCTTTTTCACGAGCCGAGACGAGCTTGATTTTTTGCTTTTTTACAGCCGAGCCGAGCCGAGCATCCACCCGGTCACGCCGGCGCCGCGCAGATCCGCCCGCGCCCGTGGGCACGCCTGGTTAAACTCCGGGCGACGGCGACGGGCCAGCAAGGACGCAGCCGGGATTGGACCCCATCGACGGGGGCAGCCCGCAGCCCATCGGTTTCGCCGACCGGCGCCTCGTTCGTATCGACTCGACTTGGACCCCCTCCGACACACGCACCTACAGGCCGCCGCCGCACGCTATAAACAAGACTGACTCGTGGATGCGCCACCTCCTGCTCCGCCGCGCGATGCCGCTCCCGCCGCCGCCATCCCCGTCTCCTGCTCCCCGGACGCCGGGGGTCGCCGGCGGACGCCTCTTCGCTTCGCTCCCGCCGCCGCCGCCGCCGCTCCGGTCTCGGAGGTACCTGACCTGACCGCCCCCACTCTTCTATCCGTCCGTAGCTTCTCTCATCCTGTGATTGTTGGCACAGCAACGGTTTCGATGTTCAGGGGTAGGCATGGGAATGGAGAAATAGGCTGAGATGTCTCGTGGGGTTGGGGTCTGGATTCAGGCAGACAGACACTATTCTTTCGTAGAGGCTGCAACAGGTGCTGTGATCCACGGAGTAGGGGAATTCCTCGTTGGTCCGAAATAGGCCACAAGTTCCACCCCTGTCCATTTTGGTCTGATTTTGAGATGAACCATTTGATGGTTCAGTGTTGCCACTGGTGGATTCTGAGTTTGTTTCCAGCTCCCAGAATCCGCCTTGGTTTGCTGAGTTATCGCCCTTGCCTTTTGCCAGTGCAAGCCGTTTGGCTTCTGCAGTTTGCTGCCAGGATGAATGTGAATATTTTGCTTCGTAGCATTGACATTTGGAAGCCGGTGTACAGTTGGCATTGTTACAAAAGGGTAATTTGATGATGCCAAATGACTAAAGCTGAGTCTTCAGAACTCTTTCTAGTCTTTCCCTTCGAAACAGCTTTCAGACTAATGGACTAGAACCATCTCATGATTTCCACCTGACTGTTTGTTATGCTCTCTTTTTTTCTTCTGCATTGTTGTCCCTCCTGTAATTAGCTGGAGCATGCTTAGTCGATGCCACGATAGCTGGAGTATACCTCAATAGTCTTATTATGTCTCGCAGGATGAAAAAACGAACTGGAACCGAGACAATTCAAAGTAATTAAGTATGCTGTGGCTAATGATTAACAAAACATCATGTATGATAAGGGTCCTGTAACTTAGAACCTTCTGCATCTTGGATTATGCACATTTCTCCATCAAACTATGGTGCTAACTAGTAAGATAAACAATGCGCCTGCCTTTTCAAGATCAAATGACACCAAAACTACACATTTTTTGGCACAAATAAACGCAAGAAATTAGTTAGAGATGATATTGGTTGAAGTTTTTCTCCGAGTTGGGCTAAATGCTGGAATTTACATGAATATAATTCATGCGCTTTGCACTTGAAAACAGTTAATTATCCTTTTCTTGTAATTGTGATGTGGTGCATCAAGGCATCGAGTACACTAATTATGACTTAATTTGTCGCAGAGAGGTGCATGTTTGGTACCTTTTGCCTGATGAGTTGAATGATGCCTCCCTACTGAACATGTACATGGAGCTCCTTTCCCCTTCTGAAAGGAAGACTGCTTTGTCTATGAATGGGGAAAAGTTGCAGAAAGGTGCTGTGCTGTCCCGTGCACTGGTGCGCACTACCCTCTCGAGATGTACGAAACAATCTACCACTTATTGGATTTAATGTTGCATCTCATTTTTATTTTCATGTGTGATACTATCATTTAATAATTGTTATGTAGTTTTGCTATCATGGTTTCTTAAAGTATTAAATAAACTACTAGATTTACTGTATATCAGTTTTGATCAAAGGATATACAATTTTGCCCATGGTAGTGGTACCAGTGTTCAGTAAATCTTGGGCTATGTTGTTGTGAACTTGTTATTCATAATGACATGGAAAACAATCTGTCTTTGGTGTGTGTGTGTGTGTGTGTGGTGATTGGGGGGGAGGGGGGGGGGGGGGGGGGTTAGGGGGGTGCATTATTACTTGATGCATGCTAAGTTTGGCTTCTATATGGTACCTTTATTTGCTCATTTATCTTTATTGTGTATACATGCAACAACAACAACAACAAAGCCTTTAAGTCCCAAACAAGTTGGGGTAGGCTAGAGTTGAAACCCAGTAGAAGCCATCAAGGTTCAGGCACGTGAATAGCTGTTTTCCAAGCACTCCTATCTAAGGCTAAGTCTTTGGGTATATTCCATCATTTCAAGTCTCCTTTTATTTCCTCTACCCAAGTCAACTTCGGTCTTCCTCTGCCTCTCTTCACGTTACTATCCTGTATACATGCAACTCATGATAAACCATTTACAAAAAAATGGATTGATCATGAATGGTTCGTGTCTATAGTAACAGTGTAGGAGGTACTATCATATTCCCATTCTTTTGATACATATTCCTGAAAGGAAAAAAGTCCAAATTACTCCCTCCGCACAGGAAACCCCTAAAGTAATTTTGTGTTCAATCTACCCCTCTGGGCACTTCAGTTGGTTCAGTCCACCCCTTAATAAGATTTGTATTTCTTGTTTCTCCATGTACAATTTGAGTTTTAAGTTCAAATTTGTAGAGTGATAGAGAACATCATAACTTATATTAGAAAAAAAATAAACTTAAAACTCAACTTATACATGGAGGTACAAAAAAGACAAATCTTATTAAGGGGTGGATTTGACCAACTGAAATATATGGAGGGTCACTTGAACACAAAATTAGTTTAGGAGGTTATCTGGACAATGTTCCTGTGCGGGGGGAGAAATGCAAATTTCACTGGTTCTCTAATTCATATACCAACTTTCCAGAATAATACAAAGAATGCAGTGCATCAAATTAGCAGCCCTAAAAATAGTGGAATGAGTACTACCATTCTGCCATTAAACCTGCCTCATGGAAGTTTAAATGCACTAAGTGTTTGAGCTTGGCACTTTACCTTATTAGTAGTATAGTCTTGTTACTATTGTTTTGTATATGTTGTATATCACTATAAGATTACTGATATGGTTGCTGCTGATTTGTTTTGACTAGACTAGATACAGATTGCAAAGTCGATCCAAGATCATTTGACTTTAAGAAAAACAAGTTTGGCAAACCTGAGGTAAGAGATTAGAAGCGAAGCTTTACAGTACATTTTTTCTGCAGTTTTAAGCCCAAGTTGTTTTTGTTTGCTGCCATGCTTAAACAGATACTGTGGCGATCTGATGACAGCAGGATGGAACGGCCTTTGCATTTCAATATTTCACACACATCTTCTTTGATTGCCTGTGGCATAACCATGGATACTTCTGTATGTTCCTTTTGATTATTGGCTTCTGAATTAGAGAACCAGAAATATCCATACTTCTGTTGCTGTGGAACTTATGCAATCAATATTACTGTTTTTTTTGTCTATCTCAGATTGGCATTGACATTGAAGACAAGAAACGAAAGACAGCCAAGAATATTTTATCTCTTGCTCGCCGTTATTTCACCCCATCTGAAATTGATTATCTAGCTAAAATTCCAGATCCTGATGGTCAGCAAAAGGAGTTCATAAAACTATGGACTCTTAAAGTTAGTGGACTTTCTTAAGCAATTGATTTGTTTTTTTTGTATTACCATTATTCAGAACACTGATCAGTAATACTTTTCTTATGCAAAGTTTAAGATTCTTAGCTGAACTAGTCACCTACCACTTAAAGCGTACTAGGACCAAGGAGACATGGGGGTAGCACGGAAGGGCATTTCATGAGTTATTTATGAAGGATCACACCTTATCATACACCTCTGATCTAATTTATTTAAATCCTCATCGGATTTCTTAGTCAACATTTCCTTCCTAAATCAGAGACTTACAAGTTGCAATAACAATTTTGCTTACATGTATCATTGGTGTCTTTAATTTTGTAGGAAGCATATGTAAAAGCTCTTGGAAGGGGGTTTTCAGGCGCTCCTTTCAACAAATTCTCGATCATATTGGCAGCAAATAACAGAATCCAAATTTCTGTGGTATGCTGTTTTCCCTCTTTGCACTCATGCTTGTCATCTTTGATGTGTGCCACATGCAAGGGGACTCTCCAAAACTATATTTGCTATGCATATTAACATAATTCGCAGCCAAAACTATATTTCTTGTGGCCCTTCAGGAAGAGTGCTACCATGTCAGCATAGGGATTTAGGGGGGGGGGGGGGGGGGGGGTGGGGGGTCTCAAGGTTTTAAGGGTTTGCTAAGATAGGCTATATAATTTATTTCCAACATTTGAGGTACGTAGGGATTAGAAATCTAGTATAAACCAATATTGTTTACCTTTGGTCTGAAGGGGATTCTTATACTATTTGCATGAATTTAGGGAATTGATCAGTGTAATTTTCGGTGGACTGGTCCCCAAGTACTAACAAATTTCTATGGATTCCTTTTTACTCTTGGTCACACACTGAAAAACCTCTTCTCTGGATCCTTCGTGTATGCTTGTCTTTTTCCTGACTGTTGGTTGGTGTTGTAAAATTTTTCGAAGCAAAAGTATCATGCTCTTATGTAGCCACACTTACAAGCTCAACTGCTCCAAAAACACAACTTAATTATGTCTTGTTGCCTGAGAAAGCAAGAAAAATTCTGATTTGTCTTCAATCCTTTGGAGTTTCCAGGCACCAAAAGTATCCAACGGTTCTGACTCTAGCTGTGACTGTCTGTCTGAGAATTGGCAATTTGCACTTGCTGAGCTAAATAGCTCTCATTGCATGGCAATCTGTATAGAGGATGACTCAACAAGTTCAGGTTTGTAATTGGAATATTTCATTTTGCAGAGAAATTGCCCTGTCATCCTGTTCTTTCAGTCACACATTGTTTTACATGTTGCAGATTCGGAAAATGGTAGACTGCCACTAGGATTGAAAGTATGGAAGACCATTCCATTCGTTGAAGATATACTTGTTTCAGGAACAGAAGCTGTAAAACTTGTCAGCTGAGTATGTGAGAGGATCTGCTATTTGGTCTAATGATTTCACCAGATGACATTGTGATACAACGAATATATTTGGACAAAGTATGCAGGGAGACTGAACATTCTTCGAGCATTGATCAACTGACCACTGACATTGTGCTGTACTTAAGACATTGGGAAATGCAACGACATACACTTCGGAGTTCTGATATTCATGTAAGCTTACCACGACACTGTTTCGAAAGGAATAAACAGTTTTTGTGTGTGTGTGTGTGTGGCAATTTTAGACGAATTTTCTACGAAATGCTTTGATCTGAACGTCTGACGCTTTTCTAGAGTATCGGACAGATACACAGACCTTAATCCTCGTGTACTCTCATTGAATTGATATCACCTGGCCATTCTTATCCACTCAATTCATCGTCCTGTGCTGGGGCTCGCATATCATCCTCTCAGCTATCCTCTCCCCTTCGTCTTCCAGAGAACGAACGCAACAGCTTTCTCCTTCGTCTTTCAGAGCACGAACCCAAATTTTGGGCTGCAACCCTTGGCTGTCGCTGCTGCACGGCTTCTCAAAAAAAAAAAAAAAAAGCGCCGCTCTCTTCTCCATGGCAGGGGCCGCCCGTTGCAGCCTTCTCCAGCGCGGCGGCTCCGCACCCGTGTTGCTCCGCGCGCCCGCGTCGCGCCACCATCGAGCACCGCACCCCCATCCACCTCGCTTGTTGGGCCCGATCATTGGACAGGCCCGACAACGAGCCGTCCGAACAGAACACGCGTGGACGGACGCCTATGTGCTAGCATTAGGGGCTTGTTGGGCCCGATCATTGGACAGGCCCGAGAACGAGCCGTCCGGACAGAACACGCGTGGACGGACGCCTATGTGCTAGCATTATCGTTCTTAGCCCTTGTTTAGTTGGACCCCAAATTCCAAAAAAGTGCTACAGTACCTGTCACATCGAATGTTTGCGGCCCATGCATGGAGCATTAAATGTAGATGAAAAAAAAACTAATTGCACAGTTTGGTGGGAAATTGCGAGACGAACGTTTTGAGCCTAATTAGTCCATGTTTGAACACTAATTGCCAAATAAAAACGAAGATGCTATAGTAGCCCCAAATTCCAACTTTCTGGAACTAAACAAGGGCTTATTTTACAAGTAGATAAATAAAACCATGTAAACAAGAGAGATTTTTGCCTGATGTTTGATTCCGAGTCATGGAACCTTTCTTTTGCATTTTCCCCACCATTTCTTTTATTGCAACACAAAGCCTATCTTAGTTATTAAATTAAAACTTACTTTGTCGAAAGATAAAGATTCAGACTGAATCAATTTACAATTGAACTTTAGGACTTAATGAAGCTTAAAACTTGCATATATTTCGGTTTCTGAACCCTGCAACTCATTATGCCCCCTTTTCTGATGCCTTCAAGATGTCGATACGTTTCAGTTCTAACAGCTCTGGACACCCTGAAACGATAACCCGACAGACCTCCAACATGCACAAAGAATTTCTATGGCAAAAAATGCTTGCCAATGATAAATGTCAGATGGCGGATCACGTGATCATGGGGTGCCCGTTCGCGTTCGCGAAGGAATTCCGGGCAAAAATTGGTTTCCATCTACCTCTGGCCAGCACTGGCGTGCCGGGTGAGGTAACACAACATCCAGCGCCCAGCTATCGTCCCCCAGCAGCACTTCAGTACCTTCGTTGCTCTCTGTTGTTGGCAACTATGGAAGCGCAGGAATGGGGCTTCGTTGCTCTCTGTTGTTGGCAACTACGGAAGCGCAGGAATGGGGTAGTTTTCTGGTCAGAAAGAGCAAACCACCGTCAGATGCTAGCAGCATGCATAACCGATGCAAAGCTATGGAAGGGTCTGGGTTGATGTTTTTAGAAACCCTATGTAATCTACATTGGATCGAAAGAGATCAAATGATGTAATGTCATGAACTATGTTTGCCTGCGGGCACTGATTAATCAATATACATAACATATACAGGTGGGGATCCTCCCCCCTCCCCCCCTGAACTTAAAAAAAAAAACAACTATTGTGCAGAATAATCGTGTTCACCCTGAGAATATTGCTAACCGGCTAACATAGTCTTTCACAAGACATTGTTTTAGAATATAAGGACTAGCTCAGGTTACTTCTCCAATTCCCAGTCTTCCCGAACAGCCGGACACTCTGATTGATACCAGGCAGACATTCTAGGCAAAGGCCTTTCAGACGAAGACATCCTTCAGATTTGAAAACTTAATATGCCAAGCCAATATACCCATTGACTACCTGCAAATTGTAATTAGTTTCCCAGCCTAAGCACAAAAAAACATTATCAAATTATCCAATCAGGATAGTATATGGTTTTTGGTCTTGGCACAGTTAGGTGTTCATTCTTAAGAGTGACGGGAACAATTTATGTATTCATCATCTCAAGCAAGAACCCAAGGAAAACAAAACTTGAATACACCAGAAAAAAAAAGTGTTTCGTAATATTTTACACGGTCATCCGTGAAAAAAATATTTCACACTGCACTTTTTCAATTAACATTGTTGGTTTTTCTTGCCAAAAGAATGAACCTGGCAATGACCTAACGTACAGAAATGTGCATCCATATTGTTCAAGGACTAATCTTCTTTTATTCTCCTCCACTACTTACTGTTCAAACTCTGAAAATAAAGCAAGTACGAATCCAGAGCCCAATACATACCTGGAAGGCGACAATTTCCAAATTAAGGAAACTAAAAAAAAATTCTCTAATGGCGCTTTATTTCATCCAGAACATTGCCCACACTGGGTGATAATCTTGGAAGGTATTTGTATACCTGCAACACAGAAAAATAAACTAAGTATCTTGATCTTATTCAGATTACAATGTGAATTTCTAAACTCATATAAACTAATAATACCAGGAACACCGAACAATGTTTTACACCCATAAAAGCTGTAGCTAATAAAATCAAGCAGTCAATAGAAAATTGGATTTTGTTTCCAACAAAAAAGAAAGTTGCAACTTGCTCCTCTAAAAAAGGTGACTAAATGGTAGTACTGGAGTTGCTAAGATGCGTATTGAGAGCATATAAAATGGTGAGATAGGACCATAGGACAGAAAATTTCTTACAAAATTAAGAGGTTCCTCCAAAAAGCTATGCTACTTAACTTTTTAAAACTATTTTTATCCCTGTTAATTAGAAGAAAAAGGCATACCCAAAACTTTATGTACACATCCAAAGCAACTGGAAACAGAGAAACAAAAAATGTGACCGCCGCTTCATCAGCTTCAAGCCCGTAATGCTCGAGAATAACTTCTACCAATGTATGCCAACCTGACTCTGAATGGTACCTGCAAAAATGCAGCTAGTGGATTTTATAAAGTGGATAAAAAATCATTGTCTATAAACAATAGTTAACAACAAAAGAAGATGCACGAATAAAACGTTGTCTTAAATGAAAAGGGAATCAAACAGAAAACATCAGGGCTATTTCTTAGTTGCTTGAAGGGGCAATGTGTATCCCAAAAGAAGAACACAAGACTGAGAGACATTTAAATTGTCTTATATGGATGTTGAGCTTTTGTACAGAGCAATTTAACTGAACTGAGCCCCCCCCCCCCCCCCCCCCCCCCCCCAAAGCACCCAAAAAAAATAGTGATTAGCTTCTGATGAAAGGGAAAACAATCTACCACTAGAATCAGTATGAACAATGACATCTCAAGCGCAAGTATAGCACATTAACACTATACTTAATTTGCCCTAGTAGTCATAACCTAAATACTTCCCTGTTTTTGAACTACTTGCATATGTAACATGTCACATTATATGCAAGGAATGTGTATATACTGTGCTGGTCAGGGGCAGAGCATAGTTGAGACTAAGGTGGGCCATGGCCCCCCTTGTCCAACGTAGTCTCCATTGACTAAACACTAAATTTTGGTACTGTTTATTTGTGTTTAGAGCTCAATTACATAGACTAGCCCCTCCCGTTTGTTTGGTCAAGCTCCAACTCTAGTGCCAGGAGTACCAATGATAAAATGTCATGAATAACACTTTACAACAGTATGCTGGATAAATGAATGCAGGCCTCAAAACCATATAGGCATACATAGATCTTCTACTTGAGAGAATGACAATTCATATAACATTAATTACCCTAGAAGGATGTCTGATACTATAATAATAAAAAGGCCTTCCCACTGTCTGAAATTTTATTTAGCAACTTATATCCTGTGAACTTCAGCATCGCAACCTGAATGTGAGGAGGGAGTAAAAGTAAGATGTATGATAACAACATAACTCTACATATTCATTTGGAGAAACTAAAGGCCATGATAATCAATCAGACAAATTTACACTGCCAAGACATTTTTGCTACAGAAATATGTCTGCCAGTTACGCTAACTGAGCTTTGGTCCAAAGTAGGTGCTATCCTACAAGCCTTCGGTCAACTTTTCAAAATTTTAACCACCAATATAGAGTTAGATTTGTCACATGGGAATGATATGACATTAGCGCTACCTTAGAATTGTAGGGTACACCAAGCACAGAAGAAAAATGAAGTGAAATTGTGGTCAGTACATTTTTTGCAGATATTTGAAGGTAAAAGTGTAAAGTAACTAGCAGTCCTTTGACATTAATAGGGTCTAATAGCACAGGAATCTGTCTAATCATTTAAACTCTATTTTGAATAAGGAGAAAACCATGTGTCCACATGCATAGCAAGAGTGCTACATAGATTATGATATGCAATTGAAAATGAAAATGAAACCGTGTTCTGATAGATAGATACTTTGCTCTGGTTGAAGCACATAAGAAGGAATAGAACAATCCCATAAACCATATCGGACCATATATTTGCAAAAGCTGCTCGATTTTCTAGCCTCCAATCATCCCTCAACTCTATCCTGATAAAGAAAACAAGAAAATCCTTAAGAACAAACAGACTGTACTTACTGGACAACACATAATGTTCATACTGGCAGAGAACAAATAGGATTCTGATGGATGGTGCATTTATAAAAGTAATGACTAGGCAAGAAAGCATGGTATTCAGCATTTTCTCACGCTTTTTCCCGCAGCTCATACCAGACCTCCTCATCAGAAAGTGGAGGAGATTTGCCAATCTCTACTTCAAGACGGTATCTTGCCTTTTCAATGTTTAGGTCTTTAACCATCTGTAGCTTCTGGCTGCGCCTTACATCAAGTAACTCAGCTGCAAGTGGCACCTTCTGGACATACCTGTTATTAGGTAATGTTCCATGTAATACATTCTGCATTTAGCATGCATGGTTGCATGTAACGACAGAAGCAAAAAGAGATACTCTTATGACTTATCAGAGCTCAGTACTTCACTGATAAGAAGGGATGATACAGAATGGGTGAGGTGAATTACCTCTCTAAGAAGGGCATCATAACATAGTCATGGACTAGAAAATCTATCACCCACGGAACCACAATCAACAATGCTAGAAATTTGGCCTGTACAGTACAGTCTTTTTGTCAGCTCAAACAAAAACTTGATGTAAGGCGCAGGCGCGCAGCCAAGCTCATAACATAGTCTTTTTTTAATCAGAGCAGTAGTAACTAGTGGCATGTCATGGTTATATATTTTTTTTCTCGAATACGCAAAAGATTTGCGCATCATTGTAACTAAGGTAGAAGAGTTTAACCGTGCGCCCTAGGAGATCATGATTATATTATCATATCAGTGGGCAGTAGTACATTATGCTACATGGTAACACAAACAAAGGTAGTACAAAAGAACGCACCGAGTTTGTCGAGGCATACATAAAAACTCGATCTTCGAACAGCATGTCCTCATAATCCTCATCGACTGGTATTTCTCAAAACCTCAATAACGCCCTTATCCCACACAATCTCCGCAGGATCATCAGTTATCTGGTCAACCAAGCTAGCCTCCCCACCCCAGTCCCCACCTCCACTCCCCGAAGCGCCACCGCCACCACCACTGATCCAATCCTGCCACGACCTGCTGCTCGGCGTTCATCACATCCTGCTGGGCCTCGCGCAGCTCAACAATCGCCTCGGCCTTCCTCCTCCACGTCTCGAACTTTTCATTCTCCGACAGCTCCTGGTCGGCCCCAATCTCCTCCAGCAGCTCGTCGTCCTCCCTCAACCCGGCCAGGCTCTCCTCGTCGTCGTTCCAGTCCGCAAAGAAGGTCTTCCACCACGGCCGCCGCCACTTGCTGAGCCGCCGCCGCCGCCTCCTATCAGCGAAGACCGCCGCGTGCCTGCGCGGCCTCGCCCTCCTACTCCTGTGGGAACCGAGAGCGAGCACCCCGCGCGCGCAGACACCTGCCGATGGGGAAGCGCAGCGCAATGCCGTTGGAAGCTAGATACCATCGCAACATACTCGCCGCCGTAGCAATCTGCACATCGGAAGCAGGGAGGAGCGGGGACCCTATATAGATAATTTTTGCAAACAAATTAAAAAGCGCGCAGTCAGTCAGTTGGTACGGAGCATCATCACGCGTGTACGCACACACACTTGTAGGTTGCAATTGGGAGAGAGCCGAATGGAGATGGCTTGGATTATTAGGGTTGTACGATGCCGGGCGCTCGGTTTCGCGCAGCAGGACGGGAAGCGAAGCGAGGCAGGCATACCTGGCTGTTGGGTGCGAAGACCTGGAGAAAGGCCGGCGGCGGCACTTGCCGCCAGTCGTCGGTGTACGTCCTGGCGGCGACGAGGGCTCGCTGGTGAGTCGGGATGATTCTGGTTCTGGGTGGGAGAGGAGGGAGAGGAAGAGGAGAATTCAGGTAGGCAGCTTGAGCCTTTGAGCTAGCTGCTATAGCGACGGCTAGAGTGGAGATCAGCTGATCAGGAGAGGAGAGGAGAGGAAGGAGAGAAGAGAGGTCGGTCGGCGTCACATCCACCCATGACGCCGCGGCACGCCACCACCAGCCCAGCCACCCTCATGGACAAACTCTAACGGCTTCTTCTATTATGGGCTGGAGGTGGGCCTTTGCCGGGATTCAGCCCGACTAAAAGGCCCAGGTTGTTGTAAAAAAAAGGCACAGGTAGATGAGGACATGGCGGCGCAAGCTGATCCTGATCCGACGGCTGCGCGCCAGATTCTCTCACCACCACACACTGCCTCGTCCTCTTCTCTTCTTCTCCCCGCTCGCAATCACAATCAGTCTCTCCTCACCTTGCGACAAGACGAGGAGGAGGAAGACAGGTATGTCTCGTTGTAAACTGCTGCTTCCTCTTCCCATGTTTGCTGTCTCTGTCACCGCATTCCTCCTGTTCTTCGATCTGGACTGGACGCCCAGCAGCGGCCTTCTTGTATTTGGAACAAATGCTCGATTTTACTCACACAAATCATAACTAGAGACTTTGAAATATGAGTTCAAGGCCTGCTGTAGACAAGAGAGATTGTTTGCCTGATGTTTGATTCCGAGTCATGGAACCTTTCTTTTGCGTTTTCCCCCCATTCCTTTTATTGCAACACAAAGCCTACCTTGGTTAAATTAAATTAAAACTTTGTTGAAAGATAAAAGATTCGAACTGAAACAATTTACAATTGAACTTTAGGACTTAAATGAAGCTTAAAAGTTGCGTATATTTCGGTTCCTGAACCCTGCAACTCATTACGCCTCCTTTTCTGATGCCTTCAAGATGTCGATACGTTTCAGTTCTAAAATATGAAGTTTGCAGCTCTGGACATCCTGAAACAGTAACCTGACAGATTTCAACCTCTCTACACCTCCAACATGCAAAAGAATTTCTAAGGCAAAAATGCTTGTCAATGTTATATGACAGACCAAAAGCCTCAAGTTTCCTGTAGGGTATCTATCGTGTTCACCCGGAGAATATTGCTAACCGCCTAACATAGTCTTTCACAAGACATTGTTTTGTATAGAATATAAGGACTAGCTCAGGTTACTTCTCCAATTCACAGTCTTCCCGAACATTCCGACGAAGACATCCTTCAGATTTGAAAACTTAATATGCCAAGCCAATATACCCATTGACTACCTGCAAACCGTAATAAGTTTCCCAGCCTAAGCACAAAAATAATTATCAAATTATCAAATCAGGATAGTTTATCTGTTTATAGTTTTTGGAGG
The DNA here is from genome assembly GCF_019320115.1 of Miscanthus floridulus. Lineage (NCBI taxonomy): Eukaryota > Viridiplantae > Streptophyta > Magnoliopsida > Poales > Poaceae > Miscanthus > Miscanthus floridulus. The sequence goes on along the minus strand of NC_089581.1, from coordinate 176,204,360 downwards.
TTCGATATTCATTCTTAAGAGTGACAGGAACAATTTATGTATTCATCATCTCAAGCAAGAATTCAAGAAAAACAAAAGTTGAATATACCAGAAAAAAGTGTTTTGTAATATTTTACACTGTCATTCAAGAAAAAAAAAATATTTCACACTGCATTCTTCCAATTAACATTGTTGGTTTTTCTTGCCAAAAGAATGAACCTGGCAATAACCTAACATACAGAAATGTGCATCCCTATTGTTCAAGGACTAAATTTCTTCTTTTTGTTCTCCCTGAACAACAAAACAGTGAATAGATTCTCCCCTACTTGCTGTCCAAACTCTGAAAATAAATAAAGCAAGTAGGAATCCAAAGCCCAATACATACCTGGAAGGCGACAATTTTCCAATTAAGGAAACTAAAAAAAAATTCTTAATGGCGCTTTATTTCATCCAGAACATTGCCCACACTGGGTGATAATCTTGGAAGGTATTTGTATACCTGCAACACAGAAAAATAAACTAAGTATCTTGATCTTATTCAGATTACAACGTGAACTTCTAAACTCATATAAACTAATAATACCAGGAACACCGAACAATGTTTTACATCCATAAAAGCTGTAGCTAATAAAATCAAGCAACAACAACAACAACAAAGCCTTTAAGTCCCAAACAAGTTGGGGTAGGCTAGAGTTGAAACCCAACAGAAGCAATCAAGGTTCAGGCACGTGAATAGCTGTCTTCCAAGCACTCCTATCTAAGGCTAAGTCTTTGGGTATATTCCATCCTTTCAAGTCTCCTTTTATTGTCCTCTACCCAAGTCAACTTCGGTCTTCCTCTGCCTCTCTTCACGTTACTATCCTGACTAATAAAATCAAGCAGTCAATAGAAAATTGAATTTTGTTTCCAACAAAAAAGAAAGTTGCAACTTACTCCTCTATAAAAAGGCGACTAAAATGGTAGTACTGGAGTTGCTAAAATGTGTATTGAGAACATATGAAATGGTGAGGTAGGACCTAGGACAGAAAATTTCTTACAAAATTATAAGGTTCCTTAAAAAAGCTATGCTACTTAACTATTTTTTATCCCTGTTAATTAGACGAAAAAAAGGCATACCCAAAACTTTATGTACACATCCAAAGCAACTGGAACCAGACAAACAAAAAATGTGACCGCCGCTTCATCAGATTCAAGCCCGTAATGCTCGAGAACAACTTCTACCATTGTATGCCAACCTGACTCTGAATGGTACCTGCAAAAATGCAGCTAGTGGATTTTATAAAGTGGATAAAATCATTGTTTATAAAACTATAGGTAAAAAAAACATAGTTCTTAGCTTCGGATGAAAGGGAAAACAATCTAGCACTAGAATCAGTATGGACGATGATATCTCAAGCACAAGTATAGCACATTAGTCATAACCTAAATACTTCCCTGTTTTTGAACTACTTGCACATGTGACATGTCACATTATATGCAAGGAATGTGTATATACTGTGCCAGTCAGGGGCAGAGCTTAGTTGAGACTAAGGTGGGCCATGGCCTCCCTTGTCCAACGTAGTCTCCATTGACTAAACACTAAATTTTGGTACTGTTCATGAGTGTTTAGAGCTCAATTACATAGACTAGCCCCTCCCGTTTGTTAGGTCAAGCCCCAACTAGCCAGGAGTACTGATGATAAAATGCCATGAATAACGCTTTACAAGAGCATGCTGGATAAATGAATGCAGGCCTCAACTATAGGCATACATAGATCTTCTATTTAAGAGAATGACAATTCATATAACATACCCTAGAAGGATGTCTGATATTAGAATAATAAGAAAGGCCTTCCCAGTGTCTGAAATGTTATTTAGCAACTTATATCCTGTGAACTTCAGCATCGCAACCTGAATGTGAGGAGGGAGTAAAAGTAAGATGTATGATAACAACATAACTCTATATATTCATTTGGAGAAACAAAAGGCCATGATAATCAATCAGACAAATTTACATTGCCAAGACATTTTTATTACTGAAAGATGTCTGCCAGTTACGCTAACTGGATGACACATCTTTGGTCCAAAGTAGGTGCTATCCTACAAGCCTTTGGTCAACTTTTCAAGATTTTGACCACCAATATAGAGTTAGATTTCTCACATGGAATGATATGTCATTAGCACTACCTTAGAATTGTGGGGTACACCAAATACAGAAGAAAAGTGAGGCCAGTGAAATTGTGGTTAGAACATTTTTTGCAGTTATTTGAAGGTAAAAGTGTAAAGTAACTAGCACTCCTTTGACATTAGTAGGGTCTAATAGCACAGGAATCTGTCTAATCATTTAAACTCTATTTAGAATAAGGAGAAAACTATGTGTCCACATGCATAGCAACAGTGCTACATAGATTGTGATATGCAATTGAAAATGAAAATGCAACCGTCTTCTGATAGATACTTACTTTGCTCTGGTTGAAGCAGAGAAGAAGGAATAGAACAATCCCATAAACCATATCGGACCATATATTTGCAAAAGCTTCTCGATTTTCTAGCCTCCAATCATCCCTCAACTCCATCCTGATACAGAAGAGAAGAAAGTTGTTCATACTGGCAGAGAACAAATAGGGTTCTGATGGATGGTGCATTTATAAAAGTAATGACTCGGCAAGAAAGCATGGTATTCAGGATTTTCTCACGCTTTTTCCCGCAGCCCAAACCAGACCTCCTCATCAGAAAGTGGAGGAGATTTGCCAATCTCTACTTCCATACGGTATCTTGCCTTTTCCATGTTTAGGTCTTTAACCATGTGCAGCTTCTGGCTGCGCCTTACATCAAGTAACTCAGCTGCAAGTGGAACCTTCTCGACATACCTGTTATTATGTAAAGTTCCATGTAATACATTCTGCATTGAGCATACATGGTTGCACGTAACGACAGGAGCAAAAGGAGATACTCTTATGACTTATCAGAGCTCGGTACTTCACTGACGACAAGGGATCATACGGAATGGGTGAGATGAGTTACCTGTCTAAGAAGGGCATCATAACATAGTGATGGACTGCAAAATCTACCACCCACGGAACCACAATCAACAATGCTAGGAATTTGGCCTGTACAGTACAAAGTCTTTTTGTCAGCTCAAAGTTCCAAAGTTCTTAATATAGCAATATGATGCGTGCTTGATCAGTGGGCAGTAGAAACTGGTGGCATGTCATGATTACATTATCAGTGGGCAGTAGTATATTATGCTAGTACTTGATGATAACACAAACAAGGAAGTAGTAAAAAAGAAGGCAACGCACCGAGTTTGTGGAGGCATACATGAACACTCGATCTTCGAAGAGCATGTCCTCATAATCATCATCGACGGTATCTCTGAAAGCCTCAATAACGCCTTTATCCCACACGATCTCCGCAGGATCATCAGTTATCTCGTCCAACAAGCTGGCCTCCCCGCCCCAGTCCTCACCTCCACCTCCATTCGCCGACGTGCCGCCACCACTGGTCCAATCCTCCCACGACCGCGCCTCGGCGTTCATCGCATCCTGCTGGCCCTCGCGCAGCTCAACAATCGCGTCGGCCTTCCTCCTCCACTCCTCGAACTTTTCGTTCTCCGACAGCTCCTGGTCGGCCCCAATCGCCTCCAGCAGCTCGTCGTCCTCCCTGAACCCGGCCAGGCTCTCCTCGTCCTCGTTCCAGTCAGCAAAGAAGGTCCTCCACCACGGTCGCCGCCACTCGCTGGGCCTCCGCCGCCTCCGCCTCGTCTTAGCGAAGACCGCCGCGTGCCTGCGCCTCGCCCTCCTCCTACTCCTGTGGGAACCGAGAGCGAGCACCCCGCGCGCGCAGATGAGGAAGCGCGGCGCAATGCCGTTGGAGACGGCCGCGGAACAGCTCATGAAGGTCATGAAACGGGGACCATATGCTCCCTAGCCCCAGCAGTACTTGGAACTGGAACACGAGGGCAGATGCACGAGGAGCAGCTGGAGCGGCGACGGGCTCATGCCATCGGCATTCCAAAATACTCGTTGATCGTTGTCGTAGCAATCTGCGCTCGGAAGCAGGGAGAGGCGGAGCCTATGTAGATAATGTTTGCAAACAAAAGCACGCGGTCAGCTCAGTTGGTACGGAGTATCGTTCATGCATGTACGTATACGCCTGTAATTGGACGAGATAGCTTGGATTAAGGTTCGACGATGGCGCTCGGTGCGCGGGCATACCTGGCTGGTGGGTGCAATTGCGAAGGCCGGCCGGCAAAGACCTGGAGAAAGGCCGGCGGCGGCAATTGCCCAGTCGTCGGTGTCTCGGGATGATTCTGATTCTGGGTAGGAGAGGAGGAAGATGAGAGCAGGAGTTCCCAATTCAGGTGACTACGGCTAGAGAAGAGAAGTAGAGAGACGAAGAGGTCGGCGTCATTCATATCCACGACGCTGCACACCAGCCACCCTCATGGATAGGGCCCAACTCGTGGACCATTCTAACGGTGTCGTCTGGGGCTTCAGTTTCAATGGGCCTTTGCCGGATAAAGCTCGACTAACCGCCAGGTAGAGATGCCGACATGGCGACGAAAGCTGATCCTGATCCGACGGCTGGCGCGCCAGCTTCTCTCCCAACCACACTCTCCTGACTTCTCTCCTCTCCCCGCTCGCAGCCGGTCTCTCCAATCTCCTCTCCTAACCCTGCGAGGAACCGAGGAGGAGGAGGAATACAGGTATGTCTCGTTGTAAATCGCTGCTCTCCATCCTATGTTTGCTGTCTCTGTTACCGCATTCCCCCTGTTCTTCGATCTGGACGCCCAGCAGCGGCCTTCTTGGATTTGGAACAAGTGCTCGATTTTACTCACACGAATCGTAACTAGAGACTTTCAGTAAACCAAGGCAAAGCTGACAATTTGGAGTACCAAGGCCTGTTTAATTTTGAAATATGAGCTCCTCATTCCCTACTCTACTCACTCGCATTGCGCAGCATGCTGTTTATGCTCTGCATATAGCCGGTCCCAGACCCGGGTAAGGAGGAGGGTTGTGATAGCTTGGCGAGCCAAAGATCTGAACTTTATGTTGTCCAATCTTTTAGAGTCCATTTCTGTCCTGACTGCCAAAAGTGACTTTACAACAAACAATAACTGACGGCAGATGCCTTTGCCCACTTCTGTCATTCTCTGTGCATAGAGTGTATCGATACTCGATAGACAAATTTTAGTTTTTTTTAATATGTATAAAGACAAATTTCAGTGAAGCACAAACTTTGTCATTGTCGCATTCATACATGGTAACTTTCATGGCAAACTTTGGATGATAAATGATGCTTAAATCTGATATACTAGGTGCAAAGGCATGGTGGGGAATGTGCAAATCAAATCTCTTCAAAGAATACCATAGTCTCCAGATACTATAGGGTAGTTAATGTGATGAACTGCCCATCCTGCACCTCTCCACCTTATTTTTCTAAATGGCAGGTTCCACGCTTCCATTTGAAGAAGTTGAAGTTGCAGAATTTTAATGTTCAGATTTCAGAATCATGCATAGTGACAGTAACTTGTAGAATTCTAGTTCAGGAAATTTTACATCTCATTCACGTCGGTTGCATTTGCAGGAAAGGTATTGGTATTAGCACAACTCCAACCAGATTGTGTGCCATAATTTTGTTGCAAGGACAGAAACCGAAGAGTTCAATTTCATCAATATGGCTTTGCCTTCATCAAGCATGAGAGCTGCATCCTCCACGGTTTACCCTGTCTACCTTAGTCTCCACCACCAACCCAACCGCCACCATACTTCTTTTCGTCCCTCCAGAGCAAACCATGACAATACCCACAAATGCACCCAGTCACCCAAAATTCTTAGACGGTCTCTCTTCTCCCTACCTGCTTCATTTCTTCTCCTCCACACATCCTCCTCCCTTGCTGTAGATGACACAAACACACAATCCACCTCAACAATCGACACCACGATCACAGATCGCATTTTCATGGACTTCAGTGTCTGTCCAAGCTACTTTCGCTCAGACAGACCTCTGGGAGCCGAGCTTTCCTCATGCCCTGATTCTGAGCCTCTTGGTCGTGTTGTCTTTGGTCTCTATGGTCGGCTTCTCCCCGTTACTACTGCCAATTTCAAAGCTACGTGTACTGCAGCTGCATATAGGGGCACTCTTGTCCACAAGCTCCTTCAAGGACAGTTTTTTGCTGCTGGCCGACAAGGTTCTCGGCGTGACAAGGGTGAGGTCGAGCCTCCCTCGGGCCTTGTTAGGAATTCTGAGACTGTTAACCCTAAAGCATTCGAATTAAGGCATGCAAGGCCCGGCACGCTTTCCTTATGCCTTGGACAGAATGATGATGATGATGACATCAAGCTCAACCCTAATTATCACAATGTTGAATTCTTGGTTACTACAGGGCCAGGACCCTGTCCCGAGCTTGATGGCCAGAACATTGTCTTTGGGACTGTATTGGAAGGTGAGTTACTTTCTTTTTCAGAACATTGTTTTCACATCACATTATATTTTGAATCGTCGGTCTTTCAAGAACTTTAGTATTCTTCCCTTCAATATTTTCCAAACACATTACAACGTTGAGGAAATTCATGGAATGACTAACATATGACTGAAGGTGTTGATAAAACATCAAAATTTAGGGTCACATCCGAAGTCCGGATAATTTTGTGGTCCAACAGAAGAAAACTTAAACAACATGAAAACTAGTTCATTTTTCATGAATTGGGATTATATTTGATGTCCTTTGTTAATTCTTTAGTATCATAGGCTTGCTAAGCTCTGACACATTGTGTTCAAGTAAGCTATATGACTACATCAGAGTATAGATAGTGAAAATTTAATTTGCAGCTTTACATGACCATATAGATGTAGGTGTATATCCTTGTGACATGCAAATTTCACGCTTTGTTTGCAGCTATCTTATTTCATTCATGGTTACTTTTGTGGTCCAAACAAAAGAAAACATAAACATTGAAGCTGAGTTCATTTTTTGTCAAATGATATTTTGTTGAACCTATATGGCTACATCAGTGTGTAGAAGGTGCAGTTTGATTTGCGGTTTTACATGACTTCAGCCAGTTCATGAAATTTTCAGCACAATGCAAGGGTTTCCTTTCTCTCATGAAGAAATCATTGTTCTTGATGATTAGCACAATGCAAGGGTTTCCTTTCTCTCATGAAGAAATCATTGTTCTTGATGAACAAATATACTTTATGCATGAGTAATAACAAATTAACAATATGGATATTGTTGTGCATTCACTGACCTCTTTTGGCAAGTGCAAATGACACTAGGTAGAACAAACAAAAAATCAACCCATATGTGGTGAAAAGTAAAATTCCAAATAGTGGTTTTGTTAAAAACGCTGAGACCATGCATTCTTGGGTCTTATATTTCATTATTCCGCTGATATGTGGTTGGGAAATAATGATATAGGTGCACATTAAAAGCCGATATTTTGATGCCTATACTTGTTCTCAAGCGGCAGATTTGTCACATGAGGATAATAGAGTAGGTTCGTCTAGATACAGATAAGAGAAAAACTGGGAAAAGATGGCAGCGATATCTTATTCGTTATTAAATTCGCTAATGGATATGGTAAAGATATTTGTAGATCTTGATCCACTACCTTAAAATATTGCAAATACCTTTTGGCATATCAATCCTAGTGGAAATTATATGTGCTAATTTCTCTGGTAAATTTTAACTTCAAAGTAGCGTGGAAGAAACTGAGTCTGAGGTGCTGTCTTTTCTCATGCTGATAGATTACACAAGATATTATACCACACTATAGAGAATCACAATATCTTCCTTTGGTTTCTTGAGTCTGCAATATTTACGAATTTGTGTACCTCTTGAAATGTCTCTGGCTGATTGGCTTTTGTGTTGTGATGCCTGCACCATTTGTTATCCAGGAATGGATGTTATCACCAGCATCGCAACCATACCTACCTATAAACCAGCTCAAAGGATCCGCCTCTTCAACGACTTTGCACAGCTGATTGGCGATGAAAGGGCTCAAACTGCTCGGGCTATGTGGGACCGCCCACTTAAGACTGTATATATCAGTGACTGCGGGGAACTGAAAGTGACCAAACAATCTCTTTCCCCTCCAAGCTTGCCATGACTGCCAGTGTCATGACATTACCCACATAGCCAATTTTGTGTCTCTATTGCTCGGGTCCTCTCTATGTACTCTATGAGGTGTATATATTACTTCTGTTATTAAACTTATGCATGTCCCATGAGCTGTATATATAGCTTCTGTTATTAACTTATACATGTTCCCTTGCTGACAAAATGACTGTATTAGCATACTTTCTCGATTTTTCTTTTCTGTATATTAGCTGCAGCTTGTAGAACTTTGAAACCCTTATGAGTCATGTCTAACTGTACAAATTTTCCATGTGGAAGACATTGTTGTCGCCAATGTCATTTCTGGTTTTAACATTGTTTCTCCGATATGCAGAAGAATTGCGCATCATTGTATTGATTAAGGAGAAAACAGTATAAGAATACAACCCACAATCATGCTGATGCTTTCATAACATCCAAGACGCAAGAACAATCAGTTTTTAGAGTCTGGGCTAGAAATCTTGGAGAGCAGCGTGCTAGAACATACATGTTTAGAGAAAGCACAGGTGGTGTCGTGGTGAGAACGAGTTGCATATTCATATTCTCCTCTTCCCGATCACAGAAAAGGCATTTTTCCAGATGTTGTAGTTGTCTCCGAGGTAGATTGCAATCCAGCATCTGCCATGGATAGTTAGGAGCCTAGGTTTTCCAAATCAACTTCTATGGTTCAAAGGAAACTTATCCAATGAAGAATCTCATGTGCCGATCAATATTCATCATGACATTCTGGGTGGAGGATCACCTCAGATAGAAAATCCCAAATATCTAAGTATTCAAACTTGTATATCCTGAATCAAAGCAAATCTGCCATCGATCATAAAAAAAATAAAAATGTGCTGTGACACATATTAATACTGAATAAGCATGAACATTTAAATGGCAAAAGTACATTCAGAGCTATAAAGGCATGAAATTATGGTGCGTGTCACTAATTATGGCAAAAAAAAAGGGAACTGCTGCAATGTAGTCATTGGGCCTTCTTCTCTTATATAAGAATAAATAGCAGAGCATGAAAGAACCAAAATTTCTTGAATAACATTGTAGACCATAGGGAATCTAACATCTATTCCCTGTAGGCAATGAAATTTGCAATGTCATGAAGCCCAGCTTCTCTGTAACACTCAGCTATCCGATCCACAACCTCATCCCAGTTACCATCCACAGACGCTAAATCCATTAAAAATGCTGCCTCGTCAAGAACCACCTGCAGTGCACCAGAGCAGAAGGCAATGGAGTCAGCCAAGAAATAATTGAACGCTATCGCGTGACAAATTAAAGAGACTCTCGTCAGCCACCTGTTCTGGAGCCTTTCCTTTCTTCAGGTCCTCACGCTTACCCTCCTCAGTTACCTTCTCTCTTATAAACTCGAGCTGCTCATCCTCCCACCCAGCTAGTTCAGCAGCCTCCTGTTTCATGAAAAAGGCGTATAAATTAAGTCTTTGGTTTCAACTTTCAAGAAAAGAGAGACTAAACGAAAATAGGGAAATATCTGTTGGCTGCTAGGCATACAAGCAGAACATGAAAAGGACGCACAAATCATACTTCGTAACTGCAGCCAAGTGTCCACCATGGTGATTTCAGAGCCACTCGAGCTGAATCTTTGGCTTCAGATGTACGTCCAACTCTATCAACAACAAACCAACAAGAAAATAAGGAACACAGATGAACATTAAATTTTGTTCCAGCCTTTGTGCATGGAAAATATATCGCAGTGGCCACAGACAAGTGTATTACCATCTTTTGAGGCCAGACAGTACAGATTGTTTAGGTATATAAATTCTGCATGTGACCAATATTGTGTTTGTCTCACATTTTGCAATTAAATCAGGAAATCCTACCTAATGTACATGCAACATGTAATGTAACCATGTAATAATATATGTTCACACTGACACGAAATGCAAACATCCACCTAATAGGTTCCCCTGATCTCGCATGGCATAATTTGTAATTATACTGATCATGTCACAACAATACCTTTTTAAAATCTCAGCATTGAACACAAAGGGTCTTCCAAATCCAGGAAATTGATCTCTACTATAGAATTCTCCAGTAATGAGAGCCGAGACCTGAAGAGAAAAAATAATACACATTAAAAGTCATTATGTAAACAAGATCAATGCATCTCTGGAAAGATCTAAGAGTTTTACATTATCTCCTTTTTCAAGATGGCGCAATGTTTTCCTCTCTATAACATCAGGGAAAAGTCCAACCTACAAAAGAGCATCAGTACACAAGCTGCCTTGTAACTCAGTAATTAGGAACTGACATGTATCTCTCAACCTTCTTCAACAAATAGACATCAAGGTCTGCCAGCTGCGACTCTTTGAAGTCACCTTTAGCATAAAGGTTTTTACCAGCATCGCCCGCGGCAGCCCACAAATCATCACCAGTATCAGCACTGATGTCAGCCTCAACAAGTATTCTGTGGATATACTGTTTCACCTGATAAACATGAGTAAAATTATGAAAATCGCATGTGATTTTCACTTACATTGAGACAAGAAAGTTGTAATAAGATGCAAAACAAACTTACATTCTTAGCCAAAAGCCACAGCCCATGTTTATGAACTTCCACAACAGGCATTTCCATCCTGAAGGACAAGTAAATACATATGGATATTTGGATACACATTATTTAGATGCCTTTTGAAAGATATCATGGATATAGAAATAGCAGCATATTTAGTGTACCCAGCTGGAGCGGTTGGCCATCTAAGGAGGGATGTCAAATTACCTGGATTTTGACTGATAATGTCAGGTAAAACCAAAGACTTATCAAACCTAGATCATAGCTAGATGCTTCTGATCAAATGAATCAATCGATCTCTAACATATCCATACCTGCTGGGCTTTCTGATAAGGGAACAACAACTGGAATCAACCCTCTTTTTGCTCCAGGAGAAACAATCTTTTCACCTGTCAAATGTACTTTTCTTGATGAAGGAATACTTTTTATTCTGGCCTCTGTATGAGGCCCTAGCGGAGCCAGAAGCTTTTTGGAGCCCGGGCAATTCTTATTATGTAAAAATATTTAGCTAGAAAATTACGGGATTTTACTTTGATATAAACAATTTTTTCTTTTGAGCGTCGGCGACGAGCCCGGCCGGCCACCCGGGGTGGCCGGGCGGTGGCTCCGCCACTGGCATGAGGCATGCACTGGACATTTGTTATTGCAAACTTCAGTTATAAGATGGTATGAAAACAGTAGGTAGTACATAGCAGCGGAGTTCATACATCCAAAATAATTCGAAATAAAATCAAAGCCTATTGGTAAACATCCACAAATGATTGGCAAGGATCTCCATGATTGTTGTCAAATGTAAGAGGGTCCCAAGTACCAACAACTAGATTTTTAAACAGCATGGTTTCTATTGTGAAATTCGTAAACGGGCAGAGGCGCGATCAGAGGCAAAGCTCGAATTAGTAACTGCTACCAAGATAAAAATAACTAATCAGATAGGATTGCTGCTGAAGCCCAACACTAACAAATGACTGGAACTGTCAATTTACCAGTGCCAGAAGAAAAAAAAAAAGAGAAAATAACGGTAAAAGGCCCACAATTCTCAGGTATGCACGAGTGGAGGTGGACAACAGGGAAGCAACCACAAAAGAAATCCTTGTGAGATATTTGAAGTCATACCTCGTGCTTGAAGCACATTCAGGAGAGAGTTGAGATGCTCCGGAGGATCGGTTGCGGCGATTTCCTTGACAAACGATGCATGATCTGGAATTAATTTAGGAAATCGTAAGAAACGCAGTTGCCATTGGCATAAAAGGGGAACAGGATTTATGTACACTCCAATAGTGTAATTCTGGCACTGCTCACCGTAGGCAGTGGCGGCAGCGGCAGCGCCTGCGACAGGGGAGGAGGAGGCGCAGTGGGCGGCGACCAGAGACGCCCCGAGCGCGCGCGGCCCCATCAGTACGGACGCGAAGGCGGCCCTGCTCACCGGCGGCCTCATCCTATCCGCGCGAGCGCGGCGTCTCGATCCGGTGGTGGTGATGGCAGCGGCGGACCTCACCTGAGCCAGCCGTGGCCTGTGGACTCCGCAGCGTTACCACCACGCTGTGTTATTCTGGGCCGCAGTGGGGCGTTGAGGCCCAGATAGATCCGGGATGGGCCGGAGCCCGCTGATCCGACGGCTGGCATTTGAGCACCAATCCACGCGCGCTGCAGCAGCTCGGAAGCGCGGCTCCGCGGCTGGCGCGCGATCTTCTCTCCCCACCACATTCTCCCTCCTGGCCTCCTCCTCCTCTCTTCTTCTCGACGCACCCCAATCCGTCTCGCCTGCCTGCCTCCCTCCCTCCCTGCCTTCTCTCTCTGTTTCCCTCCTCTCCTTTCCTCTCTCTCATCGACGGACTTCCTGCGAGGAACCCAGGAGGAAGAGGAGGAGCACAGGGAACACAGAGGGCTATCCAGGTACGCTGTGAATTGCTGCCATCTATGTCACCGCATTCCTTCTGTTCCTCGATTTGGATGCCCACCTGAGCTGCCTTCTTGGATTTGGATTTTGGAACAAATGCTCGGTTGTAATTAATAACTCAACAGCATTATCCATGGCTGCTGAATCCTGAATTCCTGATACGTCTCTGTTTGATGCATTGGTCGTCAGACACTTCCTCTGCATCATACACCTATGCTGCGGGATGGAGGAAGCTAACGTCCACGGGACCAGCGGCCACCCCTCCACCGCTCCTGATGCGTCTCCGGAATCGGCTGTTCCATCCAGTTCTGACCAAGGCTCTCAATCCTGTCAGTCCCAGCGCCAGCCAGACAGCAGCTACAGAGCGTCAGAGATCGCCGGCCGCTTCAACGATGCCGTCGATCCCAAGGCCATCATCGACACCGCGGCGCCCATCGATTCCGTCAAAGGCGCCGTCAGCAAATTCGGAGTCGGAGGGGTTGATTGGAAAGAGGTATTGTGCAGACCTGCGTCGCTCCTGCAATCTGAATCACATCCTCTGTTCAGATCAGACGCTAGTTTCTTAGCATTCCTTCTTCTTCTTCTTCCACGTTACATGCATGCATGATGCGTGGCGCAGAAACGCAAGCAAGTCCAGGATGAGCTCGACCAGGTGCAGGAAGAGGTCACGGAGTACCAGAAGAGAGCACAGGAGGCGGAGGCCGGCAGAGCACAAGCTCTGCGGGAGCTGGGAACCGCCGTGAACACTGCCGACGAGCTGAGGCTGGGCCTGGAGATGGAGCGGGCGGAGCAGAACCAGGCGCGGGAGCAGGCGGAGCTCGCCGAGCTGCGCCTCGAGGAGGTGCGGCGCGGCGCCGCGGCGAAGGCGAAGGCGGAGCTCGACGCCGTCAGGGAACGCCGCGCGGCCGCGCTCGCGGACCTTCGGGCGTCGCGAACGGAGGTCGAGTCACTGGAGAAGGTGCGCGCGCGCGCCGCGGCCGAGGCGGGCGCGGCGGTGGCGCGGGCGCGGGAGGCCGCCGAGGCGTCGCGGGAGGCTGGGAAGGCCGTCGAGGACCTCGCCGCCGAGCTCGTCGCGCTGAAAGGGGAGCTGGAGTCCTCGCGCGCCGCTCATGTCGAGGCGGAGGAGAAGAGGATGGGCCTGGCGGTCGCGTGGGAGGAAGACAAGTTGCGGTGGCAGATCGAGCTGGAGGAAGCCGAGCTGGAGTCCAAGAGGCTGCGAGAGGAGCTCGTGGCGGCCTTCGACGTCGAGATGAAGGCGGAGGCCGCTTCCCAACTGTTGGCGAGCCTAAAAGCCGAGCTCTTCGCTTGGGCCGCGGAAGGAACACTGGACCAGGAGGACAAGCCGGCGACGATCAGCACCCAGTCGGTGCTGGAGAAGACCAAGAAGGAGCTCGACGACGTCAAGGCGAGCGTCGAGAGGGCCAAGGACGAGGCCAAGTGCCTGCGCGTCGCCGCTGCCTCGATGCGCGATGAGCTGGAGAAGGAGAAAGTGGAGCTCACCGCGCTGCGGCGGAGGGAAAGGGAAAGGGAAGGGCTCTCGCCAGCTTCCATCCCTTACCTCGAGGAGGAGCTGAAGTGGTTGACCGCCGAGCTCGCCGAGGCGGAGGCACGAGCGACGGCGGACGACGACGAGAGCAAGATGGCTGAGCGGGTAGGCGAGGCACGGCGCGAAGCGGAGGAAGCGAAGGCGAAGGCCCGGTCGGCTCGAGAGGAGGTCGCCAGGGCCAGGGAAGATGCGAGCGTGGCCAAGGCCGCCGTCGCGGCCATGGAGGCGCGGCTGGAGGCGGTGGCGCGGGAGATACTCGCCGCGAACACGTCGGAGGAGATCGCCACGGCCTCGGCCGGCGCGCTGCTGCAAGAAAGCAAGCCGTCCACAAATGCACAGAGCAATAAGGCCTTGGAAGGGGGCGAGAGCGTGACGCTGACGATGGAGGAGTACGACGAGCTGAGCCGGAGAGCGCAGGAGACAGAGGAGGCCGCCGGCATGCGGGTGGTCGAGGCGGTGAAGCTGATCAAGGAGGCCAAGGACGCGGAGGTGAGGAGGCTGGAGAAGGTCGCGCGGCTGGACAAGCAGACCGAGCTGAGGCGGCAGGCGCTGGAGGCCGCGACGCTGGAGGCCGAGGAGGCGGAGTTCGAGAAGCTGTCGGCGGAGCGAGAGCTCAGGCAGTGGCGCGCCGAGCACGAGCAGCGGCGCGCGCCTGGTGACACCGGCTCGCCCCGGCCGGGCCTCGCCGAGATCTCCGTCCTCGATGATCCAGGCGCCGGCGACGGGCGCGGGAACCCGCACATAGTCAGCCCGAGAGGAGGGTACATGCCGCGGACAGACCTGTGGTCGGCGGCGGACGCGGACGCGGACGCGAGGCAGAGGAAGACCTTCTTCCCGCGGATTGTCACGTTCTTGGCGCGAAAGAGAGCTCAGTCTTGGAAGTGATCAACAACCGGCTTATTTTTGAATTTTTCCGGCTTAGCCTGTTCGTTTGGCTGTGGCTTGTCGTAAATGATCATAAATTTTCGGTCGAAATAGTATTTTTCTCTCACACAAACCAGCCAGCAGTACTTTCTTACGAACCAGCAACGATACGAACCAGCCAACCGAACAGATAAAATACGATGATACAAGTGTAAAATGTGTACTGATGACACAGGCAGATCATAACTTTTTTTTTTACCGGAGTTGTGATCCTTGCTTGGAAATATTGACAGACTCAATAACCCTTTTTCACTCACTCTGTCGAATCTATTATGCTTTTACACATGCTCACCTATAGGTCTCTAACAAAACGTAAATGTTTCTGATTTGGGGATGGGAAGGTTCATAGCATCTGTCGGGTGGAATTCATCTCACTCTCACCAGACATGGTTCGATTCGCAGCACGCCATCAACACATGAATAGAACAGGCCTCCATACTTGCCCAGCCCACAGCAAGCATCAGTGGATGCTGATCTCTGGTTAAAGGAATAACCGTCGGATAGCGAGCAGGAATCTGGTTAAAGGAATGACCGTCGGATAGCGAGCAGGAATCGCTTTGTTTTTCGGTAACTGATTAGCCTTTCTTTAGAAGGAACTGTCGCGCATAATGTGGTGTTTGGTTTGGGCTGCTAAACTTTAGTCCCCCTAAATGGTTTAGTCTCATTTATTCACTTCAGAGTTGCTAGAGAGGACTAAATCGCTTTTAGCCCTATTTAGTCATAGTGTTTGGATAAAAAGTGACTAAATGAGACTAGATTTAGGAGCTACTAGCTGAACCAAACACCGTATGCCGATCAATCTTAAATGATAAAAAGTATGAAGAATCAGTATCAGGGCTCTAGTTCCCGAGACAAAGAATATAGCCATATTTTAAATGACTATTTGTTACTCCGGCAAAGAACTAGAGAATAGGAGTGTCATCATCATGACAAAGCTTGAGCTCCAAAGCTACAAAACCATGTGCACGCTTGAGACCTATTGTTATACATATAAAACATGCAATAATTTTTTGACTTGATGGTTGTGCTCGGCTATGCTTTTCATCTTTGTTGCTGCTGCCTGCGCTGCCACACTTCTCAGCAGGTATTGTGCGAAACAAGCAGCCATAGCTCAAACAGCTGTTGTAGAAGTGCGGCTGAGCACATTTGATATATTTGTAAGAAATAACATCAAAACAGTACTATGCATTGGATGGTTGTCATACTTATATCTATATGACATAACACTCGAAAAGTGTGACATGATGCATTAAGAAAGCCCAAATACATTTGCTAACCATCCATTCTATCATATAAGTATAACCTACAACATGCTACATCGCACAAATGAAATATACACACTATACAAACTTGTTTAATTGTTCTTTCCTGGTGGACACACACGCTCTCTCTCCCCCCCTTGCTTTCCTCCTTTTTAACGAGTTAACAGTTTTATTAAAGACTAAGAAATAACTATTATGGGTAAGTTCATTGATACTCTCTATTAAAGATGAAAATAGTGTAGAGGCACGAACCAAAGGCCGGATGCGCCAAATTATAGACGTCTTTATTAGTCTTCCTAGTAATCTTGTTAATCTTTATTTAGATGGCTTAAATGAACCTTTTCCTTTAAAGCTTCCAAAATCAATGGCATCATGTAAAGACCCAATGGTCCAAGAAGAGGTATTGGATTGAACTCTAGAAATTTTGAAACAACACCATTTGTGTATATGATTTTTTACTAACACTCAATAGGATGATGGTACCTAAGACTACACAAAGCACACTAGTGAGTCTCAAGGCAATCAAGCTAAAGAAGTCCTCGTGTCGAACCTGTCGACCTTTCCCCCAAAACATTAGACGCATCGCAATATCCAACGTCATAGACCTAGACAGAACACATATGAAATGATGAAAGAATATAGACGATTGATTTGTTTGGTACAGCATAACCTACAGATTCAGCAGCACCTCCAACCCTGGTTTATAAAGTTGGACACCTGACTTTCTTTCCATGTCCATTGACGATGAGGTCAATAACTTGAATTTGATATCCTAAAGTAAGTGTCTATGAGCAGATTTTCCCTTGCAGGTCTGAAACTTGGCTGAAACTGGCTGAAAAACACTGTTCCGGCTGAATTGTTTGAGAGAAAAATACTATTCTGACTAAAAAAAGAAGCCGAATAAGCCATTTTTAAGACAAGCGAACCGAAACCAGCGTCATCCGGCACAGCGAACAGGGTGCTCGTGCGTCATCCGGCACAGCGAACAGGGTGCTCGTCTCTTGCTGGCACGGCAGTTGCCCCAACCCCACCGAGTCAAACGTCCCCAGCCTCCTAAAATTTCCCCTTTCCCCAACTAACACGACACCCCCGCCTTCCGGCGTTCCCCTTCCTCCGATTGCCCCCAAATCCGACGCGTCATCGCCGCCATGGCCGCCGTGGGCAAGCTCCTCCTCCTGGCCGCCGCCGTCCTGGCGGCGTCCCTCGTCGCCGACGCGCGCCCGTGCGGCCACGCGCAGACGCTCCTCGTCTCCTTCTCCTCCGTCTCCAGGCCCAACCCGGACCCCACCAACTCCACGCCGCTCACCACCACCGTCGTCACCGTCCTCCGCGTCCGCCGCCTCGGCCCGCACCAGATCCGCCGCCCCGTGGCCCTCCCCTCCGCCGAGCCGGAGGTCGCCGTCTCGTCCGTCCAGGACCGCGCCAAGGACATCCTCGTCGTCGTCTCCGGCCTTCTCTTCGGCTTCGGCTGCGGCGCCCTCACCGCCGCGTCCATGTACCTCGTCTGGTCGCTCCTCGCCTCCACCTGTGCCTCCGGCTACGACGACGACGTCTACAGGGACGACGAGGACCAGCTGTCTGACTCCGAGAGCCCCAAGAAGGCCGGCTACGTCATCGTCCACGACACCGACGAGTACGGCGCCGGTAAGAATTAGGGCTGGGGATCCGTCTTTGGTCTTATCGGGGGCAGCCAAAGGATTCGTAATAACAAATTGCATGATTGCTTGGAATTGTGCAGTATACACTGTAACTATATGCACCTTTTTATGTGTGTCGCGTCTGTCTGATTCTCTCTATGTATGTCGTTTGGGGAAAGGAAAATTAATTTATGAATGAATACGCTCTTGATGTGTTCTTATTATCGTCAAACTGAAATGATGCTTGCCTTGTTGCTGCAAAACATGGATCTTGTGGACTGGCGTAGTTTACAAAATTATGGTGTAGTGTTCTTCCTACAAATCGAGGTGCAAGTGCAATATGTGGTTGCCTGTGCAATTGTGTATGTACAGTAGAAATGTGACACAGTGACATACTAATGACTCGATCATTTCCTATTGGAACTTGTATGAATGTGACCATGCAACCTCTACAGTTTTCCTCTAGCATTTTCGCTTTACCTTTCTTTTTAATGGTCATGAAACATGTAAAATTGTTGTTTGTTGACTACACAGATTTTTGGGGTATTTTACCAGTGATGTATAAATGTATGGTTCTCTGGTGTGGTTGTGGGCACTAAATATTTACCCTGAACTTTTTTCCAGATGATGGGAGTTATTTGTTTGGTAGCCGATACGATGTACAATGGCTTGTGTAGCAAGATACTAATGTTTGTAGCATTTCTTGTTGGAATTTGTTCATGAATGTGACTGCTACTTTGTCTGCAATATCTCTGAGGTTTGATTTAGACAAGGTCACAAGGCTGGTACAGTCTGAAGACATTGCAGTGTGTTGATTTCATCAAACAGAAACTAGTATAGCTGCATGCTTCACTTCTATGCCTATCTTCATTTTGTTTCATGGAGCCTCTTAGAGGCCCCATTTGGTGGAGGTCCTGCTGGCTTGGCTCCAGCTCCTCCGTGCACTAGCAAGGAGCCATTTTGTCTTTCTTTTCAAAATGAACTAGGAGCCAGTAAATGCACTATTTGTTTTGCTTCACCTGCTCTATCTCCTCTGCGCACCTTAGCAAGGAGCCGGAGTCGTGCTAAATCGCGCTCCATGGCAACACCATTCTAGTTGAAGACCTTTCTAGTTGTGTTTATATATTTTGAAGATTGCTAAATTAACAATACAACATTACTGTTTGGTTAACAAAGCTGACTCCAGTTACTTAACCTTGGATTATTTACTTGCTTTCTTCTCTACATGTCATGGAGCCTACTGTTGGGACAACTTCAATGGCTCCTAGGGTCTAGTTGTGTTAGCATATAGTTTATCAGAATGTTTTGGGATGCAGTTCAATCGTGAACTGTTGTATATAAATGAACTTTCCAATGAAACATTCTTCTTCGTTTGGGGCTGACCCTGTTGATAAGTTGGTAATTATGTAATAGATGGTTGTGCCTCTACCTTATCTGATCTGAATTAACTAGTTTCCTATTTTCAATTTTGTGGTTTTCCCTATCTTCTATGACTTGAAACAAATTCTTATGGAGCAAATTGTATGTCACATTTTGTTTTTCGAACGAAGCGTCTAGTAAATTACAAGTCCACTTTGTGGGTGTATGTTAGTTCATCTGGTACTCAAATGACTTTCCCGTCTGTATTTTTCCTGCTTATTTTTGTACTTGTTATTGATCTAGCATGTAAAGATTATTGCCAATGATGTGTAAACCTGGACAGTCTGCTGTTGCTCAGCAATTGCTCTGAATCATCGCCAGGCTTGAGCAGTGAAAGGTAGTATCAACATTCAGAGATTGTTGTGTATTCATCACTTCTGTTAGCATAGCTGTGTGTTTGTGTTTTTGGTATGATCGGAGCTTATCGTCCTTGCGCTTAATGTTTCTGCTTATTTGGTGTTGTACTGCACATGGCAATGGGTTAAGAACTATACCCTTCGCATACATAATTCTCAGAAAATATCTGACTCCGCTTCTGTGGAATGTGTCATAATGTTTTACTATCTTCAAAAGATTACCGATTTACCATTGCTACACCCACCGTTTTCGGTGTTTGTGTGATTCTCGTGAACGCATTCTTCTAAACAAATAGATTAGCGACCTTAGCTATCTTTTATTACGCATTGACAATCACACAGCTGTAGTTATTTGAAATTTGCGAAAAATCTACCTGCAATAACTGAAACACTTCCTCTGTTTTTCTTTTTCTTTTTGTGACATCTTTGTGCATTTTTTATGAAAAAAAAGAGAAATGCCCAACGGGAAAGATAGCTTTCGAACTGGACCGTTTCCATACATGATTACAATCTGGGCCTGGAGTCGGTTATGGGCCGCAGCCCATGCACAGCGCAGGTGCGCGGTCCATCTGCCTTGCGCTTCTCCTTGCTCAGCTTCCTCGGCCAGTCCGCCGCGCACGGCGCATCTGTTCCTTCTGCTCTGCGACTGCGAGCATCCGTGCTCGTATCGTAGTCTGTTCGTCGCCGCTGCTGCCGTTTGGTGCTTGCCGCCGCTCTTATCTTGTTCCGGCACCGCGTCAAAGGGCCGTTCCTCTCTAGGCGCCTGGTAGATCTCCCCAAATCAACCGGGCAAGCCTTACCGCCCACTTCACTATGGCGGAGCCCTCGCCGCCGCCGGCGTCGAACGCTGGCCTCCGTATCCTCCTGTCAAAGGACCGGCCGGCTCCCTCCCCTCCTCCCACCGCCGCCGTCTCCAGCCACGCCGACCGCGACCGCATCATCGTGAGCTCCCACTCCCTCCCTCTCATCCTGTTCATGAACCCTAGCTGCAGTCATAGTAGAAAATTCATGCATTGCAAATCACCACGAGCTTCCATCCAGGCGTTGTAAAAACTGTTAGTAGTGGCGTAGCTAGGGGTTGTGTGAGAGGATGGAGAAGGAAAGCTGAAAATTTAGTGAAATTGTCTCTGCATGCTACCACACATGTGCTCTTGGTGAAATGTGATCTCTTTGCTCTTTTCAGGGAGTTTTCTGGAGCGCGTTGTCTAGGAATGAACCCCCAGAAACATTTTCCCTTCAGACAGTTCAGGAAGCAATTAAACCTCAGGTATCTACGTTCGATCTGGCATTTGTGAATCTTGATTTGATGGTGAATCGTTAGTGATTCATGTTATCATTTTCCTCTATTTTATTTGCTTGTGTTTTAAGTAACCTACCTATCTGATTTGACTTGTCGTTTAGTTCAGTTAATCATCTGATTTGACACGCATATCTCATTTCACAGAAGGAAACCGTGTTGGTTCTAGAGGAGAACCAATCCTTGGAAAATGCTCTTCGAACATTGCTGCAGGAGCTTGTGGTAACTTTCTATGTGGCTACGCTGTCCTTTGATCTCACTTGATGATAAATTGGTTAGGGAGTGTTGTCGGCACATGCATATTTCTGGGTCATTGCATCTGTTCTGAGCAGTAGGGTTTTAATGATTATTTCTAAAAGAAAGCGGAAGGTGTGGCTGCATTTTTATTTGCAATCCTAGAAAATTACATTGATTGCTGATTCTGTTTTATATGGAGAGTGTATTTCCATATTTCATTTGCAATCTTAGAAACCAACATTGATTGCTGATTCTGTTTTTATTAAATCTGTATTCTTAGTCATCTGCAGTGCAATCGGGTAAAAAGATCATGCAATATGGGAATTCATTGGATAGCGGAGAAAGTAACTGCCTGATAACTCGCCTTCTTGGTCAGTTGCAGTTCTTCCAACATTCTTTGTTCAAATCTATACCTATCTGAGGACCTTATGGCATCACTTTCTCTTTTTTTCTTGAACACTATTTGGTGCCTGTGTAGCATTAGTTTCTGTTCTGAGAAAACAATGTTCTTCCATGATAGATATTGTGCTTTATCTTTGCGAAAGAGGGCATGTTGAGGGTGGTATGGTATTCCAGCTGTTAGAAGACCTAACTGAAATGTCAACAATCAAAGACTGCAAAGATATCTTTGGGTATATTGAGAGCCAACAAGATGTACTGGGGAAGGTAATTGTGATCCTTATTCTGTTTGGTTAGTTCTGGTTAAGTATAGAAGATGCATGTTTGTAACTTTGCTGATCGATTATCGTTTTGGGTTTTTTGTAGCAAGAACTTTTTGGACGTGGAAAACTAGTTATGCTAAGGACTTGCAACCAACTTCTTCGCAGACTATCGAAGGTTAGGTTCAGTTGTTTTGTTGTGTCTACTCTTTGAAGTTTAGATTTACTGTTGTTCCCACATTTCATCTTGGTTAAGTGGCCATTTTGTTAGCCAGCTGATTACCTTAGTTATCCTGTATGTAAAAAGTAATACCCCCCCCCCCCACCCCCCCCCCCAAAAAAAAAAAAAAAAAAACACTAAGAGGAACTATGTGGCATTGCCAATAAGGAGAAATAGACACCAAAATTGAAGTAAAAAAGGACACGAACCTGGGTGGTAGGCATACCAACTGAGCTCGGCTCAGTTCCTAGCGACCTGGTCTGTTAAACTGATTAATCAAAACTGAACTGCGAAGTGTGTTAAGTTAGAGATTTGCTAATATCCTTTGCTCTAAGCTAAATGATTGATTGTACGATATCACCAAAATCTTGAACTTCGTGAACCAACTCTTTGTATGAATTGGAGTTTTTCCAGCACTTTTTTTTTTGGCTGAAGAGTAAATTGCACCACCTAGGCCTGGTGCAAGCGGTAGAGTCTTACCGCCTGTGACCGGAAGGTCCCGGGTTCGAGTCGTGGTCTCCTCGCATTGCACAGGCGAGGGTAAGGCTTGCCACTGACACCCTTCCCCAGACCCCGCACAGAGCGGGAGCTCTCTGCACTGGGTACGCCCTTTTAAACTTATTAGGTGTGCCACTTAAGGTCCAAATCTCCCTAATTAGCATAAAACTTGCCTATGTCACTTGCTAGCATGGCACCTAACATGCAGGGGGCATGACAGTGGTGACATTTCTTTTATTGTAAGAATTTAGGGACCCAAATGCCATCATGGTGCATTTCATGCCTGTTGAACCAGCATTGATGTTCCCTTCATTCTTAAATATCTCAGGCAAATGATGTGGTGTTCTGTGGGCGCATTATTATGTTTCTAGCACATTTTTTCCCATTATCGGAGCGTTCAGGTTTGCATATTGTATATCCCTTTAACCATTCTCACGTAGTTGGTCTCTTATGGGTAAACTACATATAAGTGTCTATGTACACCATTCATTTTGTTTGTCTACTTTAACAGCTCTCAACATTAAAGGAGTTTTCAACACGTCAAATGTAACCAAGTATGAAAAGGATGCTATGGATGGTGAGTATGACTCATCTATGTTAATACTGTAGTGTTTTATTTCGTTTATTACACGTGACCTCTGCAGATGAGTTGTTTTTTGTTCACTTCTGTAATCTGTCTCCCTAAATGCTGCGTCCTCATGTATTCTTTCGTTTCTCAGGAATCTCTGTTGATTTCAACTTCTACAAGACCCTCTGGAGTCTACAGGTTGATATTTGGCACTTCTGGTTATTCTATGGAGTTGGAAATTGTCGCTAGATATCATACATTCTTCTTAATCATCGACATTTTTTGTTAATGATCATTTCTTGAATATTTATGTACCAGGAACATTTCAGTAACCCAGCTTTGACTTCTACAAATGCAGCAAAATGGCAAAAGTTCTCTTCTAATTTGGCGGTACATCCTTTCATATAATTTTCTTCCAGTGACATGATTTTATGTTCACTTTGCAATTACTGTGTCCTGTGGCCTCATTCTGAATATCTGATACTAAGTTAATAATTAACTTCATTCCAGGTTGTGTTGAGCACATTTGAAGCTCAACCTCTTAGCGATGATGATGGAAAACTTAACAGTCTCAACGAGGAGGAAGATGCCGCTTTCAATATTAAGTACCTGACTAGCAGTAAATTAATGGGTTTGGAGGTAAAAACTTTTGGGCAGGTGGCTCTACTTTTCTTTTATTATTCACAGTTGTGATATAATCATTCCATTCTTTCAGTTGAAGGACCCAAGTTTTCGACGCCACATACTTGTTCAGTGCCTTATATTTTTTGACTATCTCAAGGTACATAAACTTCGGAAGTTGGGATGATGCAATGACGGCATGTATTAGGCAAGTCATACAAGGCAAAATTCTATTTAATAAAAATGCTTAAGCTAATCTTCTATGTTGTACACCTACGTGCACTTGTGTGAGAGCATGTACTATAATATTCCCTTTTTCTGTTACAATACCATTTTACCGCTATTCATTTCATTTGACTAGTGTGTTATAGGTCACTGAAGTGCAGACTGCTGACAAAGTTATTTTGTTCCTCAGGCGCCTGGAAAAAATGACAAAGAAGGTCCAACAGGGAGCATGGTCAGCACTGAGACTTTGACATTTTTCCCTCCTTATGCAGTTATATACTTGACATGAACATTTCTACATATTTGTTGTTCGATATTGCCACTGTCAGTTCTCATGAAATCCTTTTTTCTTCTTAAGCATCTTGTGCCTGTATCACTAGACTGCAGAGAAGGGTTCTGTAAAATACTAAATATACACATATTTTTATAGTCCACAGCTTGATACTGTCCCACCAGTCTTTATACATGAAAGTTAAACCCTAAATAACAATAATCAAGTGCCGTTGTCCAAAAACATGTGAAGTGTTGGAGGACTATCTGATGGTTTAGGTTCTTCCATTTAGAAATGTCAAGATGCACTCAAAAGAATCTAGAATAGTGGTCACGTGTACTCTTCAGTTGACTAATAAAGTTACTGTTTTTTCTCCCAAAACAATGCCCCACATACATCTTTTGTCTCCCATATCTCCGGCCCAGCTGAACTCAATCATATTCTTCCTGCTCCGTAAGTGAAGACAAGATTATATCCATCTCATCCATATGCATGGAAAATTTGCTCTTCCCTCCCTACTCTCCTTAAATCCCATACGAAGTTTCATCCATTACAGTTACAGATGTTCTATACTTCTATCCCTGAAGCTTTGTGTGGGTTTAACACTAGTTTTTAGTAGTTGCTGATTTCATGGCTTACACTTACACCAAAGAAATTCAAATATTTACTTTTTATATGGATAAAAATAGGTGGCTCCATAGAGTAAGTTGTGGTTTGCATGGAGTGTATGCAGGAACAATATGATATTCGAATAGTTTGAACTGACTAAGCTAGTTCTTTCAGTATTGATGGCTCTCAAACCATGGTTCAACTGTGAATAATTTGTCCCGTATATTTTCCCTTCAATCAGAAAGAGGAAATCAATTCTTGTGAAGAGCATGTTAAGAAGCTTCTGGAAATTATTCCCCCCCAAAGGAAAGGAATTTCTGAAAAGCATTGAACATATTCTTGAGCGGGAGAAAAATTGGGTATGCTTTTTACTGCACATGGTTCAAAGTTTTTTTTACCTTTATTGTTGAAACTTACACAACCAATGATTCTCATCCTTTATATCTTGAAAAGGTTTGGTGGAAGCGAGATGGGTGTCTTGCATTTGAAAAACCACCCTTTGAGAAGAAACCAGGTCAGGCTGGAGGTAGAAAACGGTATGCTACTTGCTTAAGGCACCGGGCTCACTGTCAGTCAATTGTTTCTATTGATTATCTCGTCAAAACTTGCCTAGATCTGTCTAGGAAAGGTTAACAAGAGAGAAATTATAATAACAGAATTGTATGCATTATTAAATTGTCAATCTTTAACTTATATCTAAGAAAGACCGTGTCCAATCATATTATAGTTTATGTTATGACTCTGCTAAGGTAAAAGAAAACATGGGGATATTTTGCACAAAATCTAAATCTTTAATGTTGCAACTTTGAAAGCTGATTGGTGTTCATTATTTCCACTTCCTTTTTATACTTTGCTTCCATGACCAGAAGTAAGGTGATATTGCATGCTTTCTTGCATTGTAGGAAGCCAAGGTGGAGACTGGGAAACAAAGAGCTCAGCCAACTTTGGAAATGGGCAGAACAAAAGCCTGTATGTTGCACATACATCTCCCCACTATAGTGCGAGTTATGAATAAAGTCAGCACAAATTTATAGGTTTCGGGCCGTTGATATTAAAAAATATTCTTATGTTCCAAGAATCATTGCGCCACTGTCCATTTCTGCCTTTGTATATATACTTATATAGAAATAACTTCAAGTCTTGGTGCCAGTCTCTTTTCATTCTGTTAGTTCCCCTCTTTAAATTTGAACTTGTTGACTAGTCTAAAAATATCTAACTAGTTTGGCATCCCTAAGTGATTAACGCTATAAAGTAATGCTTGTCCCTTGAATTAAGGTTTAGACTTTCTTTGCATTGTTTGAAAAAATGTCAAGTTATATATAGGGCCCTTCTCCCTTAGTTATGAGCATTGCTACTTCTTTTCTTCTGTATTCTTTTACTGGTTATTTCTGTCGTACAATTTTCTTTCATTTAATCTAACCACTCACATCTTTATTGGAGCTGTAGAATGTTTTGACTGATCCTGACCGTGCCCGCATGCCATCAATTACGGAATATTGGAAACCACTTGCAGAAGATGTAAGCACTTTGGCTTTCTTGCGTCTTTTTTTAATAGAAAGTTACATGGCACCGACCTTGATGGTTATTTTTGCACTTTGACCATTCATCCTTTTGCTGTAAACGAAGTTTTAAACAGTCTTGTAATTACAGTTGTACCTATGTTAACACGCAGATGGATCCATCTGCTGGAATTGAAGAGGAGCACCACCACAAAACTAATCGGGTAACTTTGATTTCAGCTATGCTAATTACTCGATTACTGTTTTTTTTGAAATTATTTACTCGATGGGAAGTATTTCTCGAGCTTTCTATTGAGTGGATCAGGTGGACCCTGCTAGCTAATTATGTTCCAATTGTCAGAGCTCTCCATGAAGAGACTTAGCTTGGACTGCTGTTATAATTAAGTGCTATTGAAAATATTAATGTCTTGTTAGGCACAGCTGCTGGAACTTATTGTCTTATCGACACTTAGTTTTTTATTACCTTTTCGTGGAGTATACTCCCATAAAAGCAGTATTGTGCTTGCATGTTTGGATAAATGTTGAAATAGGAACATTTGCCTTCAACTAATACAACATTGAAACAACCTCCTGATGGCCTGACCCTACTTGCACATACTGCCATTGGTCACATGTACTTGGAAACTATGATGGCTCCAGTCACATTGAAAAGAGTTTAGAAGAGGC
Organism: Miscanthus floridulus; assembly: GCF_019320115.1. Taxonomy (NCBI): domain Eukaryota; kingdom Viridiplantae; phylum Streptophyta; class Magnoliopsida; order Poales; family Poaceae; genus Miscanthus; species Miscanthus floridulus. The sequence goes on along the minus strand of NC_089581.1, from coordinate 176,177,319 downwards.
CATTTTTTCATGGGCACTGGATTTTGGGGAAGTAGCATTACATGTTTGATTTGCATATAGGTAGTAGATTGGTCTAAGAGCAGCTTTTGTGTGACAGGTGTACTGCTGGAAAGGACTACGGTTTTCAGCCAGGCAGGACTTGGATGGATTTGCCCGGGTATGTGAAGCTTTACAATGTAATTGTTTCATTCTTGAGTGCTAGTAGGGTGCAAGATTAAATGAATATGGATATTGATCACCATTTCCATTTCAGTTTTCAGACTACGGGATCGAAGGAGTTGTACCTTCAGAACTCCTGCCACCTGAAGTAAATGCCAGGTTTTCTTCTAAGCCTGCAGAAAAGGTTAAGCGGACGAGAAGGGAAGATTCAAAAGGCGTGTCAGCTCAACCCAAAGAGCAGCAGGTACCCTGACCATCTTCTTGACCATAACTTGTCTATATAAACACCAACACTGTCATGTCTACATTGTTGCTATGGACTCCTCTGCAGGTTGCCGCGACACCAGAAACCGACGGCGGTGGCAGCGGTGGCGATCTAGAAGAAGGGGCCGCACCAATGGATTCCGACAACGGCGCGGTGGAGGATAGTCAGAAGCGGAGCCCAGGGGAGGTCTCTGGCCCTGAAAGCGGGCAGTGCGAGCCTGAGGCGGATGCCGATGATAACGTGAAGACTGAAACCACCAGTAGGTATGCTCGTGCCGGAGAGAAACAGTAGATAGAGTAGTATAAAGTGGGCGATGCTGAACCATTCTGCCCAGATTTTCCACCGACATTGGGCATTTTTATAGGCACCGCGAGACTCAATTTGAGACGTTTGTTAGCTTAATATCCCGCAGTAGCGTGTATGTGTAAATTGTTGCCCTGCAGTAGCGTGTGTTGTATGTTCAGTAGGAGTATATAGGCAGAGGCTAAACCGGCCCTCTGTCCGCTCGTCTGATCATATCATAATTTGCAGTAGATCTGGAAATGAAATTAGATTATTTATATTTATTTATTCTCCATAAATGTGAGGTCCCGGCGAGCCTTTCAAATGGTAACAGGATCAAGTCGTGTGAGTTTGCCATGTCGCATTAAACAATCGGAACAGGTGAATTTGGTTGGTTTGTTAGGTTGTGTATGAATTAATGTATACATATGTAGTACTAGATCAAATCGCATTGCCTCCGTGTTTGAAGTTTTAAACCGCTGGAGCGGTCGAGCAGCACCACGGCCTCGTTCGCGTGTCCTGATTCGTTTTTTTTTATTATCCAAAACAATATTTTCTTTTACAGATTTATCCAGATTTTTTTAAAATTCCTCCATACGAACGGGCCCACATGTCCTCCAGTTCCGTTGCAGGCCGTTCATTCCACTGGTGTGCAGTGCAGGGCACCTGGACGGCTGAGATCAACGTTTGGACGCCGCACAGCGCGTGGCTTGTTGGTTGGAGGACGCGAGTCACGAGCGCAGCAGTGGCCACTGCCCAGTGGGGTGTCATCTCATGGGCTGGGTGCAGTGTGTTCCGTAGCATAGCCGGCTAGCCGCCCGCTGATGTATATGTAGCCGGATGGGATGGCCCTTCTCTTCGTCTCGCCTTTCCAGTAGTACAGGCAGCGGCAGCAGCAGCAGAGGAGGGACGCCTTCTTGTCAGCTTGTTCACACTCCACAGTACACAGAGATCAAAAAAGTGCTCGAGGAGCTGCTCTTCTTCTTCCGTCCTTCCCATTCCCAGCTGCTGCTCCTTTCCTCGCAAGGACAAAGAATGGAGTCCTCTCCTCTTCTTCCTCCATAGCTGGCCTCTGCAACCTCCAGTGTAGAATACTGCGGAGCCGTAAGTTCATCTCCATCTACCTCTTGTGTTTACTCCCGTTGCTCTTTATGTGCAGCCTTGCAGGTAGACTGGCGATCTCTCCATCTCTCCTGTTCTTTTCTTCTTTTTTTTGGAGGAAAATCTCTCTTGTTCTTGCTACGCCGCCCGCCAATCCTTACCTGTTTAAAAGCGAGTTGCATTGCGTCCTTTTAAGTTAAGCTGCGTTTCTTGAGTTTCTTTTTCTTCTTCTGTTCTTCTAGTTCTTGATCTTGGTGTGTGGACAGCAGTAGCAGGTTTTACCTCTGAGCATAGCTGAGCTGCGTGCCTCGCAAGCCATCTATTACTGTTACCATGCAGTGTAAACAGTGCTGTTGATGGTTTTGCAGATTGGTAGGAGGATCACTTTTTTTTTTCATTTTCCACGGGGGTTATTAATATTCTTTACCGGGGGGGGTGCAGGTAGGAAAAAAAAGGCAGCGCGAATTTGTAAGCCTAATTAGTACACGGTTTGAGAAGGTGGTGCTACAGTAAGATATGTGCTAACGATTGATTAATTAGACTTAATAAATTCGTTTAGCACGGATTATGTAATTTATTTTGTTTTTAATTAGTATCGAGCATCACACCGCTAACTAACACCCAGAAACTTTACCCTCTTGATTTATACGGGACCATAGAAATCTGCTAGCAGCAGTGCAGTAAAAACTCTGTTAGGAGTAGGAGGTACTAGGACAATTAATTAGAGCATGAAAATTGCAGTGTTCTGCAGCTGTAGTACTTGTATATGCTGGATGCCGCTGCCCCGCCCCCTCAAGGCCTCGATCACACTTTTGCGTGCAAAGTAATAGGAGTACTGTAACTCCTGGACATGGTGTTTATTTATTTTATTTGCCAGAGCCAGCCGTTTGCCAATAGGAGTAATAATTATTTGGGGTTACGGTGAACCTAAGGAGTATTGTACCAAGCCATCCATTTGAAATGCTCCCCGCCAATGCAAGGACACGCATTTGTTTTTTTCACCGCAAACACGCCGGCCCCCACTCGCAGATAGAATAGAGGTAGGAGTAGTAGGGTAGAGGCGGTAGGGCAAGGCATGGGCGTATGGGAGGTTTTTACCACCGTCCACCGGGCACAGCAAGGGCGACAGCACGCCTCGCTTGCCGTGACATGCTGCTGTTTCAACGTTGTACAGGACGCTACAGTGGAATGTGTGTGTTTTTTTTTCTCTCACACTGGTATTTTACGTGTTTTAGTACATACATAAACGTACTAGTACAGAATGGGTGTGTGTTCACGATGCTACTAGTAGCTGTGAGATTGCTTGTTTACCCATCCTAGGCTGTGCCTTGTGTCAGGTGGCATCGTCGGGGGTCCAAGCGACGCAAAGCGAAGCGACGAGGTCGCCGCTGCCCAGCTGCTGCTGCTGCTGCTGCTGACACGGGGCACAGGCAGAGCGGAGCACGAGGACGAGAGAAGGGCAGCGTGGCTGCACCTGCTCCCCTGCACCGCGTCGGAGGAATCGAATCCCGTCAGCGTCTCTGCATGCAGGCAGGCGGCTGCTCCTACATGGAGTCGGAGCGGGCGGAATCGGCGTCGGCCCCTGTGGATGCGATGAGCTGCCGCTCGCCAACGTGCCCGCCTTGGCTCCAAGCGGCCATTGCAGGTCCGTCGCTCTCGCCTCTGTGTTGCTTGCTCCTTGCTGTTTCTACTTTCTACTACCCTAGTACCTCCCCTCCTCTCTTTTCCTTAGGCCTTGTTGAGTTCAAAAAAAACTTTTTCTAAAAAGTGCTACAGTAGCCATCATATCGAATCTTCCGATACGTATATAAAGCATAAAATATAGATGAAAAAAAAAACTAATTACACAGTTTGGTTGGAAATCACGAGACGAACGTTTTAAGCCTAATTAGTCCACGATTGAATACTAATTGTCAAATAAAACGAAAATGCTACAGTAGTCAAATTCATGAATTTCACCCGACTAAACACAGCCTTAACCTGCATCGATCCTCCTGTGCTGCCGCTGCTGCGCCAGACACAACAGAAAATCAATGTGGTTGTGGGTGTGGCGCAGCGCAGCACAGCAATGTGATGCACGATTGATCAGCATGCACCATCACATTCATAAATGGAAACGGACCCAGACCCAGACCCAACCCATCCTCGTAAGTTGTTTTTACTGAACGTATGTGCTGCAGCCTGCACCTGTACGTACGTATCAGTGTGCTGCTGCTGTCTCCATGAAGTTCTAACATCGCAAGAACTTAACATTTGCAATTAATTGCCGCGGTAGATTTTGCTTGCACAGTTGCGCTGTTTAAATCCCACTCCTTCCATCGTGGCCATGAGTTCGTTCCGCTTCTGCATGCGAAAACAAGTGGAGTGGAACAAGGAGCACTGAACAGCAGGAAACGAGGCCACGGGCGTCCTTTGAATTTTTGATGATGCGCATTCACGACGCACAGGTATCCTGGACCTCTTTCTACCTAGATGAGCTAGCTACCGACAAGTATTCCATGGCCTCACGCATCATGTTCACATACGGAGGGCATGGCATTACGTAGGCTTGCTTTTCACTGTGACTTCTCTTTTCTGAAGCAGGGTCACTTCTTCTTCTTCTTTTTTAAAAAAGAAGAAAAAAAACTCAGTAGAGTTTCTATCTCTTCTTTTCGAAATAAACCCAGTTTAGTAGAGTTTTTTAAACAAAAACTACGGGGGCTCGTTGCCTTGCTTTTGAACACTAGCTTCCTCGTGGAATCTCTCTGTCCTCTCTTTTGGATACCATTCTCCCTAGCTTTCGCCCCAACCATCTTGCCTGCTGCAGCGCGTCAAAATTTGAAAATTTTGAATCGAGCCGCATGGCTACTGCTGCTGGCAGTGGGAGGAGACAAAACTTGTCTAACAATCATTCCAAGTCAACGGATCCATCCGCAATGCGTACGCCTGCCTGTATAAACAAATTCCCTGAATTGAAGTAGTACAACCTCTCGTCGTGTCAATGCTGGGCCAAAGGTTGGCAGGACAAAGATTGTTTCAAAAAAAAAAGATGGCAGGACAAAGATATCGCACTGTCACGCCCTCACATGTTGTACAGCCACTCACTCACTCATCTTTTGTAGCAATTCAAGTACTTCAATTCACATACAGTACTTACGTTCAAAAAAATTCAAATGTAATTACAACTTACAACCAACTGTCCTGAAAAAAAAAGAACTATTCTGATTACCATTGAAATTTATAAGTTTGCTGTGCCCGTTTCTGTTTAACTATTCTGATCATAATAACATGTGGTGGCAGTAACGTTGGTTTACCTCATCATTGACATTACTAGCAACATTTGTTTTTTTTTAATTGTCTTAACTAGTCCATGGGTCGTAGTAATTAGCTTGTTCGCTGGTTTGTTTATGGCTTAATAAGCTCGGCGGCTGCTCGTTCGTTTTGAGAGAAAAACACTATACCTTTTAATTGTCTTAACTAGTCCATGGGTCGTAGTAATTAGCTTGTTCGCTGGTTTGTTTATGGCTTAATAAGCTCGGCGGCTGCTCGTTCGTTTTGAGAGGAAAACACTATACCATGGTCGGTAAGCCCTGGCTGAAACCAACACACGAACAAGCTGACTATTCCTGGTGATTTTTTTTCTTGTCAAATATTCTTACTGAAACTGACGAATGGTTCCTTTGCCTTCTGAATTTGATTTTGGAAAAAATTGCTTGCAGACATCGAGCAGCGGGTGCGCGCGCTGGCGGTGGACGAGGCGCCGCCCACGGAGCACTCCTTCGCCGAGCGCGCCGACAACTACTACCACAAGCGGCCGCAGCTGCTGTCCCTCCTCAGCGACCTCCACCGCCGCTACCTCTGCCTGGCCGACCGCTACTCCCAGTCGCTGTCCACCCTCCACCACAGGCACCACTCCTCGCTGCCGGCGCCCGCCGTCTCCGACTGCGGCTCCTCGGATGTGGACGACCGCTGCTCCGACGACGCCGACAGCTCGCTCTCGTACCAGCACCCGCTGGGTGCCGGGGTCAGCAGCGGCACTAGCACTAGCAGCGGCAGCAGCACCACTGCCGAGGCCGAGCTGGTGGTGGCGGAGCTGGTGGCGGCGTGGGTGGAGCGCGACGTGCTGGCGGACGAGGCGGCGCGGCGGGCCGCAGAGTCGGTGCGCAAGATCGAGCTGCAGGGGAGCCTGGTGGAGGTGCTGGAGTCGGAGCGTCTGGTGCTGCTGGGCGAGAACGCGCGCCTGGGCTTCCGCGCGTCGGCGGCCGAGGACGAGGCCGCGGCGGCGGCGGCCGAGCTGGGATACACGCGCCGCCGCGCTGCTGAGATGGCCCGCCTCGTCGTCAAGCTCCGCGAGGACCACCACGTGTGCATGCTGGGACGCAAGATCGAGGCGCTCCAGGCGCAGGTGTACGCGCTGGAGCTCCGTAACCGCGAGTGCTACGAGGCCATGGCGGCCTGGGAGGCCGAGCGCAGAGTGGCGGGCGCTGAGATCCAGAGGCTCCGCGCCGAGAACCGCCGCCTGGCCGACGAGGCTGCCGCGACCGCGGCGGCGGCGGTGATGGCGAGGAGGAAGCGCAAGGGGAGTGGCGGGTGGTGGGCCAGGGTCAGGATGGCCTCCGAGTGGACGCCGTGCGCGCCTGCCACGACGGTCACAGTCAGGAAGGTCGGCGAGCAGGGGAAGGGGAAGGACGACGGCAAGTACTACTACGGCGGTGGATGCTTCTGCGTCTAGAGACGAGACGAGACGAGACGGCGGCGCCGGCGTTGGACCCTTTTTGGCGCGGCGTCGATCTAGGGCAGCTCTCCTTTTGTTAGTACCTCAGTAATTATATAATTACGACGAGTAATTCAGGACTTGGCAAGTGAAGGTGAATGCTGGTGGTTGTTAAATTATTGAAATATCATTCTAGTTCTACTACCAAACGTGTTCGTAAGTTGCAAGGAGAGAAAAGCTACCAAATATTTATGGAAATTGAGAACAGATACATATCTATTTATGTTTCACTCTTTCTATAAAATTTTAAAGCTATAATTTATTAATTTTATGATAACTATGACATTCATAATATAAGCTGATTTTGTATCATCACTTTAATATTACATTGGCTTATGCATATTAGACACATTATTTAGCATGATATGGACAACAAACTACTCTAGATTGTAGTTTACTATTTGATTAGTTGGATCATCGGCTAAATCAGACTATAATAAGTTTTGTTTGTAATCAAAATTGCATCAATAATTTTAGCGGTGTAAATATATATTTTTTAAGGAATAGATAAATTTCAACTGCTCATACTATTATTTTTATATGTATTGTTTGTTTATTAATATTTATATGATAAAAGGGAAAAAATGACGAAAAATCAATCGAAAGTTAACAACAGATGCAATCGGATGTGAAAAAGAGGACCGTGAAAAAAACGCAAGCCAATAGGATACGGTAAAGCGGACAAAAAGAAAGATAATTACAAAGAAACTTCTCACACTAACAAGAAAACAGGAAAACAAAAATAAAAAGGAGCAAAACCCAAAACTCTTCGTGATTTGAAATTATGATAAGCTTTAATATTCCTGGTCTCCTTCGTAAAACAATTACTAGTATTTGGCTGGATTTTGGCCAAAATGAAGCTGAGGGCACGAGGAGGTCTCTCTCTCTTTATTTTTAGATAATAAAGAATAGTTCCTCCTATTTTGTATCTATATGTTCTATTTTCATCTACTATGTTAATTATAAGAGACGGAGATGAACAAATCCTAACATCTAGCACTATGTTTTACAACACCTTATCATACAACAAGCTTTATATGCTGGATTCGTTGGCGTGCTGGTTTGTGGATGATGTGAACCATCTGACAAGAAAATAATATTTTATTAAAATGCGTTTGAAAGAAATTGCACATACTGATTATTACAAGTTCCCTTTATTTGTTTCAGTTCGGCAATCTGTTTGTGAATAAATATTAGTCTACTAGTGCATTAAAATTTGTTTTAGATTAATGCATTTTATAAATTGATGTATCGATGAGCGCGGATCTCATATTTTGCCCAATGTTAAGTGATAGAAAACATTTTACAAGCGCATGTGGCATCGTATTAACGATAAAAAAAACAACATACCACCGTTATTTAAACATGCTAAACGACTACTTGTCTAGCAATAGTGTGCTGTGACAAAAGAACGACCACCGTAATACATATTATTGTTTAAATATATTATTACTTATACATGGCCCCGTTCGCTGGTCTAAAACTTGGCTGAAACTGGCTGAAAAACACTGTTCCGGCTGAATTGTTGTGAGAGAAAAATACTATTCCAACTGAAAAACAAGCCGAATATAGGATAATCCGAACAAGACCATAATTGTGTTGCCCCGTTGCAATACACAGATACTCCACTAGTATATATACTGAATGTGAGGCACAAAGCTTGTTTGACCATTTCCATATTGAAAGCATCTAGGCCCCTAGTTGGATTTCGGTAATTAATGTCAATAAAAGATTACTATGACTAACGTGTGTTTTGCAGAGGCAATTAAGTTAGGTCATGGTAATGGAGATCGATTGGGCAATCGAGGTTGTCATGCCCCTACGATGGAAATCGTTTCGGTTTTCAAAGGATGGACGACAAGGTTAAGGATAACTAGTTCTAAGTGTCGATTAGAGTTAGAGAGACACTTAGAGTAGTTTAGGACTTTGTTTTTTCCTTTGGCCATACTATGAAGGGGGGTATGAACGGGTAGCTTGACCTAGTTGAGCCTAGTGAGTTAGGTGTGGTGCACACTTGTTTAAACTAGCTCTAGGTAGCTCCTATGAATGCCTAAGATCCTTTGGAGCAAACTTCATTCACATATGTTCGAAAGTTGGAAGTGAATGGAGGGTCAAACACTGACCGGACGCTGGCTCCGGTGCGACCGGACGCTGGCCGCAGGGTCCGGTCAGTTCATTTGACTGGTGATTAAGTCTGGTGTGACCGGACGCTGGAAGGTCGTGTGACCGAACGCTGAGGGCTAGCGTCCGGTCGACTCCAGTAAGGGTCCAGACTTAGGAAAGAGTGACCGGACGCGTCCGGTCAGTGGTGACATATCTAGCGTCCGGTCGTTTACAGTAAGCATGCAAGAGCGACCGGACGCGTCCGGTCGGTACTGACCGGACCCTGACAGCGTCCAGTCATCATTTGAAAACTGTTCGCGGGTTGAACTGACCGGAGCGTCCGGTCAAAACGATCAGAGCGTCCGGTCATCCCGCAGAAGCTCATAACGGTTCGTTTTTCAGGCTGCCTTATAAATAGAGGCTCCACTCGTGAGTGGAGCAACTTTTGCTCATTCCAACAGCTGAGAAACACGTTTGTGAGTGCCAAGAAGAGCAAGGTCCTAGTGAGGTGTTTGTGATTTGAGAATCCAAGAGAGTAGCCTCACTAGTAAATCAAGAGTAGCAAAGTGTGCATCCATCTTCTCATTAGGCTTCGCGTAGTCAAGTGAGAGTTCGTGCTTGTTACTCTTGGTGATCGCCATCACCTAGACGGCTTGGTGGTGATCGGGAGTTTGGTGTTCACCCGGCGGAGCTTGTGGGTGACCCAACTCAAGTTGTGAGCGGCTTTGGGTGATTCGCCGCGACGGAGTGTCGAAGAATCAACCCGTAGAGAGCACTTGATCCTTGCGCGGATCAAGGGGGAGCTACACCCTTGCGCGGGTGCTCCAACGAGGACTAGTGGGGAGTGACGACTCTCCGATACCTCGGCAAAACATCGCCGCGTTCCTTTCTCTCTCTATTTACTTTGAGCACTTACTTTGAGTATTTAATTTAAGCAATTCAATACTTGTTTTACATCCATAGAATTGCTTGCTAGAGTAAGTTTGGAACATAGGTTGCGAGGTTGTTGTGCATTAGTTTGATATAAACATTTTTCTAGGCACAAGGGGTTAATTGGGCTATCCGTAGGATTTGATTAGTGCAAGAGAATTTAGAATTAGCCCAATTCACCCCCTCTTGGGCATCTTGATCCTTTCACACATCTTTGGCTAAAGTAATCTAATCTTTACATTGAAATAAAATATACGTTGCCCAACTACCCCAGCTCTGCAGTGTATTCTCGTCTTCCTCTGCTGGGTTCAATGTTATCCCAAGCCGTAAACGACTAATCATCGGTTACTTGCTGATTAGCTATTATTTAGGCTAAATTGACCTCTAAACATGTAGAATGAATGCTTAAATGGTAGAAAGAACTGATTAAACGAAAACGGTACATCACTATGTATCGTTTAAATAGTGTGCAAACGGACTAATTAGCCATTTAGGCAAACAATGGTTGTGTAAAGAGAGACAGGAGTACAAGGCTACGCTGCTACAGGAGAGACGTTGCAAGTGAGCAAGAGAAATAATAAACAATGTTGTTTTTTTTTTTCATATGGACCGACCATAACTATATGGATGGCTTATGGCCTATGGGCTACTTCACAATGATCAGGGTGAAGCTAGCGTAAATTATAGGGGGTGTTTTTCTCAACAATTTATTCTTAATAGTGGTTTTTCAAATTTTAGCCGGTGCCAACGTAGCTTCGCCCCTGACAATGACAAAGTATAGTCTACATATACCTATGGACTGCCTTTTTTTTCCATTGTAGACGCCCAGATCACACATTGCGCGGATTTCCCTTGAGCCCACTCATATGGTTAGGTTAGACCAGAAACATTGCTCATTCCGAGGCAAACTGAGCTTCCTAGTTGTGCCACAGCAACAACACTTACAGCCTGTTCGCTAGATCGTTTGTGCGACTTTTAAGTCAGCTGATATTGTTTTATTGTGAGAGAAAAATACTATATCCTCATAAAAACCGTTTAAGATGACACACTTATCAAGCTGCGAGCAGACAAAGCCTTCCTTGGACACTTGATTGTATTCCCTCTGGAAGAACTTGGCGACACAGAATTTGCCAGAACCCAGGTGCACGAGGTACGGATCGATCAAGTCGCATCCGTGACACTCTGGCATCGCCTCCTCCAGCACGCTGGACACCACAGGCCTGGTCCGCCTCCGCCCAGAGGCGGCGACGGTCTTGAGGTCCGACGAGCAGAGCAGGCCGGTCTTGGACGAGAAGCCAAGCCACGAATCGCACTCAGGGATGTAGTAGCGGGCACGGTCACGGAAGGGAAGCACCCAGGTGCCAGCCGACGTGTCGAAGGAGTAGGTGCCGATGCCCGGCGTCGATATCCAGATGTGCGAGCCGCCGACCACCGTGGGGGTGGGTTTGTAGCCACTCTCAAGCACATATGGCGGCGGCTCAAGGCAGCGCCAGCGCCAGTCCTCAATGTTCTCCAAGTACTTGGGGGATGGCACTCCGTCATACACAAGGGATTCGAAGCCTGGCTAGGCAGGAGCGGGGTCCTGTCCATGACGTAGAGCGCGTCCCCGACAGCGAGGGAGACCGTTTCGAACTGCTTTGGCTCGTTGAGGCGGCGCTGGTTGTAGACGGTTTGATGGCGGAGGTCGTAGATGAAGGTGAATCCATTCTCGTCGGCGCTGGCGATGAGGCTCTTGTTCTCGCCGCGTCCAAACAAGGTGAAGAAGTCGAGGACCCGACTGCCACAGTCGTGAGAGGGCGAGATGAATGGTCGCGGCAGCCGAGCATCCTCAATTCCTGATGGTCCTGTTCTTGTGGTTTGTGGTGGGGAAAAAAGAGTGTGGGCGCGTCGATGCGGCGCAGAGCGTAGTTTCCATGGTCGAAACGATCCACCAGCAGGTACAGGTACCTCCGCCACTTGCTCATCTCCGACCTGGACCTGGTCGAATGGAGGTACGGCGAATGCGTCCTTCGGTGGCCGTGGTAGGGAGGGAGATTGGAGTTTGCGGCGGCGGCGGCGCCGACTCCGAGGGAGGTACAGCAGGCGGCGCGAGGTTGGGACAGACAGCATCTTCTGCCGTCTTCATAGGCCAAATACTCTGGGCTGCCTCCTGCAGCCCACACCGAGCCGCCAGGCAAGCCTGATGTGAGTTGTGACGGGAGGGGGGTCCTTACAAGCCAGGACGTGCTGGGCCGGTTTCACAAGTCCTGCTGTGCAGTAATGTGGTGTAGCAAATTATTGATGTTTTTACGCTTCACTCAAACTCATTTGGAAGATAGCAAGCTTTTTACATGTGCAAACAGGGCCGGCCCTGAGATTTTGGTGGCCTAGGGCAACACTAAAAATTGAGGCCCCTTATAACATATGTACATCTGTTATGGCTTGTATTAGTTTGGATTGTTAGAAATGATATGCAATATAAACGACGAAGAACAGTAGATCAAACACAAGGGACACGAGATTTTAACGTGGAAAACCCTTCTAAGAAAGAAGGAAAAAAACCACAGGTACCAATTAGCAAATCTTCACTATATCAGGTGATGTTACAAACGTTGGGGATTTATAATTTTTCTTATCCCAAGACGACGGCTTACATGAAGTATATATAGATGGAAAACCCTAAAAGGCGACGATTCGCTTCGGCCCAAGCCTCCCGGCGACGGGCCTCGCTTCGCTCCGGCAGAAGTTAGCCTTTATCTTGTACATAACTGAATTTGGATCACAACTCAACATGGATGCTAAGCTAAGAATAGTTACCTAGCATGCATTACCTATTTTCAAAAAATTTATCTTGTCACATACTCCCTCCATCCCAAAATAAGTACAAACAACATAAAATTTGACTAAATTCATATAAAAAAGTACAAACATTCATGATACAAAATAAATGTCATTAGACTAGTTATAGAAATATATATTTTCATAATAAATTTATTTAAAGACATAAATACTAATACTATTTACTATCTTGATCAAACTTGAGTTTGATTGACCGGCACAAATACCATAATTGCATTCTTTCCTAGACGGGGAGTAGAAGACAGGTGCTGAAAATTTTAAAATACATTTAATAATTGAAAACTAGCACAATGCATATATACCCTACAAGGCATACTGTTACAGTGAGCATCCCTACAGCCGCATGGCAAAAAAAAACAGAGAGAGAATTGATGCACACGTTGCGATCCTGGCCTTTAGGCCTCTCATACAGCACAACACGTTGCACTCCTGTATCAGCAATACATATGCCACCTGTAGTCTGCGGTACTTCAGCTAAACTCCAAAATACTACTCCTACACAGTACACACCTACACCGTATACATACAGGGTTGAGGGCCCTTATGGCTCGGGGGGCCAGGGCGGCCGCCCCTCTCGCCCGCCCCCAGGGCCGGGCCTGTGTGCAAATGACTGCATATTGCAGGCTAGGGACGACAATGAGTAAACCAAGGTCAAGAGCAAAACCTCAACCATGAATACACGTGTTGAAGCCGATTAGGTTTATACATCAACTATGTCTCAAGGTCGGTTGCACACGACCCATCAAACGCAGGAAGCAACTTCAAGATCAGCAAGGCCGATCGAGAGATCGATGACGCCGATTCGAAGCCCGTCCTTGTCGATAGAACTCGAGAACACCTCCTGTCGGGCGCTGACTCCTCCGGATGGCTCGAGACGTATTAAAAGATCTCGTCCAGTCCATCACACATCAGCATCAGAGAGTGCATATCTCAACGCACTCACGTGTCCATGTATGGCCCCGTCCTGTTCACCAGCTGAGAGCCGGACTAGCCGTGTCACATTCTCCAACTGGTTCACTCGCTACTTCGTCTGTACAGTAGTACAATGTTTACTTCAGAAGAAAAGCATGTACGGTACGGCATGAGCTGGAGTGCTGTGCTGGACAGCTTGTGCTACTAAAGAAAAAGAAGAAGGTAATGTATAATATCAATTCTTTCCTTTACAAAATGCTATGGTCATGAATTTTACGGCCTAATAACTGATAACGGTTCCTAGCTAGCATCCATTCCTTTAATTTCTTCTATGATTCTTCATGGCATAAGCATAACTTCACCTTCCATGAAGTTTTTTTTAAGTGTATATTTAATATACTTTCATAAGCTCGAACTACCAAACTACAACGCCTATCCCCATTAATAGACAAACTTATCGTTAGATTTGTTAAAAGTGCAAGTTCTAATTTGTGAGGAAGCTTCTTACTAAACCAAAGAAAGGGCGGCTCCAGTTGTCAATTCTCTTCTCCCGAGAGCTTTCACACTGTGGGATGGGAGTCCCTTCCAAGACTTGACCAAAAGCTTATCTCTTTCATCTCAATTTAACATTTTTCGAAACGCGGCTAGACCGAGGCAGAGCAAGAGTGCAGCTGACGACATCTTTTAGGCCAATGTTGGGCGTATCAGCTATCTCACCTGGAGAGTGAGGACAGAAAACGGTCCCGATAGCGGCACTTCCGGGCAAGCGTTTATAAGAACACCTTTATTTTCTGATGATTGTTATAAGGAAATAACGTCGCTCATTTGGTTAGAAGGAATGTGTAGACATGGGCGCGCGTAGGGCCACGAAGTCACGAACGAACCTAACCACGTTGGTTACAGACTTACAGTCCACCACAACTCAATTTTGGGTGCATAATTAATTTCTTCTTATAATTATTATTATATTGAAAACTGGTAAGTTTCTTGTTGTTCTCTTTTTTTTATTTCTCATATTAGTTGAAGCCAAAAGGCTCAATCTATGAAGTAGGGTTATATTTACAAAATATGAGCAAGACTTGCCGTATATTAAAGATCTGTGTCCAAGTCGTGTTGCTTCCCATTTGTGAATGCTTAATGCAGATATGCGTCGTACCTACTACTTACATGGTTTTTCCAGAGGGAATTGCAGGCGTCCGAATGTTCGATGGGATAGGATTCCATCAGACAGTACCGAACGGCCTAGCAAAAACACGATGCACCCCACAGTATCACTGCAGTCCTTCCTCTCTGCCTCGTCCCGCCACGCACGAGTACCCAGCCTCCGTCTGTCTCACCCTACCCTGCGCCTGGCGCTCTTTCCCCCTAAACCCCTCCTCTCTCTCTCTCTCCGCGCGGACAGGACCGAGGAGCCGGGGTGAGGACAAGCACACCCCGCCACAGGACCCTAGGCGCGCCGCACGCCCCATCCGCCAGCCCCCGTCTCACCCCGCCCCTTTGCGCAGCACCCGGGCCGTGCCCCCATGATTTTCTGAACTACCTCTAAAACACGAAACACTTGCAACATGAAACAATCGAATGCAACATACATCTGAAGCAGATGAAATATTTAAACATACACTTGCAACATGTGTGTGAAACATATGCAATATCTAGACAAAACATTTGCAACTTGCAACATGAAAACACTTATTGCAACATAAGACTGAAACAGCTAAAACATTTCGAACATACTGTTGCAACATATGTGTGAAACATATGCAACATTCAAATAAGCACACTTGCAACATACGTCTGAAGCATTTAGAACGGACGCTTGCAACATACGTGTACAACTATTGCAACATCACGATCTATTTTTACAACATCCGTATGAAACATTTGCAACATACCTCTAAAACATCTGAAACAATTGAAACATACTCTTCCAACATGTGCTTTTAACGCAACATCTCCTTGTTGCTCGGTAGAATGGAGGCTCGTCGGTGTGTGGTGTTCATCGGAGCCAGCGGAACCAGTCCAAAACACATCTAAATCGATGAAATAATATCGGCAGTTGCATCGTCGGATACAATATAAGATGCAGATTCATCACCTCGAGACCTTGATTTCATCTCTGCGACCATTGATGGTGAGATCGATGACCTGGAGTCGCTGTTCTCATAGGTGGCGCCCAGAAGCACCCCTCCCCTTGTAGATAAAGGCCACAAATTGGCCGCTTGCCGATGAAATCGATGCCCACAACGACGATCTCGTCGTGGCAATCGCCGAATTCGTCGCAGGACACACGATCCTAATAAAAAATCATTTGATTTTATCAAAAAGTTTATTTGAACTCAACCCTAAGACACTAGAAAAAACTGCGAGAAAAAGGATGGGTTTCCTCCCCCTTCTTGTCTTCGGCAGACGCGCCGGAGAGGAAGAAGGAGAGGAGGCCCTAGGTGCGACAGCGGCGGCGGCGGAAGCGAGGAGTCGTTTCTAGGAGGTGGTGGCTCTACTCTAGGCAGGCAGCGGCGCTATACCCAAATACTGCCAGGGCTTACTACTTATAAGTTGATTGCTTTGTGTTTGACGTTGTGTAAAAAATGATAAAGAATCTTACAGTAAAACTAGGATTTTGTAAGAAAGTATTTAAGTATGTACTTTAACATTTGGCTAGCACAAACAAAACGGTCCTTACATTTCAAAATAAATGAATTTCTAATTTTGTTCTAAGTCAAACAATTTTTACTTTAGCTAAATTTGTTAAAAAAAAGTATTGTCAAAAAAAGGTATTGATATTTATGATACTAGATTAGTACTTTCAGCTGTCAGACTATATATATGATGCAATAAATGTTGATACTCATGTCTATAGACTTGGTAAAAATCAAAATAGTTTAACACAAAACGAAGTTAAAGATGCAATTGTCTTAGTATGTCTGTACGTACTCTCGCGTCTTGTAATATAGTGTATTCTAGATATTTTAGAATAAATTGAAAAGAGAATACAAAAGATACACATACCCTTACATATTTCCTTAATCAAACACTATCACCAACGTGACTAATAGAGATTGGTTAATAAATGGCAATTAACGATATAATAACTACCAAATTTGTGCTACTATTTAATGCAAAACTATCTCTTGTCCTCTAAAATCTCTTATGTGCTGATATTATTTTTGAATGATTGAATGTACTATAATATATTATAGTAATATATAATAGTTGTTCGGTCGATGGTTTTTGCGGCTGATAGCGGGCCGATGTCGTTTTGTTGTGAGAGAAAAGCATTGTACTATGGCTGATAAGCCAGGCTGGTAAGTTCAAGCGAACAGAGCGAATCGTTGTACCATACCTGATAAGCCAGGATGGAGAGAGAGAGTATTATTTACTGATGTTTTGGCAAGTAAAAGGCTAATGCTTGGGGCAGTCTAGGGGGGGGGGGGGGGGATCAAATGCCTCATTTCTGTAACCTTCCACCTTCCACATTCGCATGGCTACAAAGTTCACAAACAGAAAGCACTAGCGGATGGTAAAACAATAGTTTTCCCCCCTCCCACAAAATCCTACCATCTATTGGCCAAGGGCAAAACGTAGTTTTTGCAGGAATTATGCCATATTATAGCTACTAGCTCATCCATGTATTCAAGAAGGGGGCTAGAAAAATTTAGCCAGCAAACAATCGGTTGTACCTATTAGACTACTAATACTCCGTAAATCAGTTTTGACTCATCCAAACAAATCTTATGTCTATAATATATAGGGAGTGTGCAAGTAGTTGCACTACTATGAGTATGACAGGCCTATTGTGTGCATCGAGACAGTCATCTAGGCAGTCAATTATAGTATATGTCATGTTCGCTTATCTTGTAATCCGTACTTTTTAGTTTATTTTTTCAGCCAAAATAGTATTTTTCTCTCACAACAAATCAACCGGAACAATGTTTCGGTTTATTTTTTCAGCGAAGTGAACGAGGCCATAGGGGGCAACAGCAGTAAGCAAAGAGATCATGGAGGATAACAGATGGTGTTGGCCCTCAAGGCCTCAAAGCCCATGCCACGATGATAGTGAGGCAATAGCTTAGACACTAGCTTAGGGGATGTAGATATTTGGTTGGTACATTGAGAAGTTGCTTGAGCCAAACAACCACTCTCCGACGTTCGATCTCATCAATTTGGAGTTGAGATCCATGGCTGGCTATTCTCTGCTTTTAGCAACAAACCATCCTTGGCGCATCTCCAGCAGATTACTTATCTTATCTCTAATACTAAGTAACTACTTTAAATACACCTCTCTCCTTCAAATTTAGGTGATCTAGTCCCTCTCCTCTATCCACTTTAAAGATTGGGAGAGAAGAAGAAAAGCTACGGTATTAACAATAAGAGATCAACTACGGAGATTTATAGGGGCAGTTATTTTTCTCTTGTTTCAGGTCCAGGCAACATGGGCAAGTACGGGGATGTCGAGGGACGCGGTGTGTGAACCTGAGGCGTTGAAGATTTGCCCATGTTGCTCGGCGAAGTGGCGACCAAGGAAACGAGCCCATGTTCTCTGTTTCCATTACACTGCTATCATAGTTTTTTTTGTATTTTTGTGCGTAAACAAAGGGGAGAAAAGAGTATGCCCACGAGCACGACACTTTTGTTCGACGAAACACAAGGAATCGCATCGGGCGCGATGACCAAATGGGTCGGGTGCGCAGGCAGCAAAAACAAAAGGGACTTGCCACGGCGACGGCGTCCCCGACCCCACCCAGCGCATGCAACCTGACTGACCCAGCCAGTCAGTCTCAGTCACCCCACCCAGCGCTTTTTTGCCCCGTAGTCCCGTGCGTGATTGATCACTAGTAGTAGTAGGAGTACTCATCACTCGCGCAGCCCACCTCCTCCTCCCCCGCGTCCGCTTTTTTGGCCGGGCACCGACGCCCGCCCGCAGGCCCGCCAAAAATAGCAGGGGCAGGGGCCGCAGGCGCCGCGACCGATGGGCGTCAAGCAGGTCCTCGTCCGCCCCCGCTACGGCGACGGCGACGGCGACGACGACGACGGCAGCAGCAGCAGCGCCGGCCGATGCGATGATGAGGCGGTGGACCAGTCGCCGTCGCCGCCGCCCATGTCGTCCTGCGGACGCTACCTCCTCCACCGGGTCTGCAGGTTCGACACACTCGCCGGCGTCGCCATCAAGTACGGCGTCGAGGTCGGTAACGCCATTCCATTCTCTCGCCATCTTCTGCCTCTCTCTCTCTCCCTCTCGTCCGCCGATCCATCCCTCGGTCCTAGTCCGTTTCTGGGTGGCGGCGAGGTCAGGCCAACGTCTGACCTGACTCATCCCCTCCTCCGCCGACGCCGCGTTGATTGCCTGCCTCTCCCTGTGCCTGCTCTGCTCCAGGTGGCTGACGTGAAGCGCGCCAACGGCCTCACCACCGACCTGCAGATGTTCGCGCACAAGACGCTGCGGGTCCCGCTCCACGGGAGGCACGCGCCCGCCACCGCGCAGTCTCCTCCCTCCTCTTCCCCGAGCCACGCCGATCGCGCCGCCAGGTTCATATCCTCTCTTCCACGCACAACCATCATAACAGAACACCGCGTCCTTAATTTCGTCTTCCATCTATTTACCTGATTGCACTGTAAATGCAATCACACCTTTCATCACCTGTGTGACTTGTGCTATGCAATACAAATACCATTTTGCCAGATTCATTAAAAATCGTTTATTTCTTCTCTTCTCTGATAAAGAGGTTGCATCGAAACACAACAGCAGTACTCCATTCCATGGCATTGCATTGCCAGGGCATCTCTTCATCCTCGCATAGTTACATGCGTTCTATCCACGCGACTTTGTCAACAAGTCGGGCCAATTCTGGCTGAATTTTGACTTTGTGCTCGCTCGCCATTCTTGCTTCCTGGATGCGTAATTGGCTAATTGCGTATACAAGTAGAGTACATGATTTGGTTTGGCAATAATGGTCCATTTCCACAATGTTTACAAGTCAAATCACTGGCCTCGAGGATGGCAGGTTTGGTCACACACCGTTGAGAACCGGTGAGGTTGGCAGTGTTCCACCGGTGTGAAACCGACTGCCCCCTCCACGATTCACACTTTCACACTCACAGACACAGTGGCCTTGAGTGTGTTGAGCACTAACCTGACGCCTAGTGGCAGCTAGGCTGTGTTTTTTCCTCCTACACTTCCAAAGGTCTCTCTGCCACCTGTGTTCAAATGATACACAACATCGAAAGAGAAACCATGGGGAGGGAAGATGATGCACTCCTGCCTGGCAATAGATGTGCAGCAGCCTCCACAGCTCTCGCTCTCTAGTCTCTACATCACTGCACACACTTTATTCTTGACAGATACACATACACCTCTAGAACCTTGAACTCTTGCAGAAACATTAGAGAACAGTCCATACACAAAATACAGAAGTGTTTTTGTTTTTGTTTTATTCTTGAGGGATTTTGATGTAGAAGGACAGCATACTTATATTATTTAATGGATGCTCCACTATTTAGATTCTTAGTACCTCCACCCCTAGATGTCACTGCATATGCTGCTGCCTCTAGTAGTTTAATGGCGCTACCATGTGATGCCTTTTCACAATGCTGACTAAATAGTCTGCAGTGTCGGTGCTCCTCTTGGCTAGGTACGCTTCATGCTTTATATCCACAGTAACAATATTGGTTTCTTTCAGAGAATGGACTACACGTCGCCCTCCCAAAATTGTTGCTTCCTCGGACCCATTTCTTAAACCACCACGGAGCACAGTTTCGCCATCAATGAGACTTCTGCAGGGATACTATGGCCTTACACCAACTCCAAAGGGGAACCTAACCAATGAAGGCACTGAAATGGCGACGTACGCTAAAGGTAAATCCTGTTAATATCATTTGCTTGGGTTACGATTCCTGCTCTATTGCCTATTGGTCCACTGAATTTCTGAACTTTGCACCCTGGATGGCCACCTCCAGGTCATCATAGGAAAGCTAGAAGCTTATCAAGCAACTTCTCTCTTGAAAATGGAGATGGCGCTCGGGAGATGGACGATGCTGAAAAGGCCATAAGGCGGCGCCAGAAAACTGATGGTGAGTTGACAGCTAGGGAGGACAATGGCGGTAGCATGTTGGCGAGGTCTGGGCAAGGCTTGGCCCTTAGGCCAAAATCTGGCGGTCGACCAGACATGAACGGCAGCCAGCAAGATCTCTTGGCTACGTGGGTGCCCTCGTATGGGGATGGGTTGCACACTGTGAAGAAATCATCGAGCACTCCAGAGTTTCAGGATTCAGACAGCATCAGCATTGCTTCTGTATGGCTGAGGAGCAAGTGGAACTTGAAACCGGATGCTTTCACCCTCACGCTTCCTCTCCCACTCTTTGACGGCATCTCCAAGCCTCTCTTCGACAGCATCCCGAAGCCTCTCCTCGACAACATTCCGAACTCGATCGCTGCTTGGAGAAACAAGGCGGCCAAAGATTAGCAAAGGTTCATAGCTTCGTTTTTACAGCCTTTTATATTTATCGCTTGTTCTTGGGTAATTTAGTGCAGTTGCGGGAAGAAGGGCCTGGAGAAGTTGGCTTGCACTGTACCACCCCAGTCCCCCAAGCCAAAAAGAAGGCACGAACGGTTGGACACCGTAAACACAGACAGTGCTGAAACGGCATGATGGATACAGTGACACATTGCGTACACATACATACTGTACTGAATCTGCTGTGCCAAAGCAGCAGCAGATGATTTCAAGTTGGGAGCTGGGACATGAGCCTGGGGCTTTATTTCAGCCTTCGTGGGGTATTCTTTTTCTTTTTTGTATGTACACATATATAGGAATGAAGGCAAACGCCAAGCACGTGTGCTGTTCCCATGTGCTAATAAAGAAATGGCTAGTTCATCCCTCCACACTGGCAGCTGTGGTTTCAGCCTTTTTTCATTTACATTCATGACATTGATATGTATGCGAATGAAGCAATAGTGCACAGGGCATTTTTATTTGGGAATGCAGTCAAACTTCAGTATGAATTACTGAAATACAATTTGGGAATACAGTCATACTACGGTATGAATTACTGGAAATACAATGGTGTACATCTTGAATTGGAACGGTGTAAGAGTTTTCGTGTACCACTGTCGTTCCTTGGATACACGAAGCAGACACCGTCCAGACAGGACGCACAGAACAGAATGATTGTGGCATCGCGCGTGGGTCTGCCTGCTCACTACACGTTTATAGTTGAGTATTGCTGAAATCTTGAAACAAAAACGCATAGAAAAGTTAACTGTAGCTGGGATTTAAATAACTCGAGTTACAACAATCTTGGCTCTTAACCGCTGGCAAAGAGTTTGATTCCGGACAGAACAAGAGGGTCTCATCTCATTCTACAGCAGGTTGAAAAAGATTCAGCATAGGAATCTACCGTTAATGATACATATTTTAGCTGACTCAGTTCTTACGTTACCCTTACATCACCTAAAACTAACTAGTCATTGACAACAATAAAATGCCACTTGGAAAGAGTCTTGAGTCTTCATTGGGCAACATGGCAAGGCAAGCTGTTGTACACAAGGAACCCTTTGGCAACAAAAGCATATTATTGGTTGTACATATTCCCCTGCTTCAAGGGCACTTCCTTTGAATATAGGAAACCCCATGCTCTTCATACCTGGCGCGAGATACATGGCACGGCTTATCAGGTATCCAGGGCAAGTATAGAAAACTGAGGGCCTATAAAATATCAAGCTTACTCTGCTTTGGAGAACCACATTTGCTGGAACGACCCAAGGGATGCAAGAATGCTCCCTCCAATCCAAACACTGCATATGAATTCCAACAAATCAGCCATCCCATTTGCTAAGTAGCAGTAGGTTATTTGCCAATAACCTACTCCTGTCCATTCCAATTATAAGACGTGTTGGTTTTTTCTAGATACATTGCTTTTACTATGTATCTAGACATAGTATATATCTAGATGCATAGCAAAAGCTATGTATCTACAAAAGTCAAAACGTCTTATAGTTTGGATTGCAGGGAGTAACAACTAAGAAGTAATATAGACATATAGTAGTCTAACCTGAATCGTCTCTCTACTGAGTTTCCGCTTGCCATAACCTTAACACGAGCAGCTTGAGGAGACTCCTGTAGTAATTCAATGTGGAAATAATAACCAGCATTAAAAATGAGTACAGAGTGTGTTCACCATTTCTAACCAACATGAACAAAGAGAAATGTTTCATAACTATCAACTAAGATCACAAAATTGGGAAAACATGTGAACTAATATGAAATACTCGCACCATATCCAATTGTAGGCACCGAGCTACCATACTCTCCAATATAATTTATTAATCATTAAGTTTGTAATAGTTCCAGTGGGAATTATTAAATTATATTGAAATAAAATTTTAAAGCACCTTATATGGTTTCAGTTTAATACAAACCAAGATAATACAAGTATGTACTATAGTGGTTAAAGAGCTAAAAATGTTTGTACCTCTAATACTTCTTTCTCTAGGCGCTCCTTCAACTGCAGAATTGATGATGAGCCACCAGAAAGCTATACAGAATAAAAGTTTGAAGATGTTAGAATAGCATAGCAAAAGGATGTTGCTGAAGGAACTAAAATCACTTGCACATGCTACCATGCATGATACGTGTAAAGTAGTAAAATGGTCTGGAAGTCATGTCTTTACCAAGATATTGCTAAATAGCTCTTTTCGTATGTCAATGTCACACTTGTTTACACTATCAATGACCTGGGTAGAAACAAAGTATCAGCAACTTTAGCTATATATATGAAGAACTGCCATGCTGCCTGCAATGCAGAACAGTATGGACTTCATTCAACTCACCATTCGTTGAAGGCCACGGACTGATGTTGAATCTGCAAATCCATCAATCCCACGAATAGTCTGTTGGTCAAAAAAATTGTGTGAATGAAGGCTGAGATATAAGGTGAGAAAAGCAAGTCTGCTGAGTTCAAACAATTCTCTAAACCACTGCTAACATACACTAAAGAAGAAAGCAATGCACTAGCGGGGTTTCGCACAATAACATGATCCATTACAAAAACCAGTGGAGTAAAAAAAAACAGCACCAGAACAAGTTCGGGGATTACAACCTACAAATTATTCAAACCAGTAGTACTACAGACCCCTTTCCAAACTACTCACCTGGGATAGAGATGGATTAAATAGAATATCAGGAACCTTGAATCTATCAGCACCAACTTCAATAATTCTGCTCAAATATAAGATAAGTTAAGAATCCCATAAACAGAACATGCCAAAGAAAAGAAACAGAAGATTAAATACAAGAGCAGTGGAAAAGATGGGATATGCATTGCATCCACCCTCTCAATGCATCTGCAAATCCCACCTCAAAGACTATGTAATTTATCATAAAAAATCCAATTTGGATACTAGGTTATGAGATGATCCACCAATTTGCAAATGTTACGTGTATTATGATAGATACATAAAATAAAATTCAGTAAACAGTAACTTGTCCTTATTGATCCTCAGTCTCGAAACCCAATTCATCAGATGTTGAGTTATATTTGTTTTGTAGCATGATAAACTAGGTTTTTATCAAAATTATTCAGTCAGTTCCTCATGATCCATTTTTATGCCAGACAAAGATGGGTGCACAGATGCACCGATGGTTGAGGTGTGATGAATAAGCCCACAAAGGTAAAGTAACACATCTTCTTGACAGGGATGGATTAAATAACAAGAAAATAGGTGCTCATGGCTAAAGTCCAACTTACTGTCCATCAGGAAGCTCATATGAAGTCGTAGGAACATTTGCATATGCCACTTCTGCATGAAAAATAGAGCTGGGAAATTAAGTGCTATAACATAACAGCAAATGTAAAGAAAGAAAAAGGTTTAAAACCACAAGTCAATGAAACAAAATATACTTTACATTGCATTCAAGGTACACATAAAAGAAGCCAAAGGAATATTGAATTTACAATGGAAACACCACCAAAGATAACTGCTACATAAATATTACAGTTAGAACAAATAGTATACCATCAAAAGCGGTGTCTGGAACTCTGCAAACAGACTCCTTGATGTCACTAGCAATAGCTCTCTGTAATACAACAGATCATCATTGAAACCATAAAAAAAAGTTTCAACAGAGTACAGCAAAAATTACAGCTTTGTAAATGAACATACCATGCAGTACAACCTGTAACTCTCAGTTGTGTTTGGAAGATCAAGATCTACAATCTGAAACAAGGACAAACATAAAGTCACATAAAAAGTACATGCTTGGCTGTAATCTCAAGAGCATTACAGGACAACGCTTGGTATTGCAAAGAGGCATAGTGCAAACTTTTTTGTAGTATAGGTGTAAAGATAAGCAAATACAGCAATCAAATGAACAAGACATTATACATAATCATGAATAACACATGAATAGATTAAGACCCATAGAATGCGAGAACGAGTAGTAAGAAAATCACCACAGAATTTGCAAATGCCCCCAATTGCAAAGAACAGAAACTAAAATAATCAGACATAACCCCAACTCAAATTGAGCGATACACCAGAGAGAAGAAAAAGGGTCTGTACCCAGAACTTCAAACCAACGCTTCTACTTGGATTTGCTGACAGTGTGGTTACTGGCTACCAGGTATGAAACGAGTTCCTAATTGAAAGAATACGAGGCTGATATTTCTGAACCATATCGTTGGAATAACACCTAATTTGAGCTGCTAATGAAGTCGGAAAATAAAAAAGCCTGTGTTTGTTTCCAGCTATCTCAATTTTTGCATTGGTTGTATCTCTAACTATGAAAACAAGCCCATAAAGTCTTCCTTTTTTTCTCGAACCCGCAGGAGACCAGCCCGTCATTATATTAAGAACAAAGAACAATACAAGCCCAGCAGGGCCTTAACACACACCAGAAAAAACAAAGTAACAAACACAAAGTGCAAGCCCCTAAAGTCTTGCTAAAGTATTTCAAGCATGTTGGCAGATCAGCTTACATGTGACATAGTAATATTATGTATCAATAAATGGGTACGATTCAGTGGTATGGTGAGTTTTCCCTTGTTTTGAAAGAAAGCAGACGGAAACGGTTTAAATATCCAACATAGTTTTACAAAGAAATAGCACCTTATATTCTCCGGGACTGATTTCCTTCTTCTTAAATGAATATCTGGGCCTAATCTGGATAGTGAACAAACAGGAGTGAACAGGCAGCAAAAAAACTAGTATTAAATGACAGGCAAGATTGCAAGAGATAAGCTTACGACAATGCCCTTGCTCTCCAAGCTTTTCATCATACAGTCAGTTAAAAATTCACCGCCAACTGGAGAAGTCGCCACAGACTGCAATCACAAATCATGTTTGTGTATGTATCAGATAAGAATATAAGATTGAAGCGTTGTTAAATACTAGATAAGCACTGGTTGTTTACATTTTCTAATGACTGAACAAAAAGCAAGAGAAGTAATAACTAGACACATAAAGTATTGCATCATACATTTTCCTCTTACAGAGTCATAAGCCTATCACATATTGTAACGCCCCAGAGTCCAAAAGGCTTAGATCCACACTGCACGCTGAGCAACCACACCTACCACCATCCCACTTACGCTTTCGTCCTCGCTTCGCCTAAAAAGATTAACCCGGGGATGGTGGGATGGACTCTAGAAGCGTTATATGTTGGTCTATCCCACCTTTAACAAACAAGGTGGGACTAAACTCTCCACAATATCTCATTAACATGCACATGGGCCACTATGGGCCAAATTCCAAATTGGGCCGGATGTGACACATGAAAAGTATAACGTACCTTTTGCAAAACAAAACCATCATGCACAGCAGAAACCACAGTAGACCCACCACCACTGCACCAAAAATGGCCACATTATCATATTCCAGTTATGTTTCTCATGAAGAAGTCCCAAAAGCCATCAGGAATAAGACAAACTGAACCAATGGTAATATCGTTACACCAGCAGAGGCCCAAACAATGCTCAACCAAAAATGTTAAATAGTTGGCCACCTCCCTTTTAGATGGCTAAACGGGCGAGACTGCTTATTAACAAGCATGGCTGGCCAATGTGTAGCATTTAGGGCCCGTTTCGCACAGCTCTAGATCCGAGATCTATGCCAGATCTATAGTTTGTAGACTAAATTAAAGTGGTTTAAATATTTTTATTTAACCCAAAAGATAAAATGAGTCATGTAAATGCACTTAACATGCCTGCAGCACTAGATCTACGATTTCCTAGAGCTGCAGGTGACCAGCTCTAGGAAATCCTAGCTAGAGCTCTGCCAAACCGGACCTAAA
The DNA here is from genome assembly GCF_019320115.1 of Miscanthus floridulus. Taxonomy (NCBI): domain Eukaryota; kingdom Viridiplantae; phylum Streptophyta; class Magnoliopsida; order Poales; family Poaceae; genus Miscanthus; species Miscanthus floridulus. The sequence goes on along the minus strand of NC_089581.1, from coordinate 176,150,693 downwards.
CAGGCTAAATGACTGCTAAGGCGAAAAGTGGTCCCAAAACAAATGGCCAACTTAAAAAATTGAGACAGTCCAAAATTATAAAATACTCCCTCCGTCCATTTATCGGCATCATTTTAGCCTCCAACGCGATGACCAAGGAGCACCAAAGCCACGCCGATTTGCAATTAATCGCAGCGCTGTTGTTTACTCTCCGGCGTCTGGTCCACTTCCCGATTAATCCCGCGCTCACATCGCTGAAAACACCGTTATCACAGCCGTAATCGCGCGCTCAAGTAGGAAGGCACGTGCGGCCGCGGAAGCTAATTTCTGCATACAGGGACCGCGCGCTCATGCATCCTGTGTTCCCGCGCCGTGACGGACGTTCCATCAGATGCCTTCCATGCCAAAAATTTCGCCACCAGAGAAAAAATAGGCAACATATCAACTTGCAGAAATTAGGCAACAGCGGCCGTGATGGAAACTAATTTCTGCATGCACCAGAGATAAAAAAAAGAAGGCAACAGAGCTAAGCGGCGGCGTGGTACGTAACTCCGCGAGACTTGCAGTACGTGAGGGCGAGAAAACGGAGCGGACGGAGTCGTATACGAGGATAACGGGAGTGCGGCATCGTAGTAACTCCGCATGGCATACGAGGCGTCTTGCGCACAACCACCCGAAAAAAACCAGGAGGGGCCAGCTTAGACGATGCCGACTCCTGGAAAACGCGATTTTGCTCAAACGACGCTGATAAATGGACGGAGGGAGTAACAGAGATGGCTACACCTAAAAGCTCAAAACCAACAATCAACTAGCACGTTAAACCAATATGAAAATCATGATAAGGGCATAGAACGGTATAGAATCTGTTGTTACAAAACAAGAGCAAGAGCATCAACTTTCAGTTTCTCAAATTATTTTATTTGCATGGAGTGGATGATGGACTAATAGTACCTGTGCAACTGCGCCTAACTAATGATGCAGATATAGTTTGTATATTCTATATTAAATAAAGAGGAAGAAAAAATGGAAGCAGACAGCAAAGGAAGATGCATTCATTCATGAATTCACCAATCTAACATGAGCAAAGGGAGCTATTGTTTCATATGAGAAAAAGTATCTGCTTAGTGGAATGAAACGAAGCAAATGGTCACCTGTCAACCACCAAAGATGTAGCTCGTCCAGATGCAAAAGATGTGAGCACCTGATAGCACAATCAACAATAAAAAAATAACAAAATAATTGCAACAGGAATTGATCATGACAGAGGCATACTGCATTTTTTGCTAGGAACAGCGCCGGCACTTTGTAGTTCTCAAACATAAGTTCTGCTGCTCTATGAAAACATGCAAAACAACAGTCAGACATGAAGGTATTAAGCCTTTCTGGAGTCATAAGGAAAGATTGTATAGCAATTCATTACAAACATAATTTTGGATATACTATAACAAATCCATTAGCAAATCAAATCAAGGAGAAAATTAGAACCCTTCGGCCTTGAAATAGCATGACATTACAACTAGTAGAGTAAGTGAGACAGATATGCAATGTTCAACAAGGCGAGATTCCGCGGTCACCTAGGCGTGACTAGGCGCTGGGCGGAGGGGTACCGCCTCGCCTAGGGGTGTAGGCGGATGTTGGGCGGCGGAGGAGGAAGGGAGCAGCGAGCGGAGGTCACCGGTTTGGGAGGAGGAGCGGCGCGCGGCGGGCGGAGGTCGCCGGTGGGGGAGGAGGGGCAGGTGGCGGGCCCGTGCGTGTGCGGGCGGCGCGCCGACCAGAGAAGGCTGAGAGAGAGAGGTGCGGGAGAGGATCCAGCGGCGGCGGCGGCTGTGCGGCATCAGGACAGCGGGAGAGACCAAGCAGAAGAGAAAGAAGGTTGGAAACTTTGGGCTTTGGGCTGTTTTCAGAGGAGAAAGAAGGGATAAGGTGCTAGGGGACTTGGGCTTTGGGCCGTTTTCTGTTGTAAGGGCCTTTCTCTTTAGTGAAGTCCACTTATCTCCTGTTTTCTTTTTCTTTTTTTCAACATATATGTGTGTATTAGCCACCGCCTAGAAAACGCCTAGGCGCGCTTAGGCACGCCTAGGCGCTAGGCGACGGGTCTCCGCCTAGAAACCGCCTAGCGCCTAGAAAAACATTGCAGATATGCCTACAGGACTATTCCAAAAAAAAAAAAACACCAACAGCCTTAGAGTCCCAAGCAATTTGGCGTAGGCTAGAGATGAAACCCAAAAATGAGACAACATAAGAAGGAAAAACTCGAATTAAATACAAAATATATACATATAAAAGGCATAATGATAGTAATATTTGCAGTCAAATCGATAATAGCAAATAGAAAAATCAAGCCCTAGTTAATAGAACTGTCTGTCATGAGTTCATGACTGTAAACAAATAGGAAACCAGTAGTACTGCTCTATGACTCAAAGCTATGAAAACACAGACATATTAAATACAAAGCATGCACATACTTCTCTCTTTGCTGTGCAGTGTTTGTAGATGGTTCAGCTATGAGCATGGGATGCTCTTCAGGATTGATCAACAACCTCCGTCTGAAATGTGGAACCACGCCAGAAATAAGTGTCTTGTACATATTACAGAACCACGCCAGAATTTGAAAATCCTAATTTAACTAAAATTGGCTTATGGAGAAATACTACCATCCACATCAATTAAATCAAGCCAGAAAGTAACAAATTGTATCTGATAAGCAAACATAGCAGGAGATTTCACAATCAACATACGCTACTAGTACACTGAGGCAGGTTAACAGAAAGTACCAAGAGTAAAGCATTAACAATGTTTAGATTCAAATAATACCCTAGAATACGACCCCAATTCCAATTCATCACAATTTAAAGAGCAGAAACCTCTCAGGAACACATCAAATAGATAACAAAATTCACCTGAAAGCATGATTCCATATATTATCAACAATATCCCAATCAGTTACCGTTCCATCTTTCATAGGTGAAATCACCTGCATGGGTAGTAGGAGATAGACCATCAATAAAACATAGTTAACAAAATTATGGTATCAAAGTTAATTCTGAGTATGTGCAGATACTAACCTCCATGTGATCCCTCCTGAACTCTAACTCTTGGCCTACATAAAGTTTGCGTTTTGTCTTGGCTTTGTCCACATCCATAGGCTTGGCCCCATTCTTAGAATCTGATGCAGAGTCAGCTTCCTTATCTGACTTGGGGTCATCGGTGTCTTCAGTTTGTTCAATTGAACCAACGACCTAAACATGTCGAAAGGCATGGTAAGAATTTGTTATAGGTAGCTCACAACACAACAGAATTTATAAACCATGGCAACTGTGCTGAATTAGATATTAGATAGTCAACTCCAAAACCTTCTTTACTGATGCTAGTAAGACATAATTCCTTGTACAACATGGTAAACCCTTAACTTTTGCGAGTTATATGCGCTGTCAAGTGAAGTGGTAGTCTGTCATGTTTGAACCCGGAATTTGGTGCCAGCAACCATTTTTTTAGAGTGGGCAACCTAAAATGCTTCAGGAAATCAAAACCAGAGCGCCAACTTGCCAGTGCAATACAAGTTTTCCAGAAGGGCATTTCACCCCTAACAGCTTATTACAGACACCGCAGAAGTGTCCACGCTGTGACCAAAAAAAGAGAAGCTCGGGAACGACGCTAGAACAGGGCGGGTTTGGAAGCAGCAAAGGAGCATTTGTCTCACCGACGGGAAGACGGCCTTGGGGGTGTCGTCTCCGGCGTAGCCCGCCTTGCAGCTGTAGGAACCCACATCTATGACGATTGCCGAAACCTCGTCTGCGGAGGCAGAAGCGTGAGATCTCCAGGGGTTTAGGGTTTAGCGGGGGCAGGAGGGGGCTGGGGGAGGGTGAGAGAGCTTACCTCCGCCGTACATGGCTGGAGATCCAGGGAGGGCGGGAGCCGTGGGGTGGCGAGGCGGGGGACGCAAACCCTAGCTCGCCGGAGACGGACGGGGCGAGGGAGAGGGGAGGGGGGCGAAGCGAGAGGGGTTTTGCTTCACGTGTTTGGGCTCGACTTGGCGGCCGTGCACCTTTACCCGCTCTATGGCGGTGGCCCGCCTGTCACCAGGTGATGCCGAAGAGCGGGAGATTCCTCTCCGCCTCGACTATGGAATTCTACCGTGTCAGTCATCATCATCTGAGAAAAAAAAAACGTGGCTAAAGTTTGGGTCACTTGGGACGTTGGGATGATAACTAAGAGAATTAAATATAAATTAATTATAAAACTAATTATACAGCAGTAGACTAATTAGCGAGATGAATCTATTAAGCCTAATTAATCCATGATTAGCATATATTTACCATAGCACCACATTATCAAATCATGGACTAATTAGGCTTAATAGATTCGTCTTCCAAATTTATCTCAATCTATGTAATTAGTTTTATAATTAGTCTATATTTAATACTTTAAATTAGTATCAAACATTCGATGTGACATTGACTAATTTTTAGTCAAAAAAAAAACAAACACCTAGTAAGAGCAACTCGATCCTCTTTCCTCTTTTCTCTTAATAGTACTCAGCGATTGAGAATCCTAGATTGTAGGAGACAGAGAAAATGGATTAGGGATCGTTTGGATCACGGGATTTCCATAGGAAAAATGAAGGAAATAAAAACGTAGGAAAAGAAGATGAGCAGGGTGTTTGGATCAAAGGAATCGAACAGACCATTTCCTCTGAAATACTGTAGCGGTAACGAGATTTCACAGAAAAATAAACATCCGCTCCCACCTCTGGTTTTTGTTTCCTGCGTTGAAGCCTGAGGCAGCCATGCCATTCAACTCATCTGAGTGGAGTAGATTAGTTATTTGTAGCCTGTACAGTAGGAACCGTGGAGATTAGATATAGTAATTAGTACCCATATTTGTCTAACATGTTATAATTCCTATGTTATAAATTTCTGTGTTTCAAACAGCCTAAATTTTCTATTCCTGTGTTTTGAAATCCCGTAGTTTTTCACTTTTTATCATACATTATTCCTGTGTTTTTTTTATTCCTGCGTTTTGGATTCATTCGTTCCAAACAGGCCCTTACAATAGAGGGAAAAATCCATCCTTTTTATTTCGGTGAAACTAGCGGCCCTGTTGCCCACCGATTTTCATAATGGATGCAGGTCACTCAATAATGGAATCAGGTCACCCAATAATGATACATTCAGTGCGCCTATAGATACAGCTTCGTGTTCCGCTTTTGCCTCATGCTCCGCGCCTGTTGCCTGTCCATGGATGCAGCTTCATGCTCCGCGCCTATTGCCCATATATGGATGCAACTTCGTGCTCCACGACTGCTGCCACGCCCATGGATACAGCTTTGTGTTTTGCGCCTACTACCGCTAACGCAGGGACCATTGTGCCCGAGGGGATCATCTTCGCCTAGGCCCCCCTACCGCGCCTGTTCATAAAACACTTGCAACATAAAAGCATCTGTTACAACATACATCTAAAATAGATGAAACATTACAACATATGTTTGCAACATATGTGTATGAGCACTGCAACATATGCAACATCTAGATAAAACAGTTGAAACATACGTTTAAAACAGCTAAAACATTTGAAACATACATTTACAACATACATGTATAGCCAGTGCAACATCTACATAAAACACTTGCAACATGCGTTTGAAGACGGTTGAAACATTTGAAACATACACTTACAACATACGTGTAAAGTCATTGCAACATACGTGTAAAGTCATTGCAACATATGCAACATCCAGATTAACACATATGTAACGTACATCTAAAACGCATAAAACAAACGGTTGCAGCATGTGCTCATGTACTTATTGCCCCAATGGACACTCGTTGACACGGATCTTGACGCTGCCATGAAGCTCGATGCCATGGCGCGAAGGCCAGACCTCGGCTATGTGCAAAGTGAGTCCGAGCGAGGGGGGCGAGGTGCGACACAGCGCAGCGTGAGGCGTGGGCGCAGGCGACACGATGCTAGAGCAACGCGCGCGCGCGAGGCACGAGGAGCAGTGCGCACAAGGCGCGAGGCACGGAGGCAGGCGAGTCCGTCCTTTCCGGCCGAACGAATGCTCGGTAAAGAGCATTGACATTTTTATTTTCATGGGACCCACATGTCAGTCTCATCACTCTTATTTTTTTTCTTCCTCTTCTCTCTTTCTTCTCTATCTTCTATACGGTGCTCATCTAGCGGCCATGGCTTGAAGTTGCCCGCCTAGCGCGCGGCAGTAGCGGCTAGGCGTTGTGACCGGCCTGAGCTATCGACACAGCGTAGCGGCACCCGCTCGCTGGCCCGTCACGTTAGTGGCGCTTTCTCCCTGGTTCGGTGGACCTAAGGCGTTAATGACAGGAGAGGGGGCCAAAGGGAATTGAGAAAAACTAGTGTTGGATCTCTCTTTTTTTTGGGAGAGGGGAGATTTTGAGAGATGGAGAAAAAAAATAGAAAAATAAGATTAGAAAAGGGATCTATTGGAGGATGTTTCTTTGGCTTTATTCTTCTTTATTCTTTGATATAGGAAAAAGGGATTGGGTTTACTCAACCTGGTGCAGTTGCTCTAAGTCATGGCTTTATTTGCGCAAGTAAAAACGACTTTAACTCTTTGATGCTTCGTTATTGGAACCGTTCTCGCATTGCCATTCGGTGTTCTTCGGTTTGCAGAGATTGTAATAAGGTTGCCCACTAATTGCGGTGCGGATTCTCTGACTTGCTGTAGTAAAGTCACTGGTGACTTTCCATCACCTGGATGCCATCTATTTCTCATCCCGCGGTCAGAAAGCTCTTCACTTTTTTTTAGAAACAGCTCTTCACTGTATTAGTGCTAGCCGGGATGCAAATAGCAGCCCATCCAAAGAACGGTTCACGGAAATGCGTAGGGAGCAGAGATAGCTGGCATAATTTACTTTCTTCTGTGCAGCTTATCTTTTCAAAACTTTTACATATGAGCTTGGATAAATATAAAATTTATTTGAAAATTCTAGTCCTGAAAAATATCTACAACTATAGTATCTAACTTTTTCATTTAAAATCATTTTGTGTGAAATTTCCCTCAAATTATCTACCATTACATGGCACTTCAAAAAATTATAACTTTTTAAATAATCTTGTATGAAGATAAAATTTATAAAATAATCTTATTTCTCAATAATATATACGTCCTTTTAGTTCACAATGTTTCTATTTGAATCTATCTTGGCACCGAAATAAAGATAAAAATTTATATGCTCACACAACATCTACAACCCAACTAGTTGAAACCAAACCGTAACTCATCTAAGACCGCAGACACGGCTATCCAGATAGACTATACACTCTGCAAAGGTTGTACACTTTTTTCAAAAGTATGATATTATTGCTACACTGTGCTAGATATATGTCTGGGTGAGGAGACCGGGATGGATATATTTGGTGAATATGAGTTGAAAGGAGATTAAAATAGAGCTCAAATGATTTATAGTTTTTGAAATAAAATTTTAAAATAATTTTGAGTACAAGAGATTTTGAATTTGACTTTTCGCAGTGTTATCCTAAACGATAAACAGTCGATCACTTGCCTTTTAGCCATTATTCGGTCTAAATGGCCAATTAAACAGCCAAAGCAGTCATTTAAATGGGCTAAACAGCTGATTAAACGAAAACGGTGTACCATTGTGTAGCATTTACATGGTGTGTAAACGGGCTAAACGATTATTTAGACGAGCAATGAATTAAAAGGTTATATATTATTGAGAAGTAAGATTATTTTATAATTTTTATCTCCATCCGAGATTATATAAAAAATTAATTTTTTTTTGAAGAAGTGTTGTGTAACGGTAGATAATTTGAGTCAATTTATTCAAACAAAATGATTTAAATGAAAAAGTCATATATTATAAAGTTGTAGATATTTTTGAGGACTATAATGTATAAATTTTATTTTTAGCCAAGCTCATACGTAAATGTTTTTATTTATATATAGAAAATATAAGCTGTACAGAAAAAAGAAAAATTTGCCACATATCCTTGCTCTGTCTAGGAACTGAGCTTTAGGATGCTATTTGCATCCCGGCTAGCACAACTAAACTGAAGCTTTCCAACCATTAGATGAGAAATAGATGGCATCTAGGTGATGAAAAGTCACCCGTGACTTTACTGCAGCAAGTTAGAGAATCCACACCGCACTAATTGATGGTTGTTGGGTGCAGTCGTGTTGAAGGAACTGAGACTGCTATTAGCTCACTTCCGGAACACATTGATGTAAGAGAGAATTCTGTATTTGGCACTGAAAATTTTGAACTGCATTATCTAGCATCAACTTGAAAATTCCTTCCGTATATGACACTTCCGTCTATTTGATACAGTAACGGTGTCAAGTGCCACCTAAAATGACATATATGCCCTTCTGTGTACCAGCAACATGTAGTGCCAGATAGAAAAAATAATAAATTGACATAATGTCAAATAAGGAAAGCACAAATATCACAAATATACTTGTGAATGAAACATAGCATTTTGATAATTAAAGAATGACAATAATAATCAATAAATTTGATGCACAAGCTTCATAAACCTGACCACATTGTCAGCATACTTAAAAAATAAAAAAAATGTAAACACCTTGCACACCTCACATTAGCTCAATAAATTCATACAATAGGGGTCTAAGTTCATATGTCCAGGTTCATAAATATGCATACATTATCAGGTTCATAAACATAAACACATGAAGGTTCATACATAGGGGGGGTCTAAGTTTACATTACAGAATTATGTGCCTGCCTTTGGCGATTCTCCGGGTAATCACCTTGCACCCACCCTTGATCGATTTACTACAGAACCAATCTGACAAAGACATCAGGGCACTGAACTACGATCATGTCAGGTAAACTAATTTCCTAATCTAAATGAGGTGCGAAAAGTGAACATGAACGGAAACGCATATACAAAACTTGATAATTCCAACTTGAAACCCATCTTCCTTTTTGGATGAGGGATGAGGGAAGCAAAAGCACCCAGTTGAACTGGTGCGAAAAGTGAACATGAACGGATCCGTTCGCTAGTCTAAATCTTGGCTGAAACTGGCTGAAAAACACTGTTCTGACTGAATTGTTGTGAGAGAAAAATACTGTTCCGGCTAAAAAATAAGCCAAACAAGCCGAATATGGGGTAAGTCGAACGGGGTCCATGGGTTCTTTTCCGCTTGATGGTACTGGGCTGGTAAGTTCTTTTTGGAAGCAACTGAAAGGTGTCATTAGCAACAGGATCCTCAACTAAAAATAGCAGAACACAAGCAACGGATTAGCAAAGACATCAAACTCACAAAAATAATAATTTGATCCTAGCTCCCAAGTCATAATCAAAAGCCTACAAGTCATAACCAAGACTGTATCATTCACCTAATAACTATGAATATTTTCAGCATCAGACGTAGCAAGGAACTGTAACTGTTTGGGACCATGCAAGTAAACAATCCAGGAATAGCAAGATGAACTCCGCATGTAATTGAGTATTTGTCACTTGTCAGACACTTTCTACCCAATTTTAGGACAATCAACAGCAGATGGAACAAGCCACGGTCACCATTTGGCACCATGCAAGTAATCAATCTTATGATAGCAAAAAGAAACATGTGTAGTTGAGTATTTCTAGTGCACTTTCTACCAAATGTAGGACTTAATAGAAATCATATGTTTATAAGAGGGAGACCTCCCTAAGCTCTACGCAATCTCAGTTTTAGGCTTTCAAATGATCACACACAATAATACAGTGTATCAAGCTTTGGATTCTACTACCTATTCAAGGTAGAAAAGGACATACAGGGAACATTAAATAGTGCATAATGTATTGCAAGCAACGTGCTCTTCTATGCATAAGAGTATCAATCACACTACATACATGGCTTTTCTCAAGGTTGATCAACCACTTGTTAACTTTCAACACAAACCAAACAACATAGATTTTGAAGCCCTAACGCTTGTGAATCATAAAGACAGCACAGGCACTAAAGATTTATTTGTCAAGCACACGCTCATTAGTGGGCCAGACACACCCACAAATCATCACTTTTGTGCTTCTTCGGAATATTGCAGCAATACAGCACCACTTAGAGTTACTAGAGGACATAAAAGTCAGGCAACATCTGCAGACCCCCTCGAGCTACAACTAGCTAATAAAACAAGCGCTGACACATAACAGTATAACACAGGTAATAGTAGCACATCACCATTGAGGAAGACAACCATGAGATTTCAGAAAACAACATCCCCGGAATGAACGAATGAAGCATATTGTGTGAAATCATGGCAATTCTTCCCAATCCCGCACAAAGCAAGGGTTAACAGTGTAATGGTATAACTGCAAATCATAGAAATTACACAGTAGATCAGAAATCATGCGAGTTTCAAGAGGTCACACGCAACAATCTCTATATACAATGTACGCTATGGCAACATTGCTCCCAGTCCCCCCCTTTCCCCATTTCTGAACCAAGTAGTGACTAGCGATCCGAGCTCAACTGTAAAACTCAATCGTGGCCCAATTCATTCATGAGTGTGTGTGTGTGTGAGAGAGAAGCGGTACTGTCTTCAATGAAGAAGTGGAGCAACGGGAGGCCACAGGGGAAGGAGATCTCATCGGGGAGCTAGCTTAGCCTAGAACCATCGCTAGGGGAGGCCACTCCATGGCCTCTACGCGAGGACCTCGCCCCACCGCGCAGCTTCCTGGAACCAGCCCCGGCAGGCGAGGCCGCCCCACCACGCCCTCGGCCCCACGAGATGGGGACAGCGCCAGCCAGCGAGCCCGCCCCGCCACCGCGTACCCTGCCGGAAGCTCGGCCCACCCTGCTACCGTGACCCCTGCTGGACCCGCACGTCGATCTGCCACCATGGGGAGACCTCGGCTAAGGGACTAGCGCCTCTAGCTGAAGGAAGGGCGCCGTGATTTCCTAGGCGTCGGCGGCCAATGGCTCCTCTGCCCCCATCCTCATCTCCTTTGGCTTCCATCTAGGGTTTTGTTTTTTTTTCACAGGAAGAGAAGACTGACGGGAGAAGAAGTGGAGCGAGCGTGCGAGTTTCGCCCGTAGCGACTGTTGAGCAGGTGTGTGCCACCAAATTACATAGATGGGTATTTTGGTACTTATTAAAAAAACTAACATGGTCAAGAAAGTCAACAAACGGATGGATGGCTAAAATGGACGGAAGTGCCATATACGGAAGGAATTTTTAAGTTGATGCTAGATAAGAAAGTTCAAAATTTCCAGTGCCAAATACGAAAGAGTGATTTGTTTCAGTACCAAATACGGAATTCTCTCTTGATGTAATTGTTGCTAAAGAGTCTAATAAAGTTGGAGCTGCTCAAAAGTTATGCCAAATTAAGGAGATACGAAACGTGGCGTGCATATTACAAGCATTTTTAGGGTAATGATTATTTTCAACCTTTATGTCTTCCAAAACAAAACAAGAATGAGTGTGACTTGCTACTGTGGCCATGTTTATACCATTGGCTAGCTGGCCAAACTCGGGCGAGCAAAACACGGACGACTAGGAATCAACTACTTGAGGGCCAGAAAATGAAATGCCTACCAAATATTGGTTAGGATGCAAACACCATCATTGTCCACAAGTGAGAAGCCCAAACTTTGGCTGGGCTACCGCGGGCATCCAAATGCTCCTAATATTTATAACGCTAGTGGACATGCACGTGCGACACGCACATGTGTACCAAAAAAATCTTATGTATTGGAGGAATGACAACGTTGGAGGTTGCAATAAACATACAAACAAATAAATTAACCGTGTGAGGTGTAATGGAGGAATGACAACGTTGGAGGTTGCAATAAACATAAACCAATAAATTAACCGTGTGAGGTGAACATGTCTAATTAACCTTGTCCTAGACGTTGCCGGTTTGTGGTTGACACTTGACACCAAGAACTAATTAAGAAAGTGGACTTGGCCAAATCTAGGCAAAAGTTTGCGAGGCATGGTGGCATCGGTGGAAACCTCATGTTCTAGTGGCGAAACATATCAAGGTAATATAATTCATTTATTATGAAGATTCTATGCATAATCATTGAATTGAAACAAAACTCTATGCCATCATATAATTATATGAAGTGCTAGCTCCATGTATTTTATTTTGCCTCTAGAGATTGCTTCGATGGATTTTTATACTGATACCCATCTCTCCCTCTCCTTACTTTTAACCCTCTCACGCTGTTGTCTGTTCCTTTACCCTCACTCATGTCTCTACATTACCCTCACTCCTTTACCCTCACTCACGTCTCTGCTGAATAGGAAGTTGTCTAAGTTCTTGGATCTGAAGCAAGGGAGTATGACTGTGATGGATTATGTGAATAAGTTCTATCATCTTTGTCAATAGAATATCATCTAAAGCAAGGGAGTATGACTATGATGGATGCGTGTAATTGAGAACAAGAAGGCAACAGAGACACAAGAGTTAGACAAGTTCGGGCCGTTGGCGTGACGTAATACCCTACTCATGTGGTCTGTTGGATTGTATTAGCTATCGTATTATATTGCGTGCGTTTGGAGGGGGTCCCTGCCCGCCTATATAGTCCGAGGGATAGGGTTACAAGTCGGTTAGATCTAGGAGATAACTAAAAAATAATAACAGATTATAGGAATCATGGGATCATATGTATCCTAATAGATCTCGTACTATCTTCAAGATATCTTCCTGATGTCTTGCAGGATGTGCCAAGTGGTGCCGTGCTCTGCAAGGCTTCGTCTTGTGGGCTAGGCCACCCCTAGGAGTGCAGCCCATGTAGTCTATCGTGGGTATCTGGGGTCGTACCTCCCACAATCTTGTACTGTATGCTAGGACCCATGTAGACACTAGTGAGAAGAAGAGGGACCATTTCTACCGTGGCCTCTCTTGCATCTTACAAAAGGAGCCATACACTGGGGGATATTTGACTTTTGGTGCTTTGATGAAGGCAGCCATTGCTATGGAAGGATTTCAACGTGATTCTCAGGCGGAGTGAAAGTGCAAGCGGGTGATCACTGGATCTTCTAGTCACCCACAGGCTTAGAAGGTGCAGGTTGTGAGGAGGATGTCTTATCACTCTCCGGGTGGACAGTCATCCCATCAATCTTAGCAGGCTTACTAGGCACCTCCCACCTAGTATCGTGCACCTACTTAGTAGGTGCAACAGCAGCCTCAGGGACAGTAGGTTCCACCTCATCAAGGACAGGGGAACAAGTCTGGTGCTTGTTTTAAGTGTGGAAAGGAGGGCCACTATGCTTGGGAGTGTCCATAGAACCAGTCTATGTAGTCTTTCCAGCCTTTAGCCAACTCCCGTCTGGTCAAGAGGACTATTATCAAGAAGAAGGTGCCCATAAGCCGCTCTAGACAAGTCAACTTCACTGAGGCTAAGGAGATTTTGCAGAATGAACCTATGATGGCTGATATGTTTATCATTGATTCCCACCCAATATATGTGTTGTTTGATTTTGGTGCATCATATTCATTCATGAGCATGAGGTTTACACAGAGGCACAATATATCTCTTATGGCTATTCCTATTGCCTATAGAATCAGTACTCTGAGTACATAGTTGTGCGTTAATACTCGAACATAGTGCTAGCCACTCACACTTACCGCCTCCAGTTCATGGTGCTGTCTAGGCAAGGCATAGATGCAATTCTGGGCATGAACTGGTTGCGAGTTTATGGGGTAGTCTTGAACCTTAAGCAGAGAGTTGTTGAGTTACAGCTTCCTTCTTCTGAGAATAGGATGTCTCTCCTTATGCCCTCAGATCCAACCTTACCAGTTGTTGCTCATGTTGAAGCTTCTCTTGATCTTTTTTCTATTACTGTGGTATGTGAGTTTCTAAATGTCTTTCTAGAAGATCTACCTGGGTTGCCACCGGATAGGGACATGGAGTTTACTATTGAGTTAGAACCTAGCACTGCTCCTATTTCACGGTGTCCCTACCGCATGGCTCCTAAAGAACTAGTAGAAATGAAGAAGCAGTTAGAGGAATTAGTGGAGAAGGGCTTTATCCATCCTAGCTCTTCACTATGGGGTTGCCTAACTATTTTTGTGAAGAAGAAGGATGGTACTCTGTGGATGTGTGTGGATTACCATCCTCTCAATGCGGTAATCATTAAGAACAAGTATCATTTATCTCATATTGATACTTTATTCGATTAGTTGGCTGGTGCAAAAGTGTTTTCAAAGATTGATCTTCGTTCTAGGTATCATCAAATTAAGATCCAGCCATAAGATATACCAAAGACAACTTTCTCTACTAAGTATGGGTTGTATGAATACCTAGTCATATCCTTTAGTCTCACTAATGCTCCTGTATTCTTCATGTATCTCATGAATTCAGCCTTCATGTCAGAGTTGGATAAGTTTATAGTGGTGTTCATTGATGACATTTTGATATACTCTAAGAACAAAGAAGAGCATGCACAACATCTTTGGATAGTACTGACTCGATTAACGGAACACAAGCTATATGCCAAATTCAGCAAGTGTGAGTTTTGGTTAGATCAAGTGCAGTTGTTGGGACATGTTCTGACACCTAAGGGTATCTTTGTGGACCTAAGCAAGGTGCAAGATGTGTTAAATTAGAAGTCTCTAAAGTCAGTGCATTAGATCCGTTAATTCCTTGGTCTTGCTGGTTATTATCGGTGCTTCATTCCTAACTTCTCCAAATAGCACAACCAATGACTAAGTTGCTCCAGAAAGATGTCAAGTTTGTATGTAGTCTGGCTTGTGAAGAAGCTTTTCAAGCTCTGAAGCATTTTCTTACCACTGCTCTTGTTCTCGTCCAACCAGATATTAATAGACCATTTGATGTGTATTGTGATGCCTCAAGGACTGGATTGGGATGCGTGCTTTATGTAGGATGGACATGTGATAGCTTATGCTTCACGCTAGCTAAAAAAGCATGAGGTAAATTATCCCACACATGATTTAGACCTGACTACTGTGGTGCACACTCTAAAAATTTAGAGGCTTTATTTGTTGGGAAATAAAGTGCATATTTATACAGATCACAAGAGCCTCAAATATATTTTCACTCAGTCCAAGCTGAACATGAGGCGATGGAGATAGCTGGAGCTAATCAAGGATTATAATTTGGAGGTTCATTATCATCCTAGAAAAGCTAATGTGGTAGGTGATGCTTTGAGCCGAAAGTCACATCAAGTTGAAGAAGAATCTGTCTCTCAACCATTCTGAGGTGTTAGCCCATATTGCTCTAGTCTCAGATTTACTTGAGCGAATTATTATAGAGCAAAGGCAAGATGCTTCAGAAATCCCACATATTAAGAAGTTAATTGCCAAAGGGTGTGGTCCTCATTTTAGTTTGATGATCAAGGTGTGGTGAAGTTCAAAAATGGATTGGTTGTTCCGTCAAGTGAGGAGCTTAGGAGAAAATTTTTGGATGAAGCTCACAATTC
Organism: Miscanthus floridulus; assembly: GCF_019320115.1. Lineage (NCBI taxonomy): Eukaryota > Viridiplantae > Streptophyta > Magnoliopsida > Poales > Poaceae > Miscanthus > Miscanthus floridulus. The sequence continues at coordinate 176,135,313 of NC_089581.1, read as the reverse complement.
CAAGTTATCCATTCATCCAGAAAGTAACAAGATGTATCATGATTTGCGTCGCTTGTATTGGTGGCCAAATATAAAACATGATATTACCAAGTACGTCTTAGAGTGTGACACTTGTGGAAGGGTTAAGGCAGACCATATGCGTACGCCTAGATTTCTACAGCCCTTGCCTATCCCTGTTTGAAAATGGAAGGATATTTCCATGGACTTTGTTGTGGGTTTGCCCCGCACGACAAAGTGGTATGACTCTATTTGGGTCATTATGGATCATCTTACCAATTCCGCTCATTTTCTTTCGGTGGATACTAGATATTCAGCCAAGAAGTATGCCAAGTCGTATTTTGATCGGGTTGCGACCCTACATGGAGTTCCTCTTGCCATTGTTTCTAATAGAGGGTCAGTCTTTATCTCTTGTCTCTAGGAGCAACTCGAGAAATATCTTGGTACTCGTCTCCTCAAAAGTTTTGCTTATCATCCGCAAACTGATGGTCAAACAGAAAGAGTTAATCAGGTACTTGAGGATATGTTGAGGGCTTGTGTCATCTCTTTTCTAGAAAAGTTTGATAAATACTTGACTCTAGCTGAGTTTTCTTATAACAATAGCTATCAAGAAAGCATTCGTATGGCACCTTTTGAGGCCCTATATGGCAAGAAATGTAGAACACCTCTTAACTAGGTTGAAGTGGGTGATCGTGGTTATTTTGGACCTGATTTTATCAAAGAAGCTCGAGAGCAAGTTAGTGTTATTCAGAGTCATTTGAAGGCAGCTTAGAATCGTTAGAAAACTTATGTGGACAAGCGAAGAAGGCCCTTGCAGTTTGAAGTTAGTGACCATGTGTACCTAAAGGTATCCCCGATGAGAGGTGTGCATCGATTCAGAGTTCATGGAAAGTTAGCTCCTCGTTATGTCGTACCTTATAAGATTTTAGAGCTATGTGGTGTGGTTGCTTATCGTCTCCAACTTTCGAATATTTTGTCAGCAGTACATAATGTCTTTCATGTTTCTCAATTAAAGAAGTGTTTACGAGTTCCTGAGGAAGTGGTGGAAATGGACACTCCCTCTCCAACTTGATCTGTCTTATATTGAGCATCCTATCAAAATCTTGGATGAAAAAGAGAGTCACTAGGAACAAGGTGGTGAAGTTTTATAAAGTCCAGTGGCAAAATTATTCAACGGACGAAGCAACTTAGGAGCAGGAGAGTTATATTATAGAGCATTATCCCCACCTTCTCCCCGGTGTGCCAAGATAATAGTTATGTTAAAAGCTCACTCTTATCCTTTTTCCTATACTAGGCACTCACATGAAATTTTGGGATGAGATTTTGTTTAGGGGGGAGAGTTGTAACACCCTCGGTGTTACACCCTAAATCATTTACTAAAACATGTCATGAGCATCATGTTTATGTGTTAATGCATATGATAAAGTGTGTAGATCAATTTCTATAACTCAAAATGATCAATAAAAATGCTAAATAAAAGTTGATTCAATAGTTCACGCATATCAAGTAGGGTTTAAAACCAATTTTTATTAAACAAAAATACTATAGAACATGTGTATGATACTTAAATAAAGTTTGAAGTACAAACTTTGTAGATGACAGTGAAATACTTGCTGTCGAAAAATAATATTACTAGCTAATATTTCCACTAGCTTAGAAATCGCAAGTTGAAATCAAATTCAGCTCAAAACTTAGAAAATTTCCAAGTTTATCAACAGCTATACATTGCTATGTTTAGCAAATTATTTTGAGAGATCAGGTTAAAGGGTGGTGTAGTGTTATAGCTCAATTTGTAGTCCCATATGCCATCTTGAGCATGGTGAAGATGGTTTGGCTCCTGCAGCAACCGTTTAGTCATTTGGGGTGCTTTAAAATTCATGCGTGTCACATGTCTCGGGATGGTTGGTGCTATGTGCGCGGTCACCGCACGGCCACCCCATGCCTCGCCATGACCGTGTCTCATGTGGTCAGCCATGCCACCACGCTAGGTCGGTCGGGCCGCCTGGGCTTGGTTGAGGCCGGCCGCAGCGAGCCACTAGCCCCGCACCCTACTACCTTGCCTCATGCTGCCGCCATTGGTGCTGCCATGGCTGCGCTACGTTGCTATCGCATCACCGCACTACCGACTAGCCTCGCATCGTCATGTTGCTGTTGCTGACACATCACTGTCACATTTGTCAGGGAGAGATCACCTCAAGTCAATTCATTGCGTTGTTGGCTCCATCACATAGCTACCTACCTATCCGTCCCTACCCCGCCTTGAATGGCGCCCAGTCAAGCTCTAATTTTGGAGTTTCCCCGCCGCCGCACCGATAAGGCCTTGTCTAGCCACAGGTGTGGCCAGCTCTCCCATCGTCCCTCCTGAGCCCATTCACCTACACCACAAGCATCACCTTGGCTCTCTCTCCACCTTGCGTGCTTTAGTCGAACCGCTATTGCCTCTCCTTCATCGCTGACGCGACCATGCCACCATGGTGCGCCGCCGCATGGCTTGGCCGCACGTGGCTAGCCTTCCTCTATCATCTTCTGCCCCAACTATCACCTCAGCCTGGTCCATGGTAGCCTCCTAACACTCATGCGCTAACCAATTAGGCTTGTAGCTACTCCAGCCCATCGGAACAGTGGCGCCGTAGTCACGGATGGCCGCGCACCACTGTAGCCTTCCTTAGACAATTGTGTCACCCTACACTGTCGCTTAGCGTAGCCGCTCAGGTGAGAGATGGTGATCGACCCGTTAGGTGGGCCCACGTAGGTCCTAGGTGGCCAGCATAGGCGCTCGGTGGCGCCGCTCGCTGTGCCGCCATGCACTGAGTCGATGGGGGTACGCGCGGGTGAATTAGGGAAAGGCCAGGGGGTTAAGTGAGAAGTTATGAGAGAGGGGAAAATAATGTTAGTACTTAGTTGTAATTTAGAAGAAGTGCGAGGTCTATTTTGCAAAAATGTCAGCGCAAACGGGTTTCCCCGTCGTGGGCCATCTCTGCGTGGGTCGGCGCCGCATGGGCCGCACCGTGGGTCATGCGGGAGAATTCATTTTTCTTTTTCATAAGGAATTAGAAAGAGTTTTCTAATATATTTTTGGGGTGATCTTTGGTAAATCATATAAAATCATGTAGGTGTCCAAAAATTATGAAACAAAGTTTGTTAAGTTCCTAAAATGGTGCTCTATCTGTTAGTGTACTTAGTTCATATATACATGTTCATACCAGGAGCTATTAAATCATTTGAAAATGTTTAATATTGTTAGGAGAATTATTAGCCCTAAAATTTTTATAGCAGCATCGTTGTATTATTTTGTGCTCACTGTAATTTTTGTAGCTTTAGAATAGACAAAACATAAGGGTAGTTAAATGTTGTTTGTTTCAAATATACATTAAATCATTAGTGGAAATAAAGATATATCCTTCATTTATAAAGCTAGGTGTTTGTTAGTTGAACCCAACACTTTGCTTGGTAAAGATGATAGTTAGCTTAGTGCCTAAGTCATTAGAGCTAACTTAGTAGCTTAGTATGCATATTTTTATTTGAAGAGTTGCTGTTGCATAAATACTAAGTGTTGCTTCATCATCACATGCATATAGAGAACGAGTTGGTGGAGTTAGTGACCACTGAAGAGCAGGAGTACGAGGAGGTGATTGAGGAGTACGAGGAGGAGGTCCTCGTATAGAAGGAAGCCTCGGAGCCACCAACGACTGACATAGCTGACAATCCGCCTACCCAAGGCAAGCCCCGGTGCAAAACCCTTATTTTAAATAATCACTGGGTATATATATGTGATGTGCATTTATGTTACATGATTTATATTGAAACTACACACATAAATAAACCTACCTATGAGTCTTGCTAGCATAGGTCGAGTAGCTGTTATGCTTAGGCTATCGGTAGCGTGAGTAACCTACCGTTACTCACAATAGATGATTATTATTATTACTCTCATGATAAAATGGTGAAAGGAAATGAAGACTGGGCAGGGATATGGTATGGGTATTGGTGGGTATAATACGTTGTGTCCCGCGGCCAATGGGGCATAGCTTGGTTACACTATTTTCCCTATCCATGTCGGTTAAGGACCGTCTATTACTGTGGATGATAGTCAAGTCATAGACTTATTATCCTGAGCATATACTTGCTTATGGGAGCGGGAAGGCTCATTGCTCTCTTGTCGTGGGTTATGACTCTTTCTGGACTAACTGATTAGAGGCAGGGATGGTAGAGGTCTAAGCACCACACTGAGTTTGGGACTCAGGAGTGGGGGCTTGGAGTCCAAGTTTAGACAAGGACCTGGACCCCTTCATAGGAGAGTGGTGGTGCCTGGGTACAAGCGGGGCGTGTGTTTTGGGGTACCCAGCTGGGATACATTAGTTTGCAAATCACCGTGTGATACGATATGACTTGGTTATAGTCTAGCACCGTAGTAAGAACTGGAAGATAAAAGGGGATGAATGGATATGATTGCTAAACTCTTGCTTGAAAGTAGAATAAGTGCTTACATAGAATGGTTAGCTATGAACTAATCATGACTGCTAATAAAACACATACATAAGGATTCACTACTAGTAATGCTTTTCGCAAAAAAAAACCTAGCAAACCATAAAGCTTATCATATCCTTTGGAGTCAAGAAATTATTCCTCCTAGTCGGGTAAGTCTTACGAGTATATTGTGTACTCAGGATTTATTTACCCCTGTTGTAGGGGTAGCTTGAGAAGTGGCTGTTGTATGGAGGATTCTTCTGGTGGACACAGACGGATCCTTGTATCTTTTTGTTAGATGTTTATTTCAATTCCGCTGTTTAATTATCATATTCTGAACTCTGGTATTGTAATGAATAATTTTTAAGAACTCTTGTTGTATAAAATGGACTAAGTGTTCTAAGCTCGTACTCATTATTGGATCCTAGCGGTAAAACGTGTATTGTTTCAAGTTCTCCCATAGGGTGGGCTCGATGGAACCGCCTGGTATAGCTTACTTTTGGGGTGCTTAGTGTGTAGTGGAAGATGAGCGCCTCCGAAGGTGTGTTATTTCGGACGGTTCTACCACATGCCACTGCCCGACGGCCACCGCCCTAACACCATGAAGTGGGTGTTCAAGCTCAAGAAGGATGAGCTGGGCACAGTGATCAAGCACAAGGTGTGGCTGGTGGCACGTGGCTTCGTTCAACAAGAGGAGATCGACTATGACCACGCCTGCGTGGCTGGTGGTGCGCATAGAGTCAGTCTGTGTCCTCGTGCTTACGGCTTAAGAGGGGTGACAAGTCCACCACATGGATGTGAAGTCCGCCTTCCTCAATGGTGATCTCAAGGAGGAGGTCTACGTGCGCCAGTCACCTGGCTACACCATTGCTAGAGAAGAGGGGAAGGTGTACCGCCTACGCAAGGTGCTCTATGGCCTATGCTAGGCACCGTGCGCCTAGAACATGAAGCTCGATGCCATACTCAAGAAGATGGGCTTCAAGCAGAGCGTGAATGAGGTGGTGGTGTACCGACAGGACAACAAACATAACATTCTACTAGTCGGCGTCTACATCGAAGATCTTATCATCACCAATGCTGAAGAGCAGAAGGTGGAGGTGTTCAAGGCTTAGATGAATAAGGCGTTTGACATGAGCGACCTCAGCCTCCTCTGCTACTACCTCGGTGTCAAAGTGCGCTAGGACACCACCAGGATCACCCTCCACCAAACCCACTATGCCAAGTGCATCCTCGAGCTCGGTGGCATGACAAGTTGCAATCCAGCCCACACCCCAATGGAGGAGAAGCTCAAGCTGAGTCGAGAGAGCATGATGGAGGAGGTTGATCCAACCCATTATTAGCGGTTGATCGGGAGCTTGCGCTACCTGGTCCATACCCGGCCGAACATCACATTCGCTGTCGGGTACATGAGACGGTTCATGGAGCGGATGATGATAGAGCATATGTTGGCCATCAAGCGAATCCCGCACTACGTGGTGGGCACCCTCAACTACGGTCTTCACTACAGAAGGGCCCCCGACATGGTGATTGCTTAGTCAGCTGGCAGTCCCTCAAGTAGAAGGTGGTGGGCCTCTCAAGCTATGAAGCAGAGTTCATCACCACCACCACTATGACAACATAAGCGCTATGGTTGTTAAGGATGCTGGCAGAGCTTCTTGGCCAGAAGATGGATGTGGTTAAGCTAAAGGTGGACAAGAAGTTTGCTCTAGCTCTGGCCAAGAACCCTGTCTTCCATGGAAGAAGCAAGCACATTCACATCAAGTACCACTTCATCAGAGATTGCTTGGAGAACGGGCGCATCAAAGTTAGCCACATTGCCACTACTAATCAGCTGGCTGACATTCTCACAAAGTCATTGGGGAAGTCCAAGTTTTAGGAGATGAGTGAGAGGATTGGGCTGCAGCAGATCACCTCCAGTGCTTGGCACAAGGCTTAGGGGAAGAATGATAGATAAGCCTAGTGCTAAAGCACTTGTATCTTATTTTTCCTACGCTTTTACTTTTCTTGGCTTCCAAGCTAATGTTAGGAATATGCTCAGCATCCACTTTAGTGGTTATAATATGCTGTAGCAAGTGGCAGTCCTCTTTGTCTATATAAAAGGCAAGGGAGCGTCATTGTAAAAAACAAGCCATTACATTTCCATTCAATTTAAGCGGCCAAGGGCTAAACCGCACTCTAGTAGTTCTAGATCTGAATCTGAGATCCAATCATACCAACAGATAGATCGTCTTTGCAAGATGTGCTACCGTGGATCTGAAGTCCCGCACCCTAGTCTAGGGGAATTTAAGCGTGGGCATCAAATTGATGCCGAGTTTAGCTACTTCTGTGTAATTGCATGAATTGTCTATGGTCCTAGAGGAAGCAAGGGTGAACTCCAGTTTGTGCATTCTAATGGGGGGTGCTTGTGTTGTGTCTATTGATCTCTTTGGTGCTCTCCGAGCTGGAATCTAAATTCAAACGTGGTATTATTGATATAGTTTCCTCCGTAATGCATGTTATATATGCATCTTAATCAATGTTGATTAGGGCACACTGAAGATCGTAGTTGTTTCACTGTTTCACATGCTTGGTCCTATAGCATCCTAGGGTGGACATAATGGAGGGAAAAACCGATCGAAGACCAACTTTGTGGCTCCTAAGAAGAAAACATGGCGCTTCTCATTCCTATATGTGCAACGACTCAAATCTTAGTTTATATGTTAATCATGTGCATCACAAGCATCTCCAAAGAATTAGAGCATGATTTGAATGCTTTTGAATTTAGTTTCATATCTAAAACCTTACTTTTATATGTGCTTTGTGAATTGGTTTTTATGTGCTATTAAATTACATGATAAATATGACTTTTCAAATAAAAAATTTACAATTTTTTCCTCAATTTTTTCTTGGGAAAATGTTTTGGGGCTAAACAACTTAGCCAAAGGGCGCACTGAAGTTCTTAATTTGTACACAACGGCCATGGCATTCCCACGTCCCTAACACTACATTATACACAACAACACAATATATACTTGTGATTACACAATATAATTTCTGCCCCAAAACTGTTCATCACTGGACGACTGACGCAAAACACACGGGAAATTCACCCTCATCCTCGTGTGCAGAGATCGATGACCTGCTCTTTTAAAAAAGTAGCAGCGCCCAAAGAACTCTCTAGTAGCTAGATAAAGATTTTTTTAATTTTAACAATTTTTGAAAACTAATTTTAAATCTAACACTGACTGTTTTTTTAAACTAACACTTTTGGCCACGCCTATTGCCTTGGCGCGACCAAATGCCTGTGCCACGCCATGCATGGTGGCATGGTAGAGGGCTGACGTGACGGCGACCGGAATCGTTGACCAATAACATGGCAGGGTCTGCCGCGCCATCGACCTTGGCACGGTAGTACCGCGCCCTGATCCGTGGCGCTGATCGATGATGTAAAATCAATAGTGGATTTGTTTCTGTGTTTTGTTGAATTTTTTCATGGCCGAATAGAGAATTTGATAAGCCAATGATATTTTTTTCGTCTTTCATAATACGGTTAACCACCATGTTAACTAATCGATTACGAAAAATTGGATCGGATTGAAACGAATATTTTAATGGAACTTATTTATTTGGCTTTTTGGCCCCATATTGTAGGATCGGCGATAACGCGACCATGGACCCCGGCTTCCTCGACCCCTCGTGTAAGACGCCGGCCACCGGCGTCGAGATACCCCGGGACTACCGGTTTCTAAACTTGTTGCTACTTAATCTTGCATGCAGTGATGCCGTGATGCATTGAAATGAATATAAAGCAAATAAATAAAGTCCGTGCATAAGTTGACAAGCTGCCACATAACATTTTCATTGGTTTGACACAAGTTCGACATAACATAACCAACTAAACTGCAAGTTTCGGACGCCAATAATAGTTTGACCTAACAAACTAAGACCCAGTAGTGTAAGGATCCCTCGGACGCCTATGTCTCTTTGGATTTGTTGGCAACACATTGGGAGTGTAGCCAATATTGGTGTGGTCACGTCGCCGGTGCGTACGGCTCGTACCCTGTAAGTATATGATATGCACGATTACTTAGAATTTTTTATGATCGCTAGTTCATGTAGCCTACGTATTTAAAGAAACTATCTTTGTTAATACCTGTGAGGCTCTTTGGGTACCAAGCGGGGCACCACCTAGCTAAGACATGCCGATCTCGTCCTGCGGCCAATCGTCCCACTGGTCTTGCTGTCTATGGAAGCCCGAGGGGTCATCCTCGTTGTCCTCGGTTGCAGGGTCCTTCCCCGCGCTATGATGTGGTGATGTACGCACCGCAGAAGTGGCACCTGTCATCGGCTGAGAAGAGCCGGCTGGTGTCCTCAAAGAGGCTGAAGACGTGCCACCCGACCGTGCCAGGAGTGGCGGTTCCTCATAAGGAGTGTCCATGCAGCTCAACTTTTGAGCTAGTTTTCCGCAGCTCTGCTTCACCTTCTGCATAAATAGATGTTAAAGTTAGTGCATTTCCCAAACACATATACACTAAAGAAACAATTTTGGAACGGACTAGTTTATGTTTACCTCCACAAAAGCCTCGAGAACGCCTGGCCCCTGCCCTCTAGACTCGAGAAGCCAGAACGTTGCTTTGTTGGACAGCCTCGACAATTGTGTCACCTGGGTACAGAAATATGGTTGAACAATTTTAGTATACATACTTAATACTAAATGGATAACAAATTGTACCATTCAAGTATCTTACCACGTATCTTTGTAGCGGGGCTCTCTGTAGCTGTGTGTCCTCTCTAGTGGCAACGTCGTACACATCTTCGATCATATCTTCCTCCAAGTCCTCGTCAATCGCCTCCTCAGTGTACGAGGGCTTGATATGTGTCCTCATAGACCTGTGAAGCCACCGTAGGTACTCGTCGAAGGTGTGCTGGTCGTGTGGAGGACCCACATGGACCGGCTGTCGTTCCCTGGTCTCCCACAAGTGGATGTGCATGTTGTATGTCACGCGCCAATCCTTGATCTTGTACCTCTTCCTATGATCATACCTGCAACAAAACGATGTTAGTTGTACCACACACACCTCTAAATTATAGCTTTGTTATTAATCAATAACGCACCCGTGCAATCATTGGTTGGTGGAGTAAAGCGGTGGTGGACAGTCTGTCATTCTTTCAAACTGTCTACAGACCTTGACGGGCAAGTGAATCTCGACCACATGGAAGAAAATAAGAGGGATGTTGCAGCGATACTCCTCTGACTCGTCCCTAGTGACAGGACTGAGATAGTACTAGAGCTCCGGAGCATCACAAGGACACCAATGCACCTGAACATTTCATAATTGAGTTAGACTGTGATATAGTGTAGATCGAACAAGACACATGTATGATAGTAAAGAGAGCGTAACCTGGTGTTGTGTCAGATCGTCAAGACCGTCCATGTACTCCCTATACTTGCGCCTCGTATTCCCTCTAACTAACTCTGATTCCATCCAAATAAATAGAGCTGTAGGGAGTGTATCCTGCCCGTTCCATTACTGCATTGAACACGATAATAATTTAGCCATTAATAAACTCATCATATGTAACCATATCAAAGAATATAATGAACCGAAGTACTTACCGGTAAACCAGTACTAAGGGGCCTCCCAACAGCCATTGTTCCCAACACCAAACCTAGAGTAGGTACGAGCAACCTCCAAGGTTCGCATACCCTGAGGTGCGACGGCAGGCAACGCATAGCTGTCGATATGTCCATGCTAGGACTGCGTTGCTCCAGCTGTACGCCGCTATGTTCTCCCATGGCTGGCGTAGTATGTCAAGGAAGATCCAGCTGATGGTATTGCCCGAGACGTCTGGGAAGAGGAAAGCACCAAGAAAGTGCCAAAGCCACACTCGACCGAACTTGTCGATCTGAGCCTCCTTAGCCTATGGGTCCAAGTAATCAAAACGCTCCGTGATCCATGATGATGAAACACCAGAAGTTTTCCTAAAATTTACCAAAGAAAATGAGACCCGATGGCTGCAGAAAAGCAATGCAAGTATTAAATAGGCTTCAATTTCTCACTTATTTTTCTTAGAAGCCTCGTCGCCCGGTGGAAGAAAGCCAGTAAACTGAGCCACCAGCTCCCTCTAGTGATCATTGTTAACTATCCCTGTCACTGGAAGTCCCCCCAACCGAAGGCCAAAAATAGCCTTCACGTCCTGCATGGTCAAGGTCATCTCGCCACAATGTAGGTAAAACATGTGGGTCTTAGGACTCCACATGTTATAAGAATAGAACGACTGTTAGTTGCCTCAAATTTATCACAAGAAAGTTTACGTACAAAGAATGCACTTGCACCTATCTACAGCTGTAGTAAGTAGTGCTGGGTCAAGGGACGAAAGACCATGGTTGACAACACGGACAAGCTCGAGGAAGTCGGCACGCCGTATGTACGGCGCATAACGCTCGTCCCACTGGTATGCCCTGGTGTGCGTGTGGGGCCTCAAAGTAGGCAAGGCCACCTCTGCGTCGTTGTCACTCAAGATATGTACTCGGTGCTGATCGTCGTACTCCACCTCAAGAATTGGGTACAACGGGTGTTGCGTGGGAGGGGCCATCCTGTTACAAATTGATAAACTAAGCTTTAGAATATTCAAATTAATATTATGTAGCATTGCAAAATTTGAACTACTTGTTATGCAATACGAACACAATATGAAAGCACATGTATATATTCAAAGTAACATTAACAGACATATCACGCACTAGTAACATAAACAACTTCATTTGGAATATAAGCATTTGACAAAATTTTATGAAGTCATCAAAATCGACGTATCACGCACTAGTAAGTACCGACATTTGTAAACTAATATGTATACCCAAAATCCCTAACTAAATAAATAACTATAAACTAAATAATAAATACCTAATCAATCCATAAACCCAAAATCCTAACTATACTAGAACACACAACCTCAAACCTAAAAACTACTTACGTAAATCACAAACAAATTCACTAACCTAACTATCCTAAATTTGACAAACTATTATAAATCAATAACAATTATAAAACCCTAACTATCCTAAATCACTATTTATCCTAAATCACTAATTATCCTAAAACAAGATGAAGGTATCTTAGGAGCGGGCGACCTTGACGCGCCGGCGTTCGTGGCGCGGCCGGCGCGGGCGCTGCGCGGCGGGAGTGGCCGGGCGCAGCGTGGGCGGGCGGGCGCTGGCGACGGGCGCTGCGTGGAGGCGGGGCGTGTGCGGCTAGCTGCGAGCGATGCGCGGCGGCGGGTGGGCGGGCAGGGGTGCGTGCAGGCGGGTGGTCTCGCGCGCGATATTTATTTGTGTCGGGGACCTAATACCGGGGTACCCGAGAAGGTGGAACCGATAACCACCGAACGTAAAAAACTTCTGGACGCATAAGGGCGCCATGTCATCCTTTGTTCGAATGACAGAAGTTCGGTTCCGCCTCGCCCGACACCCTTGGGACGGGCTCGGTCTCGCCCGAGGACCAAGGGATAAGCTCCGTCTCGCCCGACGCCTTGAGGACAGGCTCGGTCTCGCCCGAGGGCTGAGGGATGAGTTCCGTCTCGCCCGATCCCGGAGGGGTGGGGTCAGCCTCACCCGACGCCTTTATGGGATAACCCTGCCTCGCCCCAAAGGTTCAAGGCTAATCTCCGTCTCGCCCGACGCCTATAGGGCGGGCTCGGTCTCGCCCGAGGGCTAAGGGATAGATTCCGCCTCGCCCGATCCCGGAGGGATAGGGTTAGTCTCGCCCAAGAGATAGGTATCTGTCCCTCATAACGATGGGTACAGGACAAGACAAGACGTTCGGGTCAACCATGGCTCCAACGACCATACCCTGCACCCTGACAAGAAAAGAACCGCCAGGGAACAACAGGACTGACGCTTTAGACCCTTCCGGGCGCCGCAGAGCCCAAAAGGCATTACAGGCGCGTGCACCTCACTCTATAGAGTTGTAGGCGCCGCCTTCAGCTCTGGGACGCAGAACCCAACGAAGATATACGACAACCGCTACACTCCAAGAACGGATTTGCTATCTCCACGAACGACGGATACTCCATCACCGCGCTGTGGACCCGAGAAAGCGGGGGGGGCCCTCTTCCCGACCCCTCAGGTCCTCCAAGTCAGAGAGCCTTGGCCACGGCGCTACACCGGACCCCGACCCTAAATTCTCCCAACAGGAATCATGGGAACCAGAAGGCGTGTGGAGCAAGGCTGGGGGAGGCCCCTAAGTCAAAACCACGGTACTATAGCCCATACCCTGGGGGCAGCATGCTGTGACTGATCTGACATCTTACAGAGATATTGACGACATCTTAAGCACTTATCTTCCTTCACACTCATCAGAAGGAAGGACCGGACCAGGTAGACATGAGCCACAAGGTAAGCAGAGTACGCATCCTAGAGCTCTCACCCTTGTAAAGCCAGCCCCTTCATCTATAAAAGGGGAGGCATATCCTCCATCAAACGGACGGCAAAAAATAGGACCGAACAATAGAACGCACTTACATACATTCAAGCAGCTACGAAGCTCTTGACCACCTCTCAGCCCCTCGATCAAGAGACTTGGGACCAGTCCCTCTCTCGGCAGTTTGTATCCCTTACTACAGACCGATCACGGTGCTAATAACACAAGCAGCAACAAACTGGACGTAGGGACGTTCCGCCCGAACCAGTATAAATTCTGTGTCCTTTAGCACACCATCCGAGCCTAACGCGCATTACTATAAATTTACTTGCCGGTGCTTGTACGAAACACCGACAGTTGGCGCGCCAGGTAGGGGCTTTGCGCGTTCCAAAACAGGTCTCGGATGGCCACCCACGCAATCACCTGGGCCCCGAGCGCACACGTGCGTTTCGGCAACCTGGATTTCATCGTCACGCTAGGAGGAGAGCTGACGCTGACTCACTCAGCCGCCCCCTCTCCCCCTTCCATCAACCTCAACCATCTCAGGCTTGAGGGCCCACTAGACAACTCCCGGGGAGTCCCGTCACCCAAGGGGGCTTCCCACGACACCACCATATATCCGGAAAGGTCCGTATGGAGCGCCCCGACAACGTTTCCATTCGGTCTCCGCAACGCTGCGGCGACCGCCGGCCGCCCTTGGGCGCTACGTGTGGTTCAATCACCCACGGATATCGAGTTCGTGGGGGTGATTGAGCGCGATTCGGAGACCCTCTACGAGCTCCTCAACGAGAAGCCTGTATCGCTCTCCAGCTCAGATTCCAGTAAGGGGAGCCACCACCCTTCCCGGGAATGCTACATGACGCAGACCCCCGAGGGTCACATCGAAAGCGCCTCCAGGGAAGAGGCCACCCCTACAAACAATCCTGATGGCAGATCCGGGGAGGATGGGACAGCCCCATCTCACCTGAGGATGGAGCAGCTAAGGGCTCGTCAGCAAGAGATCAATGAGGCCGGGCAAGGGCTCGCACGGGAATACGCGGACATCAATCGCGAGATTGAACGCCGCAAAGACGGGGGGCGCGCGCGCGCCACAGCCCGCACCGTACATCAAAGGATCCTCACCGACGATGGGGCCCTTCCTCACTTTGCTCGAGCCAGCCAGAACATCGCCGCAGCAACCGCCTTGCTGCATGGCCTCCCGGAGGCCGCAACGTCCGAAGATCGACGCGCTTATCGGGAGATTCGCACGTTGCTCGAGCGTGCAGCCGCGCAACAGGCGGAAAGTTCGTTGTCTCGACGACGCGAACCGGACACCAGCTAGCACGCACCCTCAGTGCGTCCCACCAAGGACGCATCCGTACACCAAACACCGCCAGCCGGCGGGCAGCCCTCCGTCGTCCCTGTACATCAACGCCTCGGCCGTGGCCGCGACGTGCGCAGCATCATCGACGCTCGGAGACGTGCCCACGGCGACGAGGGAGAAGCAGCGCGCCGCGGCTATCATCCCCGACGTGGCGGGCGCTACGACAGCAACGAGGACCGAAGCCCGAGCCCCGTCCTGCCAGGCCCTCAGGCCTTTGGCCGGCACATCCTCAACGCCGCGTTCCCTCTAAGGTATCGACCACCCACGAACATTCCTAAATATTCTGGCGAAACAAATCCCGGGCTTTGGCTCGAAGACTATCGGCTTGCATGTCAGGCCGGTGGTGCGAATGAGGATAACTTCATTATTCGCAATCTCCCGCTGTTCTTGGCTGACTCGGCACGAGCATGGCTGGAGCACCTGCCGTCCGATGCTATTCAGAGTTGGGCGGATCTTACTGAGATCTTTGTGGGTAATTTCCAGGGCACGTACAAACACCCTGGAAACCCATGGGACCTCAAGAACTGCCATCAGAAGGCCGATGAAACCCTCCGCGGGTACATCCGGCGCTTCTCCCGACAGTGCAACGAGCTCCCGAACGTCGCCGACGCCGACGTGATAGGAGCCTTTCTGTCCGGAACGACCTGCGAATCCCTGGTCCACAAGCTGGGACATAGGGGCCCGCGAACTACCAAGGAACTTCTGGACATCGCCACCAGTCACGCCTCTGGAGAGGAGGCGGTCGGAGCCATCTTTGATCGCTCCGACGGAAAGACAAGGCGGGACGAGGACGCTAGCGAAGGCGCCTCCAACCGTCCCGCCAAAGGAAAAAATAAGAAGCAACGGCGCGACAGCTCACTCGCGGCCGCTGCCGACCACAAAGGTGGCCGGAAGCCCGCGGAGGGCACCCCTAACCACTTCGAGAAAATGCTCGAGGGGCCATGCCCAAATCACGCCTTCCCGGCCAAGCACCTATACAAGGAATGCGGCCTTATGCGCAAATACTTGGCCGGGGGTCTGAACAAGGAGGGGCAGGGGAAGGAGCCTGTTCCCACCACTAACGACATGGAGGAGAAGGACGACACCTTCCCAACACCGACCGGTGCCCTCATGATCTTTGGAGGATCAACGGCCTACGACTCCAGGCGCCGCCAAAAGGTCGCACATCGAGAGGTCTATACCGCAGGACCGGCTATGCCTGCATATCTCCGGTGGTCGGAATCCGCCATAACCTTCGACCGGACCGACCATCCGGATGCCATCCCACACCCGGGAAGGTATCCGCTTGTCGTCGACCCGATCGTCGGTCCAAAGCGGCTCACCAAGGTACTGATGGATGGGGGCAGCGGCCTCAACATCATGTACGCCAAGACGCTTGACGAGATGGGCGTCGACCGAACGCACCTCCGCCCCGTCCGAGCACCTTTCCATGGCGTCGTGCCAGGAAGGCAAGCCGTGCCACTAGGGCAGATTGACCTGCCCGTCACTTTTGGGGATCGATCCAATTACCGGACTGAGACCCTCACCTTCGATGTAGTGGGATTCTCGGGGACTTTCCACGCCATTCTGGGGCGACCATGTTACGCGAAGTTCATGGCCATACCCAATTACACATACCTGAAGCTGAAGATGCCGGGCCCCCGTGGGGTCATCACCATCGGCACCTCCTTCCAGCGCGCTTACGAGTGCGAGGTCGAATGCTGTGGACACGCATCCGCGGTCATCGCGTCCGAAGAGCTCGCCACCCTCAGGGAGGAGGTCACTGAAGGGACACCCGACGCAAAGAAGTCGTCCGGATCGTTCGAATCAGCAGAGGGTTCCAGGGAAGTCCTCTTGGATCCCAGTAGCTCCGAGGGCAAAAAAGTCCGAATCGGGACCGCGCTCTCCTCTGCATAGGAAAGCGCGCTCGTCGACTTCCTCCGCGCCAACAAGGACATCTTTGCGTGGAAACCCTCGGATATGCCGGGCATCCCGAGGGAGGTCGCCGAGCATACCCTCCAGATCCTCCCGGGCTCCAAGCCGGTGAAACAACGCCTGCGCCGCTTCGACGAGGAGAAACGCAGGGCCATCGGCGAGGAGATAGCCAAACTACTGACCGCAGGATTCATTAAGGAAGTATACCACCCAGAGTGGTTAGCAAATCCTGTTCTTGTCCGAAAAAAGAGTGGGAAATGGAGAATGTGTGTTGATTATACTGGTCTCAACAAAGCGTGTCCAAAGGATCCATTTCCTTTGCCCCGAATAGACCAAATAGTCGATTCCACCTCGGGGTGCGAAACCCTCTATTTCCTTGACGCATACTCAGGCTACCATCAGATCGCGATGAAAGAGTCCGACCAGCTCGCGACATCTTTTATCACGCCCTTCGGATCATTCTGCTATGTTTCGATGCCGTTTGGTTTGAAAAACGCTGGGGCAACGTACCAGCGCTGTATGCTTAGTTGCTTCGGAGATCTCATCGGGCGAACCGTTGAGGCCTATGTCGACGACATCGTAGTCAAATCCAAGCGGGCTGACCACCTTGTCACCGACCTTGAGCGTACCTTTGTGAAACTCCGGGCGAACGGCATCAAGCTCAATCCCGAAAAATGTGTTTTCGGGGTCCCGAGGGGCATGCTGCTCGGCTTCATCGTCTCCGAGCGTGGCATCGAAGCCAACCCAGAGAAGATATCGGCCATCATGAGGATGGGCCCGATCCAAAACATAAAGGGGGTTCAGCGAATCACAGGGTGCCTTGCCGCCCTCAGCCGATTCATTTCACGCCTCGGCGAACGAGGACTCCCCCTTTATCGACTTCTGAAGAAAACTGACCGCTTCGAGTGGACAGCCGAGGCTCAGGAAGCACTTGACATGGTTAAACGATTTTTAACCAAGCCGCCGGTCCTAGTTCCTCCATGCGATGGAGAATCTCTCCTACTATATATATCGGCCACCACCCAAGTGGTTAGCTCCGCCTTGATAGTAGAGCGAGAAGAAGAGGGGCACGCCTTCAAGGTGCAGCACCCTGTATATTTCATCAGCGAGGTGTTATCCGACTCCAAAACCCGCTACTCCCAGATCCAGAAACTCCTCTACACCGTCCTCATCACCAAAAGGAAGCTACGCCACTACTTCGAGTCACACCCCATGACAGTAGTGACGTCGTTCCCCCTCGGCGAGGTCGTTCGTAGCCATGACGCTACGGGAAGAACCGCAAAGTGGGCGCTCGAGCTGATGGATCAGGGCATTTCTTATGTCCCCCGAACGGCGATCAAATCTTAGGCGCTGGCTGACTTCATCGCGGAGTGGACCGAGGTCTAGATGCCACCAGCAGCCGTCGATCAAGAGTACTGGATAATGTACTTCAACGGATCGCTGATGAAGAAGGGCGCCGGAGCAGGACTAGTCTTTGTATCCCCCCTCGGGGTCCACATGAGGTACATGGTTCGGCTTCATTTTCCCTCATCAAACAATACTGCAGAATACGAAGCGCTCATCAATGGCCTACGAATCGCCATCGAGCTGGGCATCCGACGCCTTGACGTCAGGGGCGACTCTCAGCTGGTCGTCAACCAGGTCATGAAAGAGTCGGGCTGCCACGACACCAAGATGGAGGCATATTGTCAAGAGGTCCGACGTCTGGAGGACAAATTCGACGGCCTCGAACTCAATCATATCCCTAGGCGCCTCAACGAAGCGGCCGACACACTCGCAAAAGCGGCATCCAGCCGAGAGCCGGTTCCAACAGGCGTCTTTGCCAGTGATCAACACAAACCCTCGGTACGCTACACGGGGTCGGAACAAGCCGACGATGGCCCTTCTAGTCCGACCCCCAAGGCCGATCCGCCAACTGTTCCTCCTGACCCCGAGGTCATGGAGCTTGAAGAAGACCCAGCAACGGAGTCCGATCCTCCCAATGACTGGAGAACGCTTTACATCGACTATCTCCTCCACGATGTACTACCAACCAACGAGACAGAAGCCCGACGGCTCGCGCGACGCGCCAAATCCTTCGTTCTTGTAGAGGGCGAACTCTACAAACGAAGTCACATCGGAATTCTTCAGCTTTGCATCCCTGGCGAACAGGGAAAACTCCTACTGAGCGACATCCACGGTGGGGCATGCGGACACCATGCCGCACCAAGAACCTTGGTTGGGAAGGCATTCCGACAGGGTTTCTATTGGCCCACCGCAGTAGCCGATGCCGAGCAAATTGTACGCACCTGCGAAGGGTGCTAATACTACGCTCGGCAAACACACCTCCCGGCCCAGGCTCTCCAGATGATCCCCATCACGTGGCCCTTCGCGGTCTGGGGGCTTGACCTGGTCGGGCCTCTTAAAAAAGCGCCCGGAGGCTTTACCCACTTGCTTGTCACCATAGACAAGTTCACAAAATGGATCGAAGCTCGGCCAGTATCCACAATCAAATCCGAGCAAGCTGTGCTGTTCTTTCTCGACATCATCCATCGCTTTGGAGTACCGAACTCCATCATCACAGACAACGGCACGCAGTTCACCGGTAGGAAATTTGTTCGTTTCTGTGACGAACAACACATCCAAATCGATTGGGCAGCCGTCGCGCACCCCCGGACGAACGGACAGGTCGAGCGCGCAAACGGCATGCTCCTTCAAGGCCTCAAACCCAGAATTTTCAACCGGTTGAACAAATTCGGCGCGCGTTGGCTCGCTGAGCTCTCGGCTGTGCTTTGGAGCCTAAGGACGACTCCTAGCCGGGCCACCGGCTACACACCCTTTTTCATGATCTACGGCTCCGAGGCCGTTCTCCCGACGGACCTCGACTATGGAGCGCCAAGAATCAGAGCATATGACGCTAAGGGAGCCGGGGCATCTCACCAAGACGCCATGGACCAGCTGGACGAGGCCCGCGACATCGTCCTCCTCCATTCAGCCAAGTACCAGCAAGCGTTGCGGCGGTACCACAGCCGACGGGTGCGGGGTCGAGCCTTCAACGTCGGAGACCTCGTCCTCCGTCTTGTACAGAGCAACAAGGATCGTCACAAACTCTCCCCGCCCTGGGAAGGGCCCTACATCGTCGCGGAAATACTTCGCCCAGGCGCCTACCGGTTGAAAACCATCAAAGGGGAGGTCTTCGCCAACGCCTGGAACATTGAGCAGCTACGTCGTTTCTATCCTTAAAATAAGCTTACACTTTTCTTTATCAGTTTTTGTCTTAATAGAACCCCGATCCATAGTGATTTCCGACCCCTACAAATCGCGAGGGGTCAGACCTCACTCGGGGGCTGGCATGTGATCGTAACATATGTCATGTGTAGTACAAGTATTACGCTTGTAAAAAATCCCTGTGTTATACTTGCAAACATTTTTCTAAGTTTTCCATTCGCCTCATAAACGAGTCTCGAGGGCTAAGATCTTGGGAGCTAATTCTGAATACAACTAGTAGGACTGCGAGACACCCACGCCCCAGCGGCTGCAACCTCTTTGCTCACCAGTTCAATCAGAATTAGTTCACCCACGTTCCTAGCCTCCTATGACTTAGACCATGAGAAGAGTTGGAAAGCGCTAAAATGACTTGCCACAAGCAAAGGATGTAGTTTTGTTCATTTTTTGTACGAATTCACCACTTACAAAGCGATGTCATTACAAAAAAGGAACAATATACCCTGAAGATTGTTTACTCGGGGGCTTCCCCACAACGTTATTTCATTACAGTTTCGGCTCAGCTCTACCACAAGTGCTACTACGATCGCCGTACCACGCTCTCCATCAGCGACGTCGAGGGCATGTACACGGGCCAGTTCGTCCACTGCGGCCGCCGTGCCACGCTCTCCATCAGCGACGTCGAGGGCATGTACACGGGCCAGTTCGTCCACTGCGGCCGCCGTGCCACGCTCTCCATCGGCGACGTCGAGGGCATGTACACGGGCCAGCTCATCTACTACGGGCGCCGTACCACGCTCTCCATCGGCGACATCTTCGCTGGACCCTCGAAGGCGCCACCATCTATGACGCCTCCGCCGGAGCGTCCGGGGACTACGCCATCGTCGTCAGCCGCAACCCCGGCAGCAACGCCACCGTCATGGCGTCTGGGGACTACACCATCATCCCCAGCCATAACCCCGACAACGGCGTAGGGGCAGGAAACGCCTCCAGCCAAGGGAGGAGCGCAGCGAACGACGGCGCAGTCAACGACGCACGACACCCACCGACGCCTTTTCTCCTTCAGCAGCAGCGACTCCTCACCAAGGGCCGCGCGTACCATCTCATCTACGTTGGATAACCTCCAGCTCGACATCACGCACCAGAATCACGAGCAAGTTTGTAAGTTCTCTATCTCTCCCTGGCATTACTCTTCCTCACTCAGGAACCACCGCGACGCACGGACGTGTTGGACGGAAAGGAAGAAGAAGGAGAGATAGCGGCTCGGAGGCAGAAGGGGAGGTGGGATGAGAACTCCACTCCCCCTCCCTATTTAAGGAGGAGGCGCAGTAACTCAGGAAAGGCGAAAGGACCACGGACGACTCGATGACGGGACCATTCAGATCTCCTGGGTCGACCGTTCGGCCCAGAAGACACGACGAACGAACGACCAAAGAAAGGCAGGTTTTTCCAACCTCGTCACAAACGTCAGGACCCGAACCCATCTGGTAGGAGCTTTTCCGCCACTCATACCACCAAGGTAACGTCACCGCCTTTATTTTCAATTAAATCTTGCATTCAAAACATTTTCATATGCAAAAGATTGCATCCCAAAGATTCGTGTCGCACCACGAACCGGCTGTCGCCTTATCCGATATAGGCAACAACAGGCTGAGGTTCGAAGGTCGGCCCGCGAAGGGCTCGAGGCCGCCTCACGCCGAACAGAGCCAGGGAGAGATAACCGAGACGAGCCTCAGCGGCCCTGCCCGACCCCGCTCAGAAGCAAACCGGGACGTCTCGACCTTTTCTCGTTCGATTCTAACCTCGAGCCAAACCCACAGAATCTCCATCGAGGAGAGGCCATCGGGCCCCCTGAGCTTATCGAACGGCTCAGGCATCTGCCGGGAGGCGGGTTAAGAAGTTGTGGAGTGCCACCAGAGGGCTCTGCCGACCCCATCAGCAAATGATGGACCCGGATTCCGCACGAACGCACCCGTTAGCGAGCTCGTTGAGCGCGGTACTCAAGCCGTCGAGGCAAGTGTCGTTCACTCAGCCCCTCCGATTGCGAAAACCGAGGACGGGGTAACACGCAAATAACGGCCGACCCCTATCAGACCCTGACAAGGCTCGGGGGCTCGGGCCAAACAATGCAGGGACAAAGGCCCTACCTTGCCGAGCCCATAGAGTCCCCAGTTGGGATTTCTGTTGGAAGACAGGGCGGGGATTATTGCGATGACGTCCATTGTCACCAAAACCACGATTCCGGTCTCCAGTAACACCCGACCCCAGGCAGGTGCGGGGGTCGGACCTTACTCGGGGGCTGTTAAGGTACGGCTACCTCCTCAATCTCCTCGCATTATAATCAGCGGCATAGTTCAGGGGAACATATTGGTAAGACCATAAAAAATCAAATCGCAAAAAATCAAACAAAACGAAATTAAGACGCAAAAGCGCGAAAGGCGTCCAGACTCGAAAATACCGACACTTGTCCACATATTACATATAAGCTGTTCTCAAAATTGTTCGACTAATTACTCCCGCGAAGGGAGAACCATTTCTTTCAGACTGTCTGCCAGGTTCTTCGCAAGGGGAGCGACCATCTTCTCCATTTCCTCCAGCTCTTCATCCTCGTAGGTGGACGGAAAGCCTTCGCTCATCACCCTCAGGTTTATTTCCTTCTCATAATGGGCGTGGGCGACGGTGAAGGCCTGGGTAATCCTGGCGTGAAAGGCACTCTCCTCAAGTTGGCCCACCCGAGCCGTGATACCTCCGACACGAGCCGCGAGCGGGCTGGTCTCCACCGGCTCCGTCACATTCAGGGCGTTAAGGACCACCCCGACCGCAGTTTGTAGAAGATCATGCTCATCGCTCTCCGCCTGAAGGGCCCTGCGCGTATAGGCAGCCTCTTTCTCCAGCTTGGTGGCGGCGTTCTCGGCACTCAACTTTCCTTTCACCGCGTCATCAAGCTCCGCCCGGAGAGAGCGGATCACCTCGACGTCCTCGTCCACCCTCTGCTGGAGGGCTGTGGCCCTACTCTCGGCCTTCTGCCGGAGGTCCCGCTCCGTCTCCAGCTCCTTCAGGATTTCGCCGGCCTTCTCATTGGCCGCGGCATTCCTCTACAGCAGCTCGTCTCGCTCTTTTGTGAGTTTGGCAATCTCCTCTCCATCCAGTTTAGACCTCGCCGACAGGTCCTCGAACATCCCGTGCGCCTCCTCCGCATCTTGACGTGCCTGAGCCTCCCGCTCCTGGACGATGGCAAGCTGGGCGGCCATGTTTGCTCGCAGCCGGGCCTCCTCGGAGAGGCGATCCCACTCCGCCTTCTGCTCGCGGAGGAATTGGGATTTTTTCCGGCTACGAGCAACAAGAATCTGAAGAAGAAGACTGATATCAAAAATGCGAGAACCCACAAACACACGAAGAAAGAAAAAAGAAAAGTCCAGAAAATACCTGAGAGGTAGGGATAACGATCTCACGGAGGGCTCCTCTGGCCTGGTCCAGGGCGTTCAGCATGGTCGAGATCCCGATGTCAAGACCTTCTCGCTCCATACTCTCGGAATGATCATCGAGCGAGAAAAGAGCCGACGTCGGGTCCTGAGCAGCCATCCACTGAAGCGGCGGCTCCCCCCGCGTAGGGGAGCGGCTTCCTCCCGACAAAGGGGCCGGTGGTGGCTCCCTCCTGACCCTGTGCGGCACCACCGCCGTACTCAAGGACCCTCCGGCCGGACCCTCCTCCGTCTGGACCACTTCGGGCGCCACGGGCGGATCCACATGGGCACCTGGCGGCGTGGATTGCACCACGCCCTCGGGTGCCACCCCGACCACGCCCGGCTGATCCTGGCTCGGCGCAGTCACGATCACCGGCGGCACACGGTCCTCGGCCGGCTCTTCCATGCCCGCCACGAAAGAAGCCGCTCGCTCAATAGCCTCCGCGGGCGTGGGAGCCGCCGTGGTCGCCGTCGGTTCGGCCAACGCGGCCCCTACATTGGCACCACCCCTGCCCGAAACAGGGGTGACTCTAGGCGACGCCGTCTGTCCCGCTTGAAGGGCGAGACTCTTCTTGGGCGCCAGCCCCAGGGGGTGACCCGTTCGCAGGAACCTACACAAAGGTAATAACCGATTAAGTCAAAATAAAAATGGAAAAAAGATGAACACAGAGGAGTCAGGAGCTTACGTTGATGTCCTCGGCCGGCGGAAGCGTTTTGGGGACGGATCCCCAGATCCCTGTCCTGACTCGTCCGGACGGGACCGTTTCTTGCCTGCCCCCTGCTCTGGGGCAGGAGGGTTCATCTCGTCGGGCGCAGCGCCGGAGTCACTCCCCTCCATCGTCTCGTCGGGCGCAGCGCCAGAGCCGTCCCCCTCCCTCGTCTCGCGGGGTGCAGCACCGGAGCTGCTCCCCTCCATCACCTCGCAGGGCGCGGCATCAGAGCCGGGCACGGCCCCGGTACTACCCTCTTCCACGATCGCCTCAGGGTCGGCGGCAGCAGGCCCAGCGTCCCCCGTCCACCGATCTTCGGCCGGCACGCCGTGCGAAGCGGCAGACTCGCCGGCCTCCACCGATCTCATTGATTCACTTCCCTCTGCGTGAAAAGCAAAGGGCCCCTGCACGGATGGGTGGCCACTTGTCAGCGTTTCCTCATCCTCCAGGACGCCCCAATCCACGTCGACGGCTACCTCGTCGTCGCCATCATCATCATCATCATCATCGTCATCCTCACTGCTCACATCCTCTCCCCGATCCCGTGCCTCCTGCTTCAGTCGTTTCGCCTTCTTCATCTCCTCCTTTGCCTTCTTGTCCCGCTCGGCCGCGAGTCGATTCGCCGCCGCCACAGCCCTGTCCTTCGGCAGTGGAGCCGAACTATCCTTGAAGACTAGCCCCCTCGGCTAGCCCCAACATCACAAAAGCAAGTATTAAAAAGGGAGATTCAGGAGAAAGAAAAGAGTGCAGGGGAAGAGGGCTTACGAATTCGAAGAACCCAGGCTCCGGCCGCATTGGAGGATGCCCGGGCACCGGATACACGATGTCGAGGACCATGCCGGCAGAGTCCTTCGTCGGCTCCGTCGCCTCCTTGACACGCTGCGCCACTTCCGAATAAGGGAGCGCCTCGTCAACGAGCACCGTTCCCTCGAACGATATCCCTGGCATCATCCGATGCAGGGGAAGCACGCGCGCCATCAGTGGCGCCACCCTCCTCGCGTGGTAAGCACCGATAATCCCCGACCCCTTTACACCCCGACCCTTCAGAGCATGGAGGGCGGAGAGAAGGTCGGAGATGTGCTTCTTGTCTTTAGTCTGGACGCCCCAGCCCCATGACGCCGGAGCATCCACGATAAGACGTCCGGTGTACTTCGGCAGGGGGGCACTCGCATCATCCCTAACATAAAACCATTGCGAATGCCATCCCTTGTTGGATGTGGCCAGACGCATGTACGGGTAGCCCTTCGATCGGGTATGGCGCAGGTGAATGCTGGCACACCCCATCGGTGCGTCTACTTCTTTCCCCCCAATCTTCCTCTTCGACAGACTAACGCTAAAGAAATGCCGCCACAGATCAAAATGGGGATCGATCCCCAGGAAACCCTCGCACAGGGCAACAAACGCTGCCATATGCTGTATCCCATTGGGAGTTAGATGCTGCAGCTCTACCTCATAGTAATCTAATAGCCCCCGAAGGAATCTATGCGCGGGTACCCCGAATCCCCGCTCATGGAAGAGGGCAAAAGAGACGACATACCCTTCAGGCGGTACCGGCTCGCCCTCATCGCCAGGAAGCAACCACTCCTGGACGGCGGATTGTGGGCGGAGAAGGCCACGGCGAACGAGGCCCTCCAGACGCCAGGAGGAGATGCTTGATCTGCCCCACAACTCCATTGAGGCAGTAGGGGGGAAGGGCAGGCGCGAGCTTAACGGCGGCTGGAACACGAACGCAGGCCGGTCGACGGTGGCGATGCGGGCGTGAGGAGCTGGGAAGATTGGCGGCGGATGTCTCAGAACGCAAAGGAAGGGGAGCGAAATACGGAACCCTGGGGGCGAACCCCGTGGTTTTATAGGGGGCGACGGACACGAGAAGGGCAACCGTCCGCCTCGATCTCCGGGCCTGCCACGCGCGCCCCCGCGTCGCGTCGCGGGACACGCGCCCGTAGTCCCTATCTCCTTATCCCAAAAATCTCGGCGGACGGTTCGCCTTCCCCAAACAAATCCGGACTCTCTACCACCGGGGAAGCGCAGGCCACAAAGGCCTGTTCCTTTCTCTTTGGCCCACCTAGAGCCCAGAAACTCGCCGGCCGGCCCAACTAAGAAGGAATCCGCGAACAATCCGCCATCAAGGGCAGAAGCGCCAGTTGGGACAGCTCCGAATCAGTCCCTAGCGAACGGGATGCCATGACCCACTCGGAGAAACACCCAGTTGATGCAAAACTAAGTCCTTCAGCCTTACCCACGAAGGGGCCGATACAACCCCCCGGGCGACTCTACTCAAGTCACCCGGGGGCTCGGGGGCTACACCCATCGGGTGCGCTCGCGCGCACCCTCCGGCAATTTAGCTTCGGCGAAATCAAAAAACACCCTCCAGGCGGTTCTGCCCGAATCACCTAGAGTCTCGGGGGCTACTGTCGGGGACCTAATACCGGGGTACCCGAGAAGGTGGAACCGATAACCACCGAACGTAAAAAACTTCTGGACGCATAAGGGCGCCATGTCATCCTTTGTTCGAATGACAGAAGTTCGGTTCCGCCTCGCCCGACACCCTTGGGACGGGCTCGGTCTCGCCCGAGGACCGAGGGATAAGCTCCGTCTCGCCCGACGCCTTGAGGACGGGCTCGGTCTCGCCCGAGGGCTGAGGGATGAGTTCCGTCTCGCCCGATCCTGGAGGGGTGGGGTCAGCCTCACCCGACGCCTTTATGGGATAACCCTGCCTCGCCCCAAAGGTTCAAGGCTAATCTCCGTCTTGCCCGACGCCTATAGGGCGGGCTCGGTCTCGCCCGAGGGCTAAGGGATAGATTCCGCCTCGCCCGATCCCGGAGGGATAGGGTTAGTCTCGCCCAAGAGATAGGTATCTGTCCCTCATAACGATGGGTACAGGACAAGACAAGACGTTCGGGTCAACCATGGCTCCAACGACCATACCCTGCACCCTGACAAGAAAAGAACCGCCAGGGAACAACAGGACTGACGCTTTAGACCCTTCCGGGCGCCGCAGAGCCCAAAAGGCATTACAGGCGCGTGCACCTCACTCTGTAGAGTTGTAGGCGCCGCCTTCAGCTCTGGGACGCAGAACCCAACGAAGATATACGACAACCGCTACACTCCAAGAACGGATTTGCTATCTCCACGAACGACGGATACTCCATCACCGCGCTGTGGACCCGAGAAAGCGGGGGGGGGCCCTCTTCCCGACCCCTCAGGTCCTCCAAGTCAGAGAGCCTTGGCCACGGCGCTACACCGGACCCCGACCCCGAATTCTCCCAACAGGAATCATGGGAACCAGAAGGCGTGTGGAGCAAGGCTGGGGGAGGCCCCTAAGTCAAAACCACGGTACTACAGCCCATACCCTGGGGGCAGCATGCTGTGACTGATCTGACATCTTACAGAGATATTGACGACATCTTAAGCACTTATCTTCCTTCACACTCATCAGAAGGAAGGACCGGACCAGGTAGACATGAGCCACAAGGTAAGCAGAGTACGCATCCTAGAGCTCTCACCCTTGTAAAGCCAGCCCCTTCATCTATAAAAGGGGAGGCATATCCTCCATCAAACGGACGGCAAAAAATAGGACCGAACAATAGAACGCACTTACATACATTCAAGCAGCTACGAAGCTCTTGACCACCTCTCAGCCCCTCGATCAAGAGACTTGGGACCAGTCCCTCTCTCGGCAGTTTGTATCCCTTACTACAGACCGATCACGGTGCTAATAACACAAGCAGCAACAAACTGGACGTAGGGACGTTCCGCCCGAACCAGTATAAATTCTGTGTCCTTTAGCACACCATCCGAGCCTAACGCGCATTACTATAAATTTACTTGCCGGTGCTTGTACGAAACACCGACAATTTGGCCCTACCGTGCCATGCTCCGTGGCGCGGCAGAGCCCTGCCACGTCACCGGTCGCGATTCCGATCGTCGCCACGTCAGCCAGCTGCCGCGCCACCAGGCATGGCGCGGCATAGGCATTTGGCCGTGCCAGGACTAATAGGTGCGGTCAAAAAGTGTTAGTTAAGAAAAAACAAGCAGTGTTAGATTTAAAATTAGTTTTTAAAAAGTGTTAAATAAAAAAAATTCCTAGATAAACGTCCGACGTGGTGGTACAAACGCTTTTCAACCGGCCGTGTAAAAAAAAACAAAAAAAAAGCAAAACATTGAGTATTATCATCATCAAAGACAGCTAGCCACGCCAGGTTAAGGCAGCACACAGAGTGCTGTATAGTGCAGGCGGCCGAATATAAAACCGCTCCGATCCGATCAAATAAAATCGATCAAAGACTCGAACCCGATCGAGAGCGGGGACGAGACGAGACGAGGAGGAAATAAAGCCACTTTGGCCAACTGATGATTTCCTGGCCAAAACGACACACAAAGCCTGCAGGCCTTCTTCCACAAGGAACTGTGCCTGATGCCGAAACGCATGCAGGTGCATCGACGGACGACGGCCGTGCTTTGCTTGCTTTATTCCTCTCGGACGGGCGGACGGCGGATAGGATACGGTGTGTGACTGACGAGGCACCACGCACGCCTGCATACGGCACATCGCTGCACGCTCCAAACGTGACGCTCCGTCGTCTCTTCCGATCATCCCCCGCGTTATAAGCACCCTCGCCGCCCGCCCTCATCGTTATCCAGCAAGAGCGCGGCGGCGGCCTAGCTCGCCGGCAGTAACCAGGTCGGATAAACCGATCCGTAACCTAGCTAGATATAACTAGCCTGACAGACTAGATTGATAGATCAGCCGGCAGCCATGAATATGATCAGGTCGGTACGGCGCCGCTTCACCGTCGGCCACCTGGCCACGGCCACGGACCCCGCCACGCTGCGCCGCGCGGCCGCCGAGCTCCTCGCCACCGCCATCTTCGTCTTCGCCGCCGAGGGCGCCACGCTCACCCTCGGTACGCACCTACTACTACGTATAAAAGTTGCTGTGTGCCTGTTGTTGTCCGTCTCGTCACTCGTACGTCGTAACTGATCTCACGTGTGTGCCGGTGCCGCGCGCGCGCAGGGAGGATGCACGGCCATGACAAGGGCGTCGTGGGCGGTCTTGTGGCGGTGGCGCTCGTGCACGCCCTCGCGCTTGCTGCCGCCGTGGCGTGCGCCGCCAACACCTCCGGCGGCCACGTGAACCCGGCCATCACCTTCGTCGCGCTGCTCGCCGGCCAGATCTGCCTCGTCCGCTCCCTCGTCTACTGGGCCGCACAGCTGCTCGGCGCCGTCGCCGCCGCGCTCGTGCTCAGGCTCGCCACCGGAGGCATGGTACGTGCTCGATCCGTCGTCGATAAACTGAAACAGCTAGCTAAAACTGTTGCCTTGTGCGAGCTGGACGACTAACGGGACAGACACATGTTTCGGTTGGTGCACGCGCGCGTTCACGCAGCATCTGCCGGAGTACGAGCTGGCGGGGGGCGTGAGCGGATGGCAAGCGGCGGTGCTGGAGGCGGCGATGGCGTTCGGACTCATGCACGCCTACTTCGCGACGGTGATGAACCAAACGCGGAGGGTCCACGCTGGAGCCGGGGCGGTGGTGGCGGCGCCGCTCGCCGTGGGGCTCCTGGCGGGCTCCAACGTGCTGGCCTGCGGCGCGCTGGAGGGCGCCGTGATGAACCCGGCGCGCGCGTTCGGGCCCGCGGTCGTGGGCTCCCGCCGCTGGGGCAACCACTGGGTGTACTGGACCGGGCCCATGGTCGGCGCCGGCCTCTCCGGCGTCGTCTACGAGCACCTCGTCGCCGGCCCGGCCGGCGGGGAGGAGGAGGAGCCCGCGCCCAGCTGCGACGGCCGCCGTCGTGCGTAGAAGACTTCATGCGGGACGTCGTGCGCGTGCCCCGCTCCTCTGAATCTTCTGAATAAAAAAGCAGCTTGCACGCGTGCTCAATGTCGCGATCAGTAGAATGTTCCGTGTACTCTTACCGTCTTATACTTATGTGTTGCTTTGCTTCAATAATCTCGCTTCTGCTTTGAGTGCTCGATCGATCGATATTTAAGAAATTTTTGTATTATTTTTTTTATCTCAAACTATTTATTCAAGGAACTGGACTAAATCTCTTTTATGTGTATTTTTAGCCATTCTTGTTCCTATAACAGGCCATTTAGTGATGATAATTTATATTTAACCTACATCTACGGACTGATTTAAGATACTATGATGTTGATGCTTTGGAAATGAAGATGTCATTTACTCATTTTTGTTCCTACAATAGGCCATTTAGGCTTTCAGGAATTAGTCTTAATTTGTGCTTATTTTCGGTCCATAATTTTTATACCATTCAATGCTCTTTTTTTGGTGATGACACTTCACAGTCATACAGAAGGGTTAGCAGATATATTCTTCTATATATATCATCTATATTGCTATGTTAGAGCTGTCAAATTCCTGTGTTTTCATATATATTATTTGGTTTCATGCTAGCCAGGTCTTTTTTTTTTACCATCCTATTATAGTCTTGACAATTTTATATAGTCATGTCTTTGTCATGCTTGACACATTTACTTGAGCATGGTGTAGTCCTAGACATGCATAGGTAACTCAAGCCTTGTTTATTCCCCCCCTAAAGTTTACTTCTTATCCCATCAAATATTTGGACACATGCATGTAATATCAAATATAAACTAAAAAATAACTAATTGCACAGTTTACGACTAATTTACAAGACGAATCTTTTAAGCCTAACTAGTCCATGATTTGACAATGTAGCGCTACAGTAACACATATGCTAATGACGGATTAATGAGGCTTAATAAATTAGTCTCGCGGATTACTGACAGGTTCTGTAATTTATTTTTTTATTAGTATCCGAACACCCCATGCGACACCCCTACGTGACACATCAAAACTTTACACTCTGAATTTAAACAAGGCCTCATTTCAGCACGGGTCATATCATGTCTGGCACATCTGCAATTGGAAGAGAGAGAACATGAATGTGAGTGCACCTGAGTAGTGGTCAGTTCAGTGAATATAGGCCCTGTTCGTTTTGCTGAAAAGTCATGATTAAAACTACTGTTCGCTGATTTGTTGTGAGAGAAAAACACTATTTGTTTACTGAAATAGTACGGCTCATAAGACAAGCGAACCAGGCCTATAGCCTTCGCAACTTCGAAAACTGCATCAGGGGATTTGGCGCCATCGACCTGCATAGAGTACAAAGGGATTTGTAAAAAAATGCTTGGAATTTTTAGTGAGATTAGGTTAGTTACAGTTCATATTTTAGCACAAAATTACAAATTTTAGCACAGTACAGTACACGTTTCATATAAAAATCAGACCATTCCCCCAAGCTTCCCCCTTTTCTCATAGAGTAGTACTGAACAACAGGTAGAGTTGATTCCTGGAAGTGGAAAACTTGGAACCGCTTCCTAATAGTGTCGATGTTGTCATCTCTTTCCTATCGACGACCAGAAAAAAACAAAGCAATGAATATAATCAAGCAACCGAAACAGAAGTTAGAATCTTGTGCTGAGAAATGACGAGCAAATAAAACCTGATTTCGGTTCAGAATGCGCCGCTCCAACTCTTCCTTTGGGTAGAACGAACTCAGGAAAAATTCATAGCGCTATTTGTACCATAACAAAACCACACATACATATGGCCAATGTGCATTTGTGCCCTTTTTTAAACCAAAATAAATATATGCCGATAGATAAGAAGAGTCGGACATGAGAACCAAAAAGTAGGTTAGGTTTGTTGCGGTGGAACTTATCGACATAGCTTGGTTCGATTCTTTACTCAACACACATGCTCCTTTTTCAAAGTTATTCCTTTAGTGGTACACGAAACAACAATGTGCTTGACTTTGGCCCAGTTTAGTTCCCCAAAAATTTTGCAAAATTTTTCACATTTCCTGTCACATCGAATCTTTAGACGCGTGCATGAAGTATTAAATATAAATAAAAAATAAAACTAATTACACAGTTTAGACGAAATCCACGAGACGAATCTTTTAAGCCTAATTAGACTATGATTGGACACTATTTACCAAATAACAACGAAAATGCTACAGTGCCCATTTTACCAACAATTTTGGAACTAAACTGGCCCTTTATCTCTCAGAGATCTTCGTAGAGGTAGGGTGAGCGTACATACCTGGAGACTATTTGCGTTTATACTATGTTTAAAAAAAAATCCTTGCTCCCTACCTCATCTCAACTATCTATCTACTATAGCACTATTGTTAAACATTGGAATGTGTGTGTATATTAGTATATGTGATATTAATGTTAGATGTTAGAATTGTCTAGTTTACAAGAATAAGAGATTAAAAAATTATAATTTTATTTAGACGTTATTACCCTTTGTTTGGTATCAGATTTAAGATAGCTACTAGTTTGTTTATCATATACATTACGTAAATCATAAACGAACTGAGTAGATACCCTTTGTCCAAATTAATATGTAGAATGCTTTTTTTTTACTTGCGCCCAAATAATGCTGCGGCCTCAAGCTATATGTCTTTATTTTGTTGCATTTGTCTTGTCGTCAGTTAGGATAAATAGTCAGATACCGAACTTGACACCACCATACGTTGTCAGCCTGTTCGTTTGGCTGTGACTTGTCGTAAACGATCATAAATTTCCAGCCGGAACAGTATTTTTCTCTCACACAAACCAGCCAGCAGTACTTCTTTACGAACCAGCAACGATACGAACCGGCCAACCGAACAGGCTTATCATAAGTGTCAATACATTTTGACTTCACATTGAGTAATCCTTTTCTTCTATTGCAAGGGGAACGAAGCCTTCATTAGGTAGATAGTCATCCCTTATTTATTTTTTATTGGCTTCATCGTGTTTTTCGTAATAATGGTGTGTGAGTGGGTAATAGTAGAATAGGTATAAAGGTATTTTGGGATAATTTTTTTGCATAATGATAGTGGTGGGTAATTTTATCAACAAGCGTATGGGTAATTTCCCCCAATTAACGTGGTAATTTGGAGGCCTTAAGAAGTAAAGCGAAGATTCCTTTTGTTGGCCAAATACTAGTATAATAGGTAAGATGATGATATATATAGTCAAAACAAGTATTATAATTTTGAAAATGAAACTTTGTTATTTGTGTTAAAAACCTAAAACGAGCCTTGACTACATGTCCATACATGCATAACATGGTGGAAAATGGTAGGTGGTGTGTACGTGATTTAGCTACTCCCTCCATTTGGATATGCAGCCTGTTCGGTTGGCTGGTTCATATCGTTGCTGGTTCGTGAAAAAGTACTGCTGGCTGATTTGTGTGAGAGAAAAATACTGTTC
Organism: Miscanthus floridulus; assembly: GCF_019320115.1. Classification (NCBI taxonomy): domain Eukaryota; kingdom Viridiplantae; phylum Streptophyta; class Magnoliopsida; order Poales; family Poaceae; genus Miscanthus; species Miscanthus floridulus. Next base: position 176,102,537 of record NC_089581.1, on the reverse strand, counting down.
CGGTTGAAAATTTACAACCGTTTACGATAAGCCATAGTCAAACGAACAGCATGCAATTTTAGAGTGGGAGGGTGTCTCAGAAAAAATGCAACTTTAAGGACGAGGCTACTATGAAGTAGCTAGTATGATCAACTCCATCCGTTCTCTCTCTCTCCCGCTCTCCACATTCATTGTCTCTCATGCACTCATCCCATTCATCTTCTCTGTCCTGCACTCCTTTGCGTGTGCGTGAAAAAAACTGTGATTGCGGACTTGTAGTGGATAGGAAGCTAGGGGCACATTTAGTACCTCCACTAACTTGTTCTCTAGTATTCTTGCTAAGGCCTAGTTTAGTTTCTAAAAATTTTCACCCTAAACTATTACATCGAATCTTGCGACACATGTATGGAATATTAAATATAGACGAAAAAAACTAATTGCACAGTTTGATTGGAAATCGCGAGACGAATGTTTTAAGACTAATTAGTCCATGATTAGCCATAAGTGCTACAGTAACTGCCATGCGCTAATGACGGATTAATTAGGCTTAATAAATTCGTCTCGCAGTTTTCAGACGAGCTATGTAATTAATTTTTTATTAGTATCCGAAAACCCCTTTCAATATCCCCAAAATATTCGATGTGACATCAAAAAATTTCACTTCGTGCACTAAACGTAGCCTAACTTGTCTTCAGAACCTAGACTTGCGTTCTTTCGCCGATGGAGGGAGTACTAGCTAGGTATGACCGTATGAATGCATGAGCGCCAAGTGTGAATGTGGCCCTATACCTTGTAGATACTACCATGCATATAGCTAGGTGTGAATGCATGTGTGTGAAGTGTGTGATAGACTATACTGCTGTGTACCAGCAGCATGCATGTGAATATGTGATATGGATCGATGCATCAACAACCAGCTGCTGCAACCTGTGTACACGTCCGATGGAAAAAGTTTTGCATTGCTGCTTGTTGGTTTCCGTCGGGAGACGAAACAGTGACAGATGACAGGTCTATTGAGAATTGAGATAGTGTGGGTCATGGTTCACCTCCTATCCAAAATTTGGCAAAGATGGATGAGCACAGAGCACTATGTATATTTGCGTTGCACACGCACGCATGTTACTAGTTGGCAAATGCTGCGCGTATATATGGTGCATTGGTGCATGCATGGTAATAAGTTGGATGTGCTTAGCTCCTGTACCTAAAAAAACATGCAATTCTAGCACAATTTTATGGTTTAGTATCTCAAGTTTAATTAATTATAGATAAAAAAATATAAATATTTATAATATCAAATAAATATCATTAGATTCATTACGAAATGTATTTTTGTAATAAATTAATTTAGAGTTATAAATGTGAATAATATTTACTAGAAATTTAGTCAAATGTAAACTACTTTTGCCAGCAGGTTGCATGTTTTCTTGAGCAGAGAGGAAGTATTTCTTGGGAGGAAACTAAACTACTGATTGATTGATTAGATTAGATGAAAAGACATATATATACACCAAATTACAAAGACATGCATGCAAAGTAGTACAAGAAAAGCATGCAATTGGTCTCACGACAAAAGGTAAATACGTACTACTGTGCGTACTCTTTGCTTTGCCCTCTGCAAATTGAAGTGAATGGAGAGATAGAGAGAGAAGATGAAAAGGGTAAATATGCTATCACAACGTACAAAAAGGTAAATGCATGCGTACGTACTTTTTTGCTTTGTTCTCTGCAACCAAGCATGCACGGGCGAACTTGCATTGTAATGCTAGCTCATGCATGAATAATGGAAGAGGTATAGCAGCCAGCAGGTAGACAGTAACAATTTATAAGTATAAAGCAAAATAAGTAGTAAGGGATTTATTAGCAGGACACGAGATATCAGGATTGCACTAGCTTGGAGCCAAGGCAGGGAAAGTGATGGATCAGACATGGCGTTCGTCGCACCGAGCCACACACATACACGTGTGGATCAAGCAGTGCAATGCAGTGTAGTTAGGGGCGGAACCAGCGATTTTGATTAAGGGGGCTGGATAAATATGATCGTATTTTTTAGTGTGATAAAATATATATAAGTACATGTATCAACAACTTTTAAAAAACTTTTACACTATTTATAACCAAAATCATATTATTTTAATAAAAAAATGAGTGAAATTGATATTTTTGTGTTATAAATTCAAATGTTATATAGGTATTAGATACAATCTACTGTGCTTGGGTTTTTTTTTGGGGAGATGAGACAGCGACAGACAGGGGTCAAGGCTCACCTCGCTTCCAAATTTTGGCAATGCACATGCATGCATGTTACTACTAGTTGGCTGATGGGTAAGGTGCAATATATGGTGCATGCATGGTATGTAATACTCCCTCCGTTTTAAATTATAAGACATTTTGGTTTTTTTCTAAATATATTGCTTTTATTATACATCTAGACATAGTATATATTTAAGTGCATAGCAAAAATCATGAATCTAAAAAAACCAAAACGTCTAATAATATGGAACGGATTGAGTAGCAGCTACTACTAGCTAGTAATAAGTTGGATGTCCAGTTATATGTAATTCCTCCGAGGAAATCAGACTATTGATGGATTACTAATAAGATTAATATATAGTGTGCTCAAATATACATGCCAAATCACAAGAAACGTAAATTAGTAGAAGAAAAAACAATTGCTCTCTCGCAACAAAAAGGTGATTATCGTACTACCTACTTTTTGCTTGGCTCTCTCTCTGCAAACCAATGCAAGCATGCACGGGCGAACTTGTAATAATGCTAGTAGCTCATGCATGAATGATGGAGCTAGCAGCATGTAGAGGTAGACAGTAACAATTCATATAATGCAGCTTGCAAAGTAGTAAGGGATTTGTATTAGCAGGATTTGAGATTCCTCCAGGATTAATTGCACTAGCTTATGGAGCCAGCAGCTAGTAGTAATACCTAGCGCGTGGCTAGGGAAAGTGATGGATCATATATGGCGTTCGTCGCACCGGACGCGTACGCGTGTCGAGCAGTGCAACGCCACAGCGCCGCCATAGTGCTTCAAGCAGCTGGTATTGGTAGGCTGTGTGAACGTTCACGCGTGGCGCCGGCCGCCCACGCACATCAGAAGCTGAGCCTGAAGGACCGGAAACGGCGATCAGAGAGAGGGGTGAATGAAAGCCTCAATTTTTTTTCGAAATCTTCGACCACTGTCTCAATATCAATCCCCAAAAAACATACACGATAGACTTGATGACCACGACCCTAGAGAAGGGTGGATGCTCCCTCAGAACACAGCGGGTCACCACAAAGCAAACGGAACACAGATCGGGGCCCAAACGAGCAAACTCACAAAAGAAAACAGCACTGCCCCTGCAAATATCGGACATGTCCGGTATTTTCGGACACGTCCGGTATTTTCAGCAGCAAGCTGACCAAGGGAGAAAAATCCAAAACCCTGACAAACGGTGTCCAAAAAACATGAAATTTTTAACCATAGCTCTTAGACACCAAGGGAAGGTCTCCACCAAATTTCAGCTCAAAACTCCAAAGTTAAAAATATCGGACATGTCCTAGATCATATCGGACACGTGCGGTATGAGCGAGCAGTTTCTCGGAAAAAATCAAATCAAGACATAACTTGATCAAATCAACTCCAAATGACTTGAAACTTTGCACAAGGGTTCACAATGGAGTAGAAAGGCAACCTCTAAAGGATCATGGCCTGAGACAAACTCTAACTCCGTGAATCGAAGGAATTGAAGAATCCCCAAAAAATAGGTCAAGAACTAAAATTGCCCGGATCTACGATCTCGTGAGGAATTAGTGGATTTCCTTCGGTGAAAAGCTTCCACTCATGTGATTGATCGATCCAAGGCAACAAGAACGAACCAAAACAATCCCAAAACAAAGAATCGAGAGGGAAACAAGAGGGGACAAAAGGAGCTCGTGAAGAACACCAAAATCACATCAAGAACACAACTAAATCATGAATCTCGGAGGGCATATGGTGGTTACGGTCATCGATTCCTTCAAAACCAAGTCACAATTTGAGTTGTGGACCTCTCTCATACATGGAAGCAAACTAGAGGAAGAAAACCCTAAAGGAGAAAATGGAAACTAGAGGAGGTGAGGGAGATGGGGGCTCCCTCATCCTATTTAACAGGGCTATTACACATTCCCAGTTTTGCCCCTGGATACAAATGAGTTGAACCGCTAAGCCCTAAGGGCGTTGTTGTCCAACCCGGTGTAATCTTGATCCGACGACCACCGCGCTTTCTCACCGGTAGCTTCGCTTCGACACGAACTCCCCGATGCCGCCACGTGCCGTCCGTCCCTCCTCGAAACCTCCGCCCGGGTTTTGAGGCCCAAACCCATAAACCGTCCATCCGATGGTTTTGAGACCCAAACCATCAAACCGTCTGCGGGTAGCGTACTCCATACGCGTCCCCCGTCATCCGACGCGTGTCACCACCGTCCTCGACCGGCCGACCCGCTAAGTCCTCCTGAGCCTCACTCGACTCGCGCGTCCGCCGTCTTGACCCAGTCAACACCGTCACTCCTATGTCTTCTTACACTTGTCAATGTCCCAAGTGTCAGCCACCGGGCTAGTCACCAGGCCTCTGGGTCCCTCGGTCCAAGCCTCACGTCCGTCCTTCACCGCTCCCGGATCTGTCGGCACGGCACGTCTTCCTTAACCTTCACCTCGCCAGTCGACCACCGCATCCGAGCTCCACACCTACACAACACAAGCCAAAAGACATGTCGCACACATAGCTTTCGCTATGGTAGGGTTAGTCACCACTCAACCCACTTCGTGGATCACATTGACAATCACTCATCACAAAACGAACACACAAGGATACTTGTCAACCTTGTGTTCGCAATCTCCCCCTTGATGAGTGCATTGTCAACACCAATACACGAACAGCTTGAGCAAAAGAAAAAAAAGAAGAAGAGAAAAGAAAAAACTCACCCAAACGACCAAAAGCCAAGAACCGGGTCATTTGAAAATGAGCAAAACTTGGTCCCCAAAGACATAGGGCAACGGCTCGACGCAACCAAGTAAAACAAAGCTAGCCCTCAAGAAGAGGCAATGGGCTCAACACCACTAGCAAAGCTCGAAAAACCGAAAACCTGCTAGACCCTCCAGAAGAGGCAAAGGCTCAACACAGAAGAGGCAAAGGCTCAACACATCTAGCAAAACACCTTAAATGCAACTCCCCTTGAACAAGTGCAATCTCTCTCAAATGAATGCATATCTCTCAACTTTAGGTGAAATTGGAAGTTTTCCCCCCTTGTGTCCCCTTATGACATTGTGAGTGTGGAAACTTCTCCCCCTTGTTGACACATGCACTTATCAAGCTAGAGCTCAAGAATTGCAACTCCCCTCAAAACAAGCTATGAATGCAGAAATGCACGAATGCAGAAGCTTCAAGATTATAGCAAGTAGATTGAAAGAATGCTCTAGTGGATGCTGTCATGTATATATAGCAACACATACAAGTGCTAGCAAATGCTCAAGGTGACCAAATGAGACGAAATATGGCATTTAAGCAAGTTTGATCAAGTTTGAGCAATTTTAAAAGAGGGTTCACCACCAAAGGAGCACATAGCAAAAATAGACAGGAGATCGACCTTGTGCTACACATGTATGCAAAGTGAACTACCCCTAACAAAGTTCACACATCATGTCAAGAGACAAACTGGTGGTTTGATCAAATTTTAGACACCAATTGAAATTTATCGAAGTTATGCAGCTTATTACCAAAGTTTGTCAGACAAGTGTGTGCGGGAGGTTATCTGTGCCATCAAAACCTAACTTAGCGACCATGTCAAGCCTATGCCAAATGGCAATCAGAAGCTTAAGACAATGATCTCGGTATCCATTACAGAGCTCAAGTTCACCAATAAGTGTAATTTGGAGCTGTCTCGATACTCTGACATAGGATAGTACAGACCCATCCCGATCTTTTCAAATCACTGAGTTTGATTTTCAAGTTTTAGCACAAATTCAAGTTTCTCAAGCAAGTGTGTAACTCAAAGTATGAGCCGTAGCAACTAAGCATATACATGAAGCAAGAAAAAGATCTCGACACATTCTACACATGCTAGTGCCACAAGTAGTGGTGAACACATTTCATGTTTCAACAAGTTTTAATCAAGTTCATAGTTTGGAAAACAAGCTTAGCTCATAACATGCATCAATTGATCAAAAGGAGCCTAAGCCAAAAGCACATCATGTATATCCATAACATCCCCAACAAGAGCATAGTGTCAATCTAGCTACTATAAGGATGAAGCTCAGGATGCAATATGATACATGATGATATGATATGCAAGTATGATATAAAAACAAAGGCTAAACTTCAAAGAAAAGCAAAACTAGAATACAACAACCAAAGTTTCCCTCCTTCTAAAAAGGGAAACAAACTCCAAGCTTCCCCTCGCAAGCGAGCAAACTAGGCTTGGTCAAGTGGTTTGGTGAAGATATCTACGAGCTGGTTTTGGGTATCAATGTGGTGCAGATCGATATCACCTTTCTCATAGTGGTCACGCAAGAAGTGAAAGCGAACTTCTATGTGCTTTGTCTTTGAGTGAAGGACTGGGTTTTTGGCTACACTTATGGCACTGGTGCTGTCACAAAACAAAGGCACTCACCTAAACTCTAACTCAAAGTTCTCTCAGAGTAGCTATCATCCAAAGCAACTAGGAACAATAAGCAGCAGCAGCAACATACTCAGCTTCTGTGGTGGATTGGGCGATGCTAGACTGCTTACGAGAAGACCAAGACACAAGAGAAGATCCAAGAAACTGACAAGTCCCCGAAGTGGACTTTCTCTCAACACGACAATCATCATAATCCGTATCAGAATACCCGCAAAGAGAAAGAGAGGAGGAGGCTGAAAACCAAAGACCAAACTCGGGTGTGAAACTGAAGGTACCTGAGGATCCGCTTGATGGCTTGACGATGAGACATGCGTGGCGAAGACTGAAAGCGCGTGCACAAGCAGACTACGAACTGGATGTCCGGTCTCATCGTCGTTAGATACAGCAGGGACCCGATCATGCTTCGGTATTCCTTCTGGTCCACGCCTTCTCCCTCCTTGTCCTCATCCAGGGCCGTCGTGGTTGACATAGGCGTCGAAAGAGGCTTGGCCTCACCCATATCAAATTTCTTAAGCACGTCCTTGGTGTACTTGCCTTGGTGCACGAACGTCCCCTCACGAGTTTGCTTGATTTGCAGCCCGAGGAAGAAAGTCAATTCGCCCTATCATGCTCATCTCAAATTCCCTGCTCATAGTATCTGAAAACTTGGCAACAAGAGCATGAGAAGAGCCACCTAAAGATTATATCATCCACGTATATCTGAATCAAAAGGATGTCTGTGCCTTGCTTGAGGAGTAACAAAGTCTTATCTATGGAACCCATCCTAAAACCCTTATCAAGCAAGAAAGCTTTCAAACGCTTATACCAGGCTCTCGGGGCTTGTTTCAAACCTATACAAGGCTTTGTGGAGTTTAAAAACATGGTTGGGGTACTTTGGATTTTCAAAGCCAGGGGGTTGCCTCACATAAATCTCTTCCTCTATGTACCCATTCAAGAAGGCACTCTTCACATCCATCTGATACAGCTTGAACCCTTTCGAAGCTGCAAATGCTAAAAGAATCCTAATGGCTTCTAGACGGGCAATAGGAGCAAAGGTTTCTTCATAGTCTATTCCCTCTTTTTGGCAAAAACCCTGAGCCACTAATCTTGCCTTGTTTCTCACCACCACCCCATTCTCACTCTGCTTGTTCTTGTAAACCCACTTTGTACCTATGGGGTGGCACTCTGGTGGAGGTGGAACTAAAACCCACACTTGGTTCCGCTCAAAGTTCTCTAACTCTTCGTGCATAGCATTAACCCAATCGGCATTAGATAGTGCAGTGTCCAATATCTCTAGGCTCAAAAGAAGCTACGAAAGCAGAATGAGCGAAATGGGAAATATGATAAGACTTGGAATGCGTTACCCTTTTGTCGATGTCGTCGATCATGGTCTGAGGAGGATGGCGTCGCTGGATATGTTCGAGGTGCACCCAAAGACGAAGTCGCCTCCCCCTCATCCATAGCTGGGGCCTCCTCAGTCGATTGAGGAAGCGGCTCGCACAGACCCCATGAAGTAGAGGTGGAGGGCTCGGGGCCATGAAGCCGAAGTGGTCAAAGCTGGCTCGATTGGGGCAACCGATTGAGATGGCTTAGGATCATCCCAATCGACGTCATCGTCATCCTCAACAAAAATGCTGTCACCCATCTCTTCATCACCTGCACATTCAAAGACAGAAATAGAAGAGGGCATGGTTTCAGTCGAAGGTGACTTCACAAGTCTCCACGACACGGTTAGTCTCAAGATTAAGCACACGGTACGCATGTGAATGAGAAGCGTAACCGAGAAATATACTGTCCGAAGATCTAGATTCAAACTTGTCAAGATTACCTTGCTTAAGAATGAAGCACCTACAACCGAAGACTCGAAAATGACTCACCTTGGGTGGACGCCCAAACCTGCAACTCGTAGGATGTCTTCTTTAAGAAAGCACGAAGAAAAATGTGGTTTGAAACATGGCAGGCAGGTGTTGATGGCTTCGGCCCAGTAACAGCCTAGGAGTCCTATGCTCATCGAGCATCGTCTTGGCCATTTCAACCAAAGTCCGATTTTTGCGCTCAACAACACCATTCTGCTGAGGGACAAAGGGCGAAGAAAACTGATGTTCAAGACCCAAGGAAGCACAGAAGGTGTCAAACTGAGAGTTTTTGAACTCAGTGCCATTGTCACTGTGGATAGCTCATATGGCATTCTTTGGTAACTCAGTTTGCAACCTCAAGATCAAGTCACGAGCATGAGAAAATGCTTCGTCCTTGCCCTCCATGAAAAACACCCAAGAATAGCGAGAAAAATCATCCACGATCACAAGAACGTACCACTTCCCTCCCTCTGACCGAACCCGAGCCGGACCAACAGTGTCCATATGGAGTAGCTCACTAGGGTCTCGTGGTCATGACCTGAGTCACTGGAGGATGGGAAGTCAGCCACCATCTTCCCAGTGGCGACAGGGATGGCATACCAGATCCTTCTCAAACTTAAGTTTGGGCAATCCTCGGATCATGTCAAGAGAACTCAACCTCACTAGGAGATCGAAACTCAAGTGACCAAGTCTCCTATGCCACTTCCACAAATCAGAAGAAGATCCGGCAACCAAACAGCGAGAAGAACCGAAAGACTGAGAGAAATCAGCTCTGAAAACTCGACCGAAAGGAACAATCTGACAAACTAGATGTCCCTGAGAATCGAGCACACGAGAAAGTCCTAGTCTTAAAGCGCACCTCAAACCCATCTTGAAGGAGTTGCGAAACAGAGAGCAAATTGAAATGCAGGCTTGAAACCAAAGCAACGTCCTTCAAGATAAAAGACTCATTGACCCGAATGGTCCCACGAGATAGCACCTTACCTTTGCTATTGTCCCCAAATGTGATGTACTCCTTGTATTGCATGGGGTCGAGGCTGGAGAACCATTTGGAACTTCCGGTCATGTGGCGCGAACAGCCGGAATCAACAAGCCACGTGTTCTCCAGGCCTCCGCTCTACATCAATAGAAAGACAGAGGGTGAGCAAATGGCACAACACTGGGGTTAGTGAAATGAGGAGAATACCTAGTGTTGAGTCATTTGCCCTAGAAAAGTGTTAGGAAAAACACCATACATGCCATGTCCCATTGGAGAGAAGCGATCACCACGTGAGGGAAAACGTGGTCCTGCTAAGAGTGCGGGACTGAAAGCCACGGTCGTGAGGTCCAGAGTCATATTGATCATGACTTGGGCCACGCTGGGCACTACCACCTCGTGGTCTCGCCACCTGAGGCCTAGCACCTTGAGGCATTGCACCTCTAGGCCTAACACTGTGCCTCTGAACAGGTGGTACATGTACGCCATGTGGAGGATGGTACATGTTCTGGTTGTTCAACTCGTACTCGCGTCGCTCATCTCTCTTCCTCCTAAAGCAAAACTCAGCCAAATGACCATCTCTATGGCAATAGTCATAGTGGTACCTCACCTCTCTCTTGGGTGGTGGTTGACTCACTCTCTTGTGGGTGTGGTTCACTCTCTGAGGCCTTTTGGCTTTAGGAAGGGGTGCACTAGAGATGTTGGGTAGAGTATCGAGTGAGTTCCGAAAGTGGTTCAGGTTTGGGAACCCAAACTTGCTTGAATGGTGGAGCTTTTGGTGGTTCTTCAAACACACCATCTTTGATCATAGGCTTGGTAGGCTCTGGTGGAGGGATCTTGATCAATTTGGGAGTGTTGGTGGGTTTCTCACTTGGGTTCAAACCACTATGTTCACCAACCTTGCCATAGACATGCTCACCCTTCCCACCTATAGCAAAGCCTACTCCCGATGAGTCAGTTCCCCGCCTAAACTGGCTCACCATCATGCCCAACTAGGGCTCACTGCACGACACCCAGCTCAAGATGGACCAAAGTTGTGTGTTTTCTTCCTCGGTTCCCATCTTGTCAGTGCCTGCAAGGACTCAAGCTCTAACACCAAAGCTTCACATCGAACACATGTAGTGGTGGTGCTATCTGAGTTGGCCTTCTCAAACTCAGCAAGTTTGGCAACCTTCTCTGCCAACTCAGATTGCAAGCTCGAGCAGGACTTGCATGCACCGAGCAACCCAGAACGAGACTTCAGCTCATCACATTCATCAAGCAAAATCAGCATACTTGGATTGCAAGTCAGAGAGGTTAGACATGTGTATAGCGCACTCATCGCACTCCTCCTCCTCTGACACCACTACACCACTCTTGGCAAGCTCCAACTCCTTCAAAGCAACCTCTAGCTGGTCCTTAAACTCTTTTCTCTCGCGGGCAGCACGCTTAAGCAACTTATCTTGACTCATCAATGTATCATTCATAGTATCAAGCTCAAGCATAAGTGAGTCAAGTGTGGGCAGGTACCTCGTTTTCATCATCATCGATGTCGACGTCCTTTTTGAGCTTTGCTCCACCGTCAACCGCCATAGTGCAAAACCCACCACGGTTTGCACCGGCGACAAAGCAGAGACCGTTGAGCTTATCCTCATGCTTCTTCTCGGACTCATCGTCGGTCGAGGGAGAAGAAGAGTGATCATCGTCGGAGTCATCAGTCGAGGTCGCTGAGGGAGGCGAGGAAGGCGCGTTCTTGAGCTTTGGCCTTCCTGCAGTACACCTTCTTGATCGCCTCCTTGTCGAAGCCGCCCTTGGCCTTGTGCTTGTCGGAGGTGTAGTCGCTGCTTATCCTTGCGCTTGCCGAAGTCATACTTGTTGGTGAAGGGCTTCTTCTTAGGGGCAGTGCACGACAAAGTGGTTCCGGATCTCCACATCCATAGCATCCCTCCTTCGGGCCACCACTGCGTCGGCGGTTCAAACGGTTGTTGTGAAACCGAGAGAACCGACTGATGACTGAGTGCCAACTCATCATCCCCAAGAGACTCCAGCTGCTCCTCTGTGACTGACATCAAGCACGACAAAGAGAAAGAAGCTTGTGAAGGGTTAGTCAATGAACTTGAACCACTACCTGAGACCAAAGCCATGGTTGGTGCAGAAAGATTCTTGAGCTTGGCTTGGGTTTGGTAGTCGATCTCTGTAGGACTTGAGCTTGCTGAAAAGCTCATCGACTGGTGAGGGTGTCGTAGTTGGCCGACTCGATGATCGCTGACACCTTCACATCCCATACCTTTCGATCAAGGGCATAGAGAAGCTTGAGCGCCCTCTCATGATCACTATAAGGTAGGTTGGCCTTGTTCACTTTCATTTTGTTGACGATAGTCTGAAAGCGGGAAAACATGGCATCGATGGACTCGCCATCAAACTGAGAGAAGTTCTCGTACTCACGCTTGTACGTCTCGTAGAGTCTGGTCTTGACCTAGTGCAGGTCCCCTCGTGATAGCTCTGAAGCCTCACCCAGATCTCTCGAGCTGTAGTACAATCGGAGACACGCTCGAACTCAGAAAGCGAAAGACTCGAGAAAAGCACACTGCGAGCTTTGCTATTTGCAGTTGTGCCGATCCTTGTGATCCTGGGTGGTACGGGCCGCAACAGGGAGCACAACGTAAGTAGCATCCTCGCAAATTTCCTCAGACGAGCCAATCAATCCCCTGGAGATGCGCAGACATGCGGATCTTCCAATAAGGATAGTTGGACCCATCAAAGTGCGGTGGTTTGCCGGAACCACGCTCCATGTCGCCTTCATGGATAACGGACCGATTAAGGTGGAATGATCCTTAACCGGCTCCGATACCAATTGAAGGACTGGAAACAGCGACCAGAGGGCGGGGGTGAATGGGAGCCTCAAATTTCTTTCAAAATCTTTGACCACTGTCCCAATATCAATCCCCAAAAAGCATACACGATAGACTTGATGACCATGACCCTAGAGAAGGGTGGATGCTCCCTCAGAACACAGCGGGTCACCACAAAGCAAACGGAACACAGATCGGAGCCCAAACGAGCAAACTCCCAAAAGAAAACAGCACTGCCCCTGCAAATATCGAACACGTCCGGTATTATATCGGACACGTCCGGTATTTTCGAACACGTCCGGTATTTTCAGTAGCAAGCTGACCAAGGGAGAAAAATCCAAAACCCCGTCAAACTGGTGTCCAAAAAACATGAAATTTTTAACCATAGCTCTTAGACACCAAGGGAAGGTCTCCACCAAATTTCAGCTCAAAACTCCAAAGTTAGAAATATCGGACACGTCCTAGATCATATCGGACGCATCCGGTATGAGCGAGCAGTTTCTCGGGAAAAATCAAATTCAAGCCATAACTTGATCAAATCAACTCCAAATGACTTGAAACTTTGCACAAGGGTTCACAATGGAGTAGAAAGGCAACCTCTAAAGGATCAAGGGCCTGAGACAAACTCTAACTCCAGTGAATCGAAGGAATTGAAGAATCCCCCAAAAAATAGGTCAAGAACTAAAATTGCCCGGATCTGCGATCTCGTGAGGAATTAGTGGATTTCCTTCAGTGGAAAGCTTCCACTCATGTGATTGATCGATCCAAGGCAACAAGAACGAACCAAAACAATCCCAAAACAAAGAATCGAGAGGGGAAACAAGAGGGGACAAAAGGAGCTCGTGAAGAACACCAAAATCACATCAAGAACATAACTAAATCATGAATCCCAGAGGGCATACGGTGGTTACGGCCACCGATTCCTTCAAAACCAAGTCACAATTTGAGTTGTGGACCTCTCTCATACATGGAAGCAAACTAGAGGAATAAACCCTAAAGGAGAAAATGGAAACTAGAGGAGGTGAGGGAGATGGGGGCTCCCTCATCCTATTTAACAGGGCTATTACACATTCCCAGTTTTGTCCCTGGATACAAATGAGTTGAACCGCTAAGCCCAAGGACGTTGTTGTCCAACCCGGTGTAATCTTGATCCGACGACCACCGCGCCTTCTCACCGGTAGCTTCGCTTCGACGCGAACTCCCCGATGCCGCCACGTGCCGTCCATCCCTCCTCGGAACCTCCGCCCGGGTTTTGAGGCCCAAACCCGTAAACCGTCCATCCGATGGTTTTGATACCCAAACCATCAAACCGTTCGCGGGTAGCGTACTCCATACGCGTCCCCCGCCATCCGACGCGTGTCACCGCCGTCCTCGGCCGGCCGGCCCGCTAAGTCCTCCTGAGCCTCACTCGACTCGCGCGTCCGCCGTCTTGACCCGGTCAACACCGTCACTCCATGTCTTCTTGCACTTGTCGATGTCCCAAGTGTCAGCCACCGCGGCTAGTCACCAGGCCTCTGAGTCCCTCGGTCCAAGCCTCACATCCGTCCTTCACCGCTCCCGGTCTGTCGGCACGGCACGTCTTCCTTGACCTTCACCTCGCCGTCGACCACCGCATCCGAGCTCCACACCTGCACAACACAAGCCAAAAGACATGTCGCACACATAGCTTTCGCCATGGTAGGGTTAGTCACCACTCAACCCACTTCGTGGATCACATTGATAATCACTCATCACAAAACGAAACACAAGGGTACTTGTCAACCTTGTGTTCGCAGAGCCTCAACTCGTTCCCTTTTATCACCCTCCGATCAGAGCCCCCTCACGCCTCCCACTGCACTCTCATCATCATCATCTTCTTCCGGGTCTCCAGGCGGTCGGACCAGCATCGATCTATCTCCGATATATCCTCAGGTCATCGACGTCGATTCTTGCTTCCTCGATCGATCACCTCCGATCCGATGGAGCAAGCAAGAATCCTGCTCACGGTCTGCCTGTGGGCCCTTGTCAACTGCCGTCGTCTTGGCCGCCAGTCGCAGTCACCGCAAACTGCACCCCCTGCACCAAGGTGTACGTACGTGCATGCAGAGCTAAGCGTGTGATCGATCCATCATTCACAAACGTACGTGCATGCAGTCATCGACCATCATTCACGCATAAATAAATTTGTATATATAGCTATATATAAACAAACGTGCATGCAGAGCTAATACAGTACTAAGCGTGTGATCGACGTGCGGCGATGCGTACATCAGAGCTAGAGGCGTAGTCCTATATATATGGACTAGCTACCGTAGACTATAGAAGTAAAGCTGGGATTTGACCGTGCCATTTGAGGGAATTAGGCCGTGCCTATAGTGGGCATTGAAGTAGGTATATGAGATTGTAATAAGCACTAGCCGGGTCGATCTGCATCTGCATGGGATGAGATCGATATTTATAGTACGTATGTACCTACCTACAGAACCACCCAGTTTAACTTGATCCTAAGCGCACTTGTCAACCATTTGACACTAAGTGCCCCAAAGACAAGTCAAACTCGGTAATCTGTCGAGTCTACCCAAATGAGAAACTCAAAAGAATCCACATTTACATCAGGATCACAAATGAGTAGACAAAACTTCAAAACATCAAAACCATTTCTTGCATTATATGATTACATGATTACAACATCGGAGATATCACAAAACAAGTTTCAGTAAAGCAGAGGAAGTAATAGTTTTCAACCTAATATCTAGTGTAAAAAAATAAGTATAAAACTTCTATGATCGCAGCGAAAAAGAATGTCCTCGCTGAGCCCACCAGGAGGTATCAACATACAAAGTTAGCTCTGGCTTCCACCTGTTACCTGCAATAGGGGGAATAAAACCCTGAGTACTTAAGTGTACTCAACAAGACTTACCCGTCAACGTGGGAGTAGTCTCCTGACTCTCAAAGGGTATGCAGGGGGCTTTTGGTTTGCCGGTTCTTTTATCTTTTGCAAAAGCTTACTAGGGGTAAGTCCTTGTATTCAAGTTTTAGCAGTCAAGTGTAGGTTCATTACTTAACCATTCTAAGTTTGCACTTGAAACTACTTTCAAGCAAATGGTAAGCAATCAGGTTTATCAAGTTTTCATCATCGACTCCATCATCATCCATGTTTGAGTTGCATTAACTACAATGATACTCAGTGGCGAAGTGGTATCCATATCCGAGGAGAGACAACGATTACAATTGATTTACATCCAGTTGGGTAAACCCAAACACATGCCCATACGAACCTAGCAAGGGTCCGCATAGGGCTACCGTTCCCTACCCTTGAACCAAGGTCCAGTACCGACCAAGTCTACCCTAGAGACCTGACCCACCGGCCATGCACAATGCAAGCTCAACGCGTGGTTACAGCCATGGCCCCCACCTCCCGACTACTACTCGAGGGACCGGCATAGCGGCTGACAAACCCCAAGGGTTCCCTTAGCACAAGAGAGGTAATAGGTTTTGCGATCATCCATGCACAGGACCTTGCTATGTGTTGGTACTTTCAAACTTCACCATTGGGGTCGTCATTGGATGATCCTTTATCGACACAGGCGGGATAAATGCAAACGGAGCCTCGCTCTGCTGCTCAACCATATCCAAGCCAAAGTCCACATTTCCGTCCGGTCTCAATTTATTTTCCTCCCAAGTTCCATATTATAAGGTAAGAAGTGTGGAACCTATTATGAGCAACGACAAGTTGCTCACATCTACCGAGTCCCTAAACAA
Organism: Miscanthus floridulus; assembly: GCF_019320115.1. NCBI lineage: Eukaryota > Viridiplantae > Streptophyta > Magnoliopsida > Poales > Poaceae > Miscanthus > Miscanthus floridulus. The sequence goes on along the minus strand of NC_089581.1, from coordinate 176,086,527 downwards.
TAGCATCTACACGAGCCTCTTTGCTAGTATGACTCATAGGTCAGGATCTTTATGCATGTAGGTTTCACACAACTCCTACACTTAATGCACATTAAACAGAAAAGTGATTAAAACACAAGTTATGCACTGGGGCTTGCCTTGGGATAACTTGTATAATAAAAGTTAGTATTTGCATCATATTCAGGATTGAGCCTTCATCACACCATCTTCTGGATAAAATAACATACACCATCTTTAGATTTCCAATCATCCTCAATTAATCCATTGATCCATCATCGTACCTAAATGATATGCATTGATGCAAATGCATGCACAAGATGATAGATGCATAAATAAGGGTGTTTTATAAAGATGAAAAGGAAGTACTACGTTGTCGAGGCTAACGAGGATATGAATCGTACTAAAACCCAACTCTCATCCTTTCCGAAGGACTCACTTGTGACATGTTTCTTAAGTTCCAAGTGTATAAATTTGGATGCATTAAATAGCTAAATAGTTTAGGTTTAAGTTTACTTTAATTTACTATGTGATATAGTTATCTTTACCTTTTCTTCTAGTTACATCATTATGTGAATAACTTACGGTGATTTAAATTTAGTAGTTTAATAAGCAGTATGAAATTACACCATTTTAGTGCTTAGGGCTAACATTACATGGATGTCATCACAAGAACAAGAAATTTATACTAACATGGATGTCATCACAAGAATAAGAAATCTATGCTAACATACTAGTATGTTTAGTAATTTCGAAATGACTTCAAGTTGGTATTTGCTATACTAACTCTACTTAATAACTACATGAACAAGTGAACTACATCAATGCTACACATATAACATATTAGTTACTAATAGGAGGGACTTAGTTTAATTAAGTTAAGCTAAGTTTCATTGGTGATAAGGGTGATGCTCACATGGTGATCTCTCTCTTTTAGTTTACCTCACTTGACACTCGTTTACTGACAATTAAGTACTAAGAACTTCATAAAAGAAGTTGGGTGGTGTGGATGGCTTATGTCGACAGAATATCATCGGCAGTCCACCGAGGGGCATCCCGTGATGGTAGATTTATCGGTGGGGGTGCGCGTAATCAGGAACCGGATGGTGACACAAGGCACAGAGACAGCGATTTAGACATGTTCGGGCCGTCTGATCGACGTAATACCCTACGTCCTATGTCTTTGGTGTATTGTATTGAGATATAGTAGATAGATCTTGTCCACTAGGGGACCCCTGCCTCTCCTTATATAGTCTGGAGGGACATGGTTACAAGGAAAGTATCCTATTTGGTACTATACAATGTCTTGCGGTGCACGCCGAGCAGCGCCATGCACGCCTTGATCTTGTGGGCTAGGCCACCTCTGATAGTATGGCCCATGTCTTGTCTTATAGATACCGGGGGCTATACCCACACAGCTAGTCCCCGAGCCTGACAGTAGGTGGCGTAGTCGTGTGGTGCCAGGGTCAAAAAGTAGAAGACCAGCCGAGTAGGCAGCCACTCCCTGGGCGTAGCCTCGAGACAAGCACATTCACCGCAAGGTGAAGTGTGCCCACTTAGTCCCCGAGCCTACTAGAAGATGAAGAATGAATCTTGTAGCAGGGTTAAAGAAAAAGAAGTCTGAAAGCTTGCCGACGTCGTCTGCCATGCGCGTATCAAGACCCCAAACGTGCTGCCCAAGATCAGCACCCTGATCCGAACAGCATGGAGCAGCTTGATAGCACACCGATGAGACGTAGCAAGATCCGACCAGCAAGGGAGTCCCCGGTGTCGCTGGCGCTGTCCGAACACCGCTGAGCAAGGAGTCCCTAGCGTCGCTGGCGATGACCGAGCTCCAAAGAGCAAGGAGTCTCCGACGTCGCTAGCGATGTCTAAGCACCGAGGAGCGAGGAGTTCCCAGCGTCCCTGGCGATGTCTAAGCACCGAGGAGCGAGGAGTCCCCAGCGTCACTAGCGATGTCCGAGCACCGAGGAGCAAGGAGTTCTCGGCGTCGCTGGTGATGATCGAGCACCGAGGAGCGAGGAGTCCCCGGTGTCGCTGGCGATGACCGAGCACCGACGAGCGAGGAGTCCCCGGTGTTGCTGGCGATGACCGAGCACCGAGGAGCGGGGAGTCCCCGACGTCGTTGGTGATGTTCGAGCACCAAGGAGCGAGGAGTCCCTGGTGTCGCTGGCGATGTCTGAGCACCGAAGAGTTTCTAGCGAAGCTAGTGATGACCGAGCACCGAGGAGCGAGAAGTCCCCGATGTCGCTGGTGATGACCGAGCACCGAGGAACGAGGAGTCCCCGGCATCGCTGGCGATGACCGAGCACCAAGGAATGAGGAGTCCCCAGCACCATTGGTGATGACCGAGCACCAAGGAGCGAGGAGTCCTCGACGTCGCTGGCGATGTCCGAGCACCGAGGAGTTCTCAGCGAAGCTGGTGATGTCCGAGCATAGAGGAGTCCCTGACGTAGGCAGCGAGGTCCAAGCACCGACATAGCTGACGATGCCCATGCGGTGAAGTGTACCCACTTAGTCCTCGAGCATGAAGTATCTGTGCACCGAGGAATAACCGGCGTAGCTAGCGATGAAGCATGAGCGACGAATAGTCTGGTCAACTGGTCGGCGGTGAAGTGAGCATTGAGTAGAAGCGACCGGCGAACAGTCCGATCAACCGGTCGGCGACTGAGTCCATGAACCAAGCGGTCTGACTAGTTGATCGGTGGAGAAGTCCGAGTACCAGGTGGTCCGATCACCTGGACGATGATCCTGCAATACAAACATGTAGAACGGGTAGTACATGATGTAAAAATAAATAAACTCTAGAGAAAAATCAGCAATGGTGATGAAACGACGTATGCAGTTCGGTGATTAGTTGGTATGAAGATATATTTATATTTAATATAAACCACCCGAACAGTTAGTGTGTAGCTGAGTCTCCAGCCTTAGCTAGCTCGTTAACCATAACGCGGAGCGCAGAGCTTGTGCATATGTAGGAGGAATAGGCATGAGCAAGGAGCCGCTGCCGATCACCCATAACGCAGAGCGCGGAGCCCGTAGCACGTGTAGGGAGGAGCCAGAGACAGAGCCATCTCTAGAGGCGTCTAAGCATCAACATGACTGTTCGAGGGTTCGAAAAATCATTTGGAGAGCAAATATGGAGAAAACAGCTCGGAGAAACATTATGACGATATACGAAGATTGGAGAATATTTAGAAGAATATTAAAGCGTGACTTAGCTTTAGACGGAGCATCTGGTCAGCGGCATATGGCGTTATCTGGTTGGCATTGACGGTGAGCACCTGGCGGGCGGTGAGTTGTTGGTGAAGACGACCTCGGAGGTGGTTCCGAGATTGGATCTGCTGTCGCGGGGGTTCGTGTAGGCAATAATGAATCGTCATCGTGGACCAACATGGATCTCCACGAGATTGACAACGAGAACACGTTGTTGATTTGAGGTCCATCTAGCTCGCCATGGGATCAAGCGTACACCCCTACCTAGTGCGCTAACTATCGATAGAATATCGTCAACAGTCCACCGAGGAGTATCCCATGATGGTAGATTTATCGGTGGGGGTGCACGTAATCAGGAATTGGATGATGACACAAGGCATAGAGACAGCGATTTAGACAGGTTCGGGCTGTCTGATCGACGTAATACCCTACGTCCTGTGTCTTTAGTGTATTGTATTGAGATGTAGTAGATAGATCTTGTCCACTAGGGGACCCCTGCCTCTCCTTATATAGTCTGGAGGGACAGGATTACAAGGAAAGTATCATATTTAGTACTATACAATATCTTGTGGTGCATGCCAAGCAGCGTCGTGCACACCTTGATTTTGTGGGCTGGGCCACCTCTGATGGTGCGGCTCATGTCTTGTCTTGTAGATATCGGGGGCCACACCCCCATAGCTTAAGTGTGACATCTTAATTCATACATGTTTTAAGCCCTGTTTGGTTGGGCTGTGGCTTTTGGAAAGCAGCTGTGAGCTGTAGCTTTTACAAAAGCAGCTGTGAGATATGGGCTGTTGGAAAAGCCAAAGGCCCTTTGGTTAAGTAGTTGTGGCTTATGTACAAACTCCTACTACTCTTTCACTTACAAGCGGGCCTCGCCCATTAGTCTCACACAACTTCTTCTTCCCCTCATGGGCCAACTGTAGGGGTCGGAGTCCAGGCCGTTGGTGCATCAGGGTCGGGCTTGAGCCTAGTGGCACATCGGGGTTGAGGCTAGGGGCGCAGCGGGGAACGTCGACCAGGATGCTGGCGCATTGCGGACGCCATCGCATCAGAGCCACGAGGATGCTGGGTTGGGGTGGAGGACACCAGTGGAGGGACGCACGCCACTGAGGTTGCGCCCGCCTAAGGATGGGGTTGGAGGGATGAGCGACCTTCGTCGGTGCTCCTCGTCGGGCGTGGGGCCTCTCGCGGCCATTCATGGGGCGTCTCGTGGTCGAATCTAAGACCTAGGGGCAGAGGCGGTGAGGGGCGGCGGAGCTCACGCTGAGGGAGGCATGGCCAATGAGGAACACGCTGGCCTTTGGTGGGGCTATAGCCGGCTCGGGCAGGTCCAGCGAAGTAGCGATAGCCAGCGGGTCACGGTTCTCTCGCGGCCGTGGATGCGGAAGGGGCGACGGGAGCAGATGCGAGGCAGAATAGAAAAGAGCAAAATGTTATTTTCTTCCCATAATCAATAGCAGGTGGGTAATTTTTTGGCTCAAAAGCCAGTGAAAGCAAGGGTGGAGATGCTTTTGGATTTGTACTACAGTAAAAGTTGGTTTTGGTCAAAAGCAGATGTGGCTTTTGGTCCCTTTGTTTGAGCTTTTGGGTTTTGGGGACAAAAGCCACAGCCAAAAGCCCAACCAAACAGGGCCTTAGCTAAGCATGGCTACTGAATGAGTTTCATAATTTCTGAACAAGCAAATTAATTACTACCATTTAATTAAGTGTTAGTTAGTAATTAACATGTGACACATGATAATTATATAGTTCAACATTTTATGTAATACTATAGTGATATTAAGTGTTCTGTGTTACTACAACAGTAATGCTACAGCTAGTCCACACATTTTCTATTTTTACTTTCCTTTGATTTCCTTTAAGTAATTAACACACATTAACACAAGATAAATCATAACTAACATTTTCTATTTTTACTTTCCTTTGATTTCCTTTAAGTAATTAACACACATTAACACAAGATAAATCATAACTCATTCATACCACATCCAATGAACATGAAATTTTTACTACGACACATACTCAATATGGTTAAGCTACAATAAAAATCCCCTAATTTTTGGAGCACAAAAACAGTCCCTATAATTCAACACATTAAATTATAGGCAAACCTAGAGTTATTTATACAGCAATTATTTTTGACTAAAGCATGCGATTTTATGTGTTTATTGTGTAGTACTAGTTGTGTAGAGTTCATCAAACTTTGTTTGGTATTTTTCTGTTTTTTATCGGATTTACTATGAATTTTAGAAGTTTGCTCTTTAAACTGAAATTGATAAATTCGCAGAAAAGGGAAAGGCTCGCAGACCGATTTTTTGGCCCAAGTCGGCCCAGTAACGTGGCCCATGGCGGGATCCAGCACAGGCGCTGGCTATTTTGCTAAAGCGTCTCTGCTTTCGTTTCTAATTGTGAATCTACACTATACACTATTCAAATGAGTCACAATATTTTCATCTGGAACCCTGTATTTGTTTCTATTCTCGTTTTTGTAAGTCCCTGCTTCACCACGAATCAGAGCACGGGCACGGTGCGGTGGCCGCCGCCGATTCCGGCCAGGAGAGGGCGCGGCGGTGGCTGGCGAACCAGACATGGTGGTGCGCGGAGCCCGCGCGCTTCCAGAGCGTCCGCACGGACGGCAGGGCGCATCCCCGCGGTGGGCGGTAGCAGGAGCACGGCTGCCCGCCCGCACGCACGCGACGGCGGCGGTGTTTTGGCGAAACGGCGGCGATGCAGGGCTCTCCGTGGGGTTTCCTGCAAGGTCGTTTGGCACGGAGATGGCTCGAGGCAGCGGGGCCACGTGCGGTGGCGCCGCGCAGGGGCAGAGCAGCGCCGCGCCGGTAGTTGGTGCTCCGGCGGTCGACGTCGAGGCTCGCGGGAAGTTCGTTGAGGTCAAACGTGGTCGTGAGAGATAACAATCCGGTCGAGGTAGACTTCGAGTTGGCTGGCCACGGAGCCGTCCATGTGCGCGGCGGATCTTCAGTTCGTGGCGGGCGGCGGCAACGCTTCGAGCAGGCTCTCTGGTGGACGACTTCCACCGCAATCTCGTCCAGGCGCTAGCTAGGGACCTTGTGCACCACTAGGTGCAAGGAATTGGACGGGGGTGGCTTGAGCATCGCGAGTTTTGGAAAGGGCGATGGGCGGCCATGTCCGGATTTTATAGCCCTGAACGGCAAGGGCGGGGCTGGGGCTCGGCTTGGCGTCTAAGGCGAGGCGAGAGGGCGAACCAGGGGGTCGCCAACCGGAGAAGGTGTCATCCGGACGCGCTTGCTTGCCCACGAAGGCGAGGCACGCGGCAGTGCGCGGCACGGACACGAGCACGGCGGCGATGTCGGTTGCGGGGCGCGGCCATATGTGGCAAGGCAGCTGGCAAGCGTGGCGCGCAGACAGCGGGACGGCAGCCGGGTGAGTCATTTCGTCGAACACGTGGCGGTGGGTTCAGTTGGAATCAGCAGCAAGTTGCTGGTTTTGGCATATTACATTTTGATTCGGTCCGAGTCACTGTAACAAAATATCTTCATCTCAACCTGATCTACAAACTCTATTAAGAACTTAGGGTCATTAAAGGCTCGGATTAGCGGGTAATTAGTTCCAAAGTCGGCACTGTCAATCTTGTTTCACAGACTAGGAAAAATTCTAAGTCAATTTATAGTTCCAACTTTCGAGACTTAGTCTAAGTTCATTTAGCACTATTTCATCACCAAACTTTTGTACCACGTTGAAGTACATGATTTATACTACATTTCATATTATGGTGAAATTTTGAGTGTTTAGTTATTATTTATTTATTTGGCCTCCTAAAATACTATTAAGCTATTATTGGGATTTAGAGTTTTGTCTTGTTTAGCAAAAATTGTTTTTGTTCCTTCGTATTTTTGAGTTCCTTTATACACTAATCTTACCTTAATCTATCCTTGACCAAGTTAATGATCTAATGTTTAAAATTAATCGCCTTGCGAAAACCTAGGGTGTGACACTACCTGTCGGTACAGAAAGTGACCAACAAGTAAATATTTGTAGTTTTATCGTACATTATGATCAGAGGTGACCTAGCACTCAATGACACATGGTTTATACTGGTTCAGACAATGTACCCTACGTCCAGTTTGAGTCGGTCAGTGACTTTATTCCTGAGTCCAGGTGCTCAAAGTTTGCAGTGGGGTTACAAACGAGAAGGAGAAAGATGGGGGTACAAGAGGTCCGGTTGGAAGGACCGAGAGTAACGGGAGCCCCGCTATGAGCTAAATATTCGAGCGTGTGCTCGTGGTTTAAACCTGGTGGTTCTGTTGTTGTATAGTAGTGAACTTGATCGATCTAATGAATATGAATGTTGGGAGAGAGCGCATCCTCTTTTATAGATGAAGGGGATGGCCTTACAAGTGAGAGGAAGAGAGTACGTATGCTACTAAGCCTTGTTACCCATGCCGACGAGTACAGGATGATGGTAGGCGTCCATAATACTATTGAATATCAGATGCACGTGGAAGGTTGTGTTGTCTTCTGTGTATGGCAGACATCGGCGCCTGCCACACTGTTGATACCTAGAGACATGCAAGGGGTTTTATCATATTCGCTTGGTACGGTAAATGTCGGTATCCACAACACTGTTGATGCCTAGAGATATGTGGGAGAGCCTTACCATATGGGAGTTAATGGCGCCCACAATACTATAGGGGAAAAAGTCAGCGCCTACAACGCTGCTTGAGTTCTGTTGTGCCAGGAGGGTCACAGGGTACTGTATGGCAGGTGTGTAGGGTACGGTCCCTGGTATTACGGTTTGACTTGTGTGTCCTGCCTTACTTTCTCCGTCCATTCTCTAGTCCTTACCGAGCGGGCATCCCCGATCGGTTTGTCCTAGTCGGCTCTGAATGCGCCAGTTGAAGAAGAGCAGTGACCAGGGGTTTGGTGCATCCCCAGTCGAAGACGTGGGTCAGAGTTAGAAGTAGTGCTTTGGCCAGACCTTCTAGTCGGAGAGGCCATCCAGAGGTGGGCTGGAGACCGAAGCAAGCGCTTCGGTCAGAGAGGTGGGCTAGAGTCAAAAGCGGGTGACGTTCCTCCTCGGTCAGACCTTTCAGTCGGTGATTGGATCACCCTTCTGGCCTGTCTTTTAGGTAATTGGGCCGACCCATGAGTTGCGTGTTTGTTTGCAACGTTGCCTGCCGGACCGAGCTTTTGTTGGGAAGCCAGTCCGTGAGGGACACTGAGTTTATGAACCTAGCAGGAGCCCCCGAGCCCCGGACGATTTGGGCAGAATCGTCTGAGAGATTTTTGTCTTGACAGCGGGTGCGCACGAGCACACCCACGGGTGTAACCGGACGAGCATAACCGGACGCGTCCGGTCGTGATTTCTCACAACTGGAACCTTACTAGGAAATGACCAGACGCTGGGGTCCTGCTGTCCGATCACATTGAGCAGCTACGTCCGGTCATCACTTGACTGTTGAGATCGAGCCACCATGTTTGAACAGAGGTGACACGTGGCAAGCATCCGTTGACCGAACGCTGAGGTCCTGCGTCCGGTCGTTTCGACCGGCACGTCCGGTCACCCCGAGTTTTGCCCAATGAAGGGGTAACGGCTAGTTTAGCCCGTGGGGCTATAAATAGAAGGGTGTCTCGGCTATGGCTAGTGTTGAGCATCTCGAGGGACTTTGTGTCCATGCTTGAGAGTGCTTGGGAGCTTTCCATCTCACATATGTTTGATAGTGATCATTCGATTGTGTGAGAGAGCGATTCTAGTGCGATTGCATCATGAGGTTGCATCGAGTGGCACTAGGTGATCAAGTTGTAAGCCGATAGTGCTTGTTATACTTGGAGGTTGCCACCTCCTAGATGGCTTGGTGGTGGTCTCCGTCGAAGCCCGTAAGAATCTTGTACGGTGCTTTGGAGAAGAGCTTTGTGAGGAGCATTGTGCTTGCCCCACGGGAACCACGAAGAGCAACTCTAGTTGAGCAGTGTCATTGAGCTACCCTCACTTTCGGGGTAGGTTCTTGTGGTGCCCGACGTGCGGGCTTGGCGGGTGATGCCAATTAGCCGCCGAACCACCAAGTGAGCAGTCGACACAACGGAGACGTAGCGTGTTGGCAAGCACATGAACCTCGGGAGAAAATCACCAGTGTCAACCTTGTTCTTCCCATTGGTTTTCAACCCCTTTACACAAGCTTGTGATTATTTTTATATACATTGTGCTTGTGTAGTTGCTCTTGTAATTAGTTAGCTTGTGTAGCTCACTAGTTACCTTCTTGCTTGTGTAGCATAGAAGTAGCTCCCTTGCGTGGCTAATTTGGTTTGTGTAACCTTATTAGTCATATTGCTTAGTTTGTGTAGCTAAGTATTTACGCTCTCTAATTTGGCATTGATTGCCTTGTTATTGAGCATTGCTAGTGAGCTTAGTTGGCTTTGTGCTTTTGCTTACTAGCATGTGTAGGACCTCCATTGTTGCTTAAAGTACTAGTTGCATAGGTTTGTGTGACCTTGCTTCTAAAACTAGTTAGGTGAGCTCTAGCTAGCCCGACACCTTTGTTGCTTAATTAGTATCTTTGGAAGATGCTAGAGAACATAAATAGAGGGGTGTAGTCTTAGCTAGACCGATAGTTTTAATTCCACACATGTTTTGGTTAGCCGACATGATTAATTTTAGAAAGGACTATTCATCCCTCCCTCTAGTCTGCCATCTCGACCACACACCTTATGGCCTGTCGTTTAGGTAATTAGGTCGGCCCATGAGTTGCGTGTTTGTTTGCAATATTGCTTGCTGGGCTGAGACTTTGTTGGGAAGCCGGTCCATGAGGGACCCCTGAGTTTATGAACCCGATAGGAGCCCCCGGACGATTCGGGCAGAATCATCTGGGGGATTTTTGTCTTGACTGTGGGTGCGCGCGAGTGCACCCGTGGGTGTAGCCCCCAGGCGATTCAGGCAGAATCGTCTGGGGGTTTTCTTGTTGCTAGCGGGGGAAGTTTCATTTCGTCAGCGGGTGCGCGTGAACGCACCCGCGGGTGTAGCCCCCGAGCCCTCGGGCGATTCAGGCAGAATCATCTGGGGGATTTTTGTCAACGTGCGTGCGTGCATGTTTTTTAGTCGAGACAGAGTCATTAACCAAGGCATAGGTGCACACTATGGGATTGAGCGAGTTTAGAGTCATGGATCCTAACGTCGGTGCGCACCGTGGGATCGAGGCAGTTAGCTTAGGGATCAAACGAGACAGAGCTCGTGGATCCTGACGTCGGTGCGTGCCGTGGGATCAGGCAAGGCAGTTAGTTGTAGGGATCGGGTGAGACAGAGCACGCGGATTCTAAAGGGGTGACTTTGGGGTCACAGACCCAGGCATTTTGGCATGCAGTCAAGGCGTAGATGAGGGATGGGGCAAGTTCAGGGTCATAGACCTAGACATTTGGTGTGCAATCGAAGCGTAGCCAAGGGATGGGGTGAGTTTGGGGTCACAGACCTAGGCGTTTGGTATGCAGTCAAAGCATAGCCAAGGGATGGGGCGAGTTCGGGGTCATAGACCAAGGCGTTTGGTATGCAGTCGAAGCATAGCTGAGGAATGGGGCGAGTTAGGGGTCGCAGACCTAGGTGTTTTGGGTGTCTTGAGCCCCCGAGCCCCGTTGGGCTTTGGTAGGGGTTGGTTTGAGTCGAAGACGTGGGTCGGAGTCAGAAGTAGTGCTTTGGCCAGGCCTTCCTATCAGAGAGGTCGTTCGGAGGTGGACTGGAGACCGAAGCGAGCGCTCCGATTGAAGAGGTGGTCTAGAGTTGGAAACAGGCGTCGTTCCTCCTCGGTCAGACCTTCTGGTCGGTGATTGGATCGCCCTTATGAAAGGTTCTTGTGTGGTTTTAGTAATTGAGTGACAACCTAGGTGGACTAATTATGTTTATATGAGATACATAGGTGATTAGTCCATAGGTACATATGTGTGAGTAACATATGCCATGAAGGTGAAAATGGCTTGGAGATGTTACAATGCTCACACATGTGATGATGAAGGAGCTCATTGCAAATGAGACATGACATTGAGTCATGTGATCAAGGTGGAGAAGATCAAGACATGACTTGGCTTGATGGACTGGTTGCAAGCATGAAGGGCAAGTTGGAGGCTTTGGAACGATGGACTATGTGGCGGTGAATCTTAAGCAAGACTTGGCGCTGATGGATGAAGGCAACGGTGAAAAGCAAGTGAAGTCAAGATCGATGAACCAATATGATCATGTGATAATATGAAGTGGATCATATCATTATTGATTATGTTGGTGCATGTGTTGCATCGACATTGGAGGAGATGAAATGGAATGTGCAAGGCAAAGGTATAACTTAGGGCATTTTATTTCACCAGTCATAGGAGTATAGAGAAGTTTATGACCGAGCTTAGGATAGATGGCCATACTATTGAGAGGGGCAAACTTGTTTGCATATCGGTAATCTAGTGCCACTTAAGTGATCTAACTTTGCATCATCGCTAGGATTGAGTGGCGTGGCAAGTTGAGTGGCTAATCCTTTAGAAAATGATTGTAAAAATGCTAACACACATACACATGGTAGTGTACACTTGGTGATGTTGGCACATTTATAAAGGAGATGAAGTTGGAGTTGATGTGGATCAACTCGGTGAAGGAACAGAGGCAAGGGTTCGAAACTCCACCGGCATCGTATATAGAAAAGATAGGGTCTCACAGAGTGGACCAGACGTAGGTTCTTGCGGTGCCCAATGTGCGGGCTTGGTGAGTGATGCCAATTAGCCACCGAACCACCAAGTGAGTGGTCGACACAACAGGGACATAGCGTGTTGGCAAGCACATGAACCTTGGGAGAAAATCACCATGTCAACCTTGTTCTTCCCGTTGGTTTGCAATCCCTTTACACAAGCTTGTGATTACTTTTATATACATTGTGCTTGTGTAGTTGCTCTTGTAATTAGTTAGCTTGTGTAGCTCACTAGTTACCTTCTTACTTGTGTAGCATAGAAGTAGCGCCCTTGCGTGGCTAATTTGGTTTGTGTAACCTTGTTAGTCACATATGTGTAGCTAAGTATTTGCGCTCTCTAATTTGGCATTGGTTGCCTTGTTATTGAGCATTGCTAGTGAGCTTAGTTGGCTTTGTGCTTTTGCTTACTAGCATGTGTAGGAGCTCCCTTGTTGCTTAAAGTACTAGTGGCATAGGTTTGTGTGACCTTGCTTCTTAAATTGGTTAGATGAGCTCTAGCTAGCCCGACACCTTTGTTGCTTAATTAGTATCTTTGGAAGGTGCTAGAGAATATAAATAGAGGGGTGTAGTCTTGGCTAGACCGATAGTTTTTATTTCGCATATATTTTGGTTAGTCGACGTGATTAATTTTAGAAAGAACTATTCACCCCCCCTCTAGTCCACCATCTTGACCTCACAAGTGGTATCAAAGCTAGGTCTCTCATTTGTGGTCTTTGCCTACCCGAGAGGATGGTGACTTATGGGCTAGATGTTGCTTGTCCACATATTTTTTATGGCACACACTTTACACGATTGAAAAATTGGATGATATGCAATTTTAAGTTTATTTGTCCTCAAATGTGGTGGATAGTAGATGTAGGCTTTTGTCATGTGTTGGATGAAGATAATCTAACTCAAGCACAAGAGAAATGCCTAGATCTCAATATCCAAGCTACTAACATCATGTATAGATCCTTGCATGATAACATCTTTGGAGAGATCATTGACATGAAGACCGCCCATGAGATTTGGAGTTATCTCAATGAGAAGTATGGGATGGTCTCTGATGATGATGATGAGCCCAAGAAGGAGGCACATGAGTGTGTTGAGCATGATCACAATGTGGTGATTGAGAAAGATTGCTCCACCTCATGGTTAAGTGATGAAGATAATGATCATATCACAAGATCACTTGACAAGATTGATGATGATGCCACAAGTGATGCCAATGATGATGCTACTCCATGCACACATGATGGTGATAATGATGGATCATGCTCAGGGTACGAGAGTGATGTTTCTTCAAGTTCTCAAACTACATCACATTGCTTCATGTCACAAGGTGATACTAAGGTATCTAATGTAAATGTGATTGATCTTGATTCATATGAGGAGCTTCTAGATAAATATGATTGCATGATCAAAGCTTTAGAAAAAGATATGTCTAAAATCGAGAAATTGAAAATTGAAAACTCTTTTCTAAAGAACACATGTGAACAACAAAAACATCTACTTTATGTTACTACTTGTTCACATGAGGAGCTAAAATTGGCTCATGATAACTTGGTATAAGACCATGCTTTTCTCACTATGGAGATTTCTAATGGAAAAACTAAAACAAGTGAGAGCTCATCACATGAGTCAATTGATCAATCATATATTGTTGCTAACCCTTGTTATGTAGGCAAGAAGCATGTATCCACCTCTTGTGATGATTTATTAAAAATGCCATATTCTTCACAAATGGATGATTGTCCTACTTCTATGTCTTGTGAGACTAACCTTTTGAAGGAGAACAATGAGCTTAAAATGAAGTGAAGAAATTGAGCAACAAGTTAGAGAGGTGCTATAGCTCAAAAGTCACCTTTGAGCACATGTTGAAGACTCAAAGAAACTATGGTGATAAGTGTGGCCTTGGCTTCAAGAAGAAGATGACAAAGGGCGAAAATAAAGAGAGAAAGAAAGATGAAGAAGCTACAATAAATAAAGCTCTCTCATACCATGTGCTACCAGTGTCATGAAGCGGGACACCTTGCAAGTGATTGCCCTAACATTGAGAAGCTCAAGAAGATAAAAGAAGAAGAGAGGCTCAAGCATGTAAAGTGCTTCAAGTGCCATACTTGGGGTCACCTTACCTCAATGTGCCCAACCAAGTAATTCGGTGAAGCAACTTGAAGAGCCTCAACAAAAGCCACAAGTTGAGCAAAAGAAGACACCCCAAGAGCAAATCAAGATCAACCATGAAGATGGTGGTAAATTGATGATAAAGAAGAAGAAAACTAGAAGGGGTGAAAAAGCAAGAGAAAGAGCAATGCGTCCAAGAATGAATCAAGATACAAAGCAAATGAGCAAGAACAAAGAAGAGAAAATAGAGAAGATTGCTCACATGAGATGCTATAGTTGTGACACATTGGGCCACCTAGCTTCGGGTTGTCCAAACAAGCTTAAGAAGAAGGCTCAAGCAAATAAGGAGAAGCAAGGCAATGAGAAGCACAACATGAGCAAGGAAGAAAAGGCTCAAGCAAAGGGAAAGTGCTACTCATGTCGGGAAATGGGACACATGTCACATTCATATCCCCTAGGTAACACTCCTAAGTCTATCTCAATTGATGATGATTCTATACTTAGAAAGGATGGTAATGGTACCTCTATGGTTGCTATTACAAAGCATCCCGCTACTCAATCTAAGGCTATGCTTAAATATGTTACTCCTAACTTGAGAGGACCCAAACTAGTTTGGATACCATCAAAAAGTGGATGATTGTTTGTATGTACCATCGGCATTGGAGACTTGATTCAATTGATTTCATATTGAACATCATATGTTGAGTCAAGATATAAAGCCTAGTGCACATCCAAACCCAATGCCAAGTGAAAATTGAGTGAAGTCCAAATGCTATCAACATACAAGTGTCATATTTAAGTTGTTGGTGATTCATTGGATATATTTGATGACTTGCAAATAATTGAGTTGGAGCTTAATAGTTGGATGATCAAGAGCTAGCCAAGGTATATCTCTTGTTGATCATTTTATTTGGGTGCATATGAGTTGATTGAATTAGATAAATATGCAATGTTGCTTGCTATGAGATGATTGAATGGATAATTGATTAGTAGTCAAGTTTGGATTGATTTGTATTGGATAAGTTCATAAGATGACATTTAGTAAGTGGATTGAATGGATTTATGTCTTGTGAAAGTATTCAAATAAGTTAGCTTCAAGTTTGATTCATATTTGATGAAGTATAGCTCAAGTGATTGAAATATGTCCTATATTGAAAATCTGAGTGAGCTATGATCTTAGCCATGTTTGAGTGATCAAAACTTATTGGATTGACATAAACATTGGTGTACATGCTCTAGACTTTTGGTATAAGATTTTGTACAAATTTTATGACAATTGGACAAGAGATGCTTCGGTTTTGGAGTGGATCTTGTCAGCTATAGGGCAGCAGTTTTCAGCATGTAGCAGTGGTGAAAGAATTAAAATCTAGTAGCAATATAGAAGTCAAATGAAGCTCAAATTTTTACATCTGCTAGATAACTTAGTTATGCACACCTCCACCAAATTTCAGGGTATTTAAATTTATACTTTGGGAGATATGCATTTTTCTTTGAAGAGTATAAAATCTACCAGAAAAGTGACAAATATTGGATTGATCTAGAGTCACTTTGATTGAAAGGTCCTCAAGTTGGAAACATGTTTATAAGTAACTGAGACACCTAAGTTTGGTTTTGAGATGATCTAGAAGCATGACAAGCAAAGAGTACAAGGCCATTTGATTGTGGAGTGTACTTTGCACACTTTTAGTACTCAAGATGAAGATCAAGATCAAACTCAAGTTGAAGATGAGTTTAAGTTCTAGATATGATTAGAGATCATTTGGTAGAAAGAAAAGCAAGTAAAAAGAAAATGACTTAAAGAAGGAATTAAGGTTACTCATCAAGTTAAGTCCATCACTTGGATCAATCAATCAAACTATTTCAAGTGAGTATCAAGAATGGTTCTTTGGAAAGAGGTCACTTCTCCCTAGTGTAGGGGCTTGCCGCCTATGTATAGGTAAACTAAGCATGGTACTTGGAAGGCTAACATGGAAGTGATGATTCGAGGGACATTTGAGATGCTTCATTGAAGCAATTAAAAGGATTGGTCAAGAAAAGAAAGCAACACCCAAAAGAGAGCTAGTCATGATATTTCAAGTGGTATTTCAAATAATTCTCTCATACAAGCAAATATCAAAACATGAAGCAAGCCAACCACAACAAGAAAGTGCACTTGATCGTAAGTGATATTCATTTCATATGGGTGAAGAGTGGAATTCAAAATGGTGTCTATTGGTCTTCACCAAGCTTATAATTAGGACTTCACATTGCTATTGGTGTAATGAATTGGAATCTATGTGACTATCCTCTACTCCAACATAGCAAAGGTATCATTGTAATATGTATGATCATTTCATCTCTTACTAGTATGCGATTAGTGCATATAGTTCATACTTCATAGGATCATGCATAACAAATGAAATATTAAAATTCATAGCCTACCACTATTGCTTGAATAATCTGTTGATCTAGTGGTTAGTATATGAATTTGTTCATGAGCTAGTGAACCCAAGTACTTGACTCAATTTGGATTGCTAACAAGTAACAAATACAACATTGGCAATATAACCCTTGCAAGAGGTGTGAAGAAGCTTGTCATTAGGTTCAAACCAGACTTGGAAGCTTATGCAAATCAATTTAGTTCAAGTCAACCATAGAAGCTCATGATAGTGATAAGAATACAAGCACAAAACAACAATACAAATGGATATCTAGTTTGTTTGTTACAAGTGGTATCTAGACTCAAGTATTTCATCAAGAATCTATAAGTGATGTCTAGATCAACTCACAAGTGATATCCTATAAGTGGTACTCATGAAGATAGCAAATGTTCAAGAAATGATTTTTTATTGATAAATCCAACAAGTGGTTTCATACTAAAAAATTCTTTTAAGTGGTATCACATCTACACATGGTATCAATCATGTAAGATGATGGTTCCACAAGTGATCCTCAACTTTAAGAGATCATCAAATGAAAAATACATCCCTCACCTACAAGACCTCAAGTGTATCAAATGGATGACCCATGCTATCACATAGGGGGAGGTGTCACACAAATTAATATCAAGATCAAAGATCCTATGTGTGGTATATCAAGAAGCCCTACACAAGATACAAGTGGTACAAGTTACAAGTGGTATCTACAAGTGATGTCATTCCAACAATCAAGTGATGTCCATAAAAAATCCAAGATTCAAGCGTCAACCATCTACCCTAAATGTATATCTTTGCATCAATGAGAAGCACACCTTTTATAAAAATTGATGACAAAGGAGGGAGATTGTACAAAGATATGAAAGCTTTGTGATTATGATTGTACAAGGGGAGAGATAAGATATGAAAGCTTTGGGAGAGATTAAAACAAAGTAGAGGTTGGACATGAACATGGACAAAGAGGGAGCAACATTAAAGAAAAGAGATAGATCAAAATTCTTGGATAAGAGAAGCACACAAGTAGGGGGAGCAAGCTCATGAACTTTGATTGATTGCATTTGATATGTGCATATTTATGTGCTTGCTTGCATTTCATAAGTTCTTAAATTTCAATATGCATGCTTGTGGTAGATATGCTAGTTGTAGAATTTTATTGATGAAATAAAAACTAGCATGCATAGGATGATAGCTAGACACTTGGTATGCTTTTGAAGTAATGCTAGTACCATGGTTTTAATGTTGATCTCATGAGGTATCTAGTGATTTTATTTCCAAGTGATATCTAGCTAACCATGGTGCTAAGGATGAACTTAAAGGTGCAACTCCGATTGGTATCACGCTTCAAAGGTTTACTCTATACACCTTAGCAGTCATTTGGTAGTAATTACTCTCCTACAATTCTATTCTATGCATATGTGTGAGTTTCAAACCAAACACTCTAGCACATATGTAGAGGGAGTTAATACTACCGTTTCGGGTTTGTGTTACTTGTCCAAAATCATTTTCACATGGTAAAATTGCTTGGCCAATCAACATAAATCCAAAAGAGCCTAATTTCTATATCTTTGTAGAGTTGTCATCAATTACCAAAAAGGGAGAGATTGAAAGGTCCTTGTGTGGTTTTGGTAATTGAGTGACAACCTAGGTGGACTAATTATGTTTATATGAGATACACAGGTGATTAGTCTATAGGTACATGTGTGTGAGCAACATATGCCATGAAGGTGAAAATGGCTTTGAGATGTTGCAAAGCTCACACATGTGATGATGAAGGAGCTCATTGCAAATGAGACATGACATTGAGTCATGTGATCAAGGTGGAGAAGATCAAGACAAGACTTGGCTTGATGGACCGGTTGCAAGCATGAAGGGCAAGTTGGAGGCTTTGGAGTGATGGACCGCGTGGTGGTGAAGCTTAAGCAAGACTTGGTGCCGATGGACGAAGGCAACGGTGAAAAGCAAGTGAAGTCAAGATCAATGAACCAATATGATCATATGATGATATGAAGTGGATCATATCATTGTTGATTGTGTTGGTGCATGTGTTGCATCGACATTGGAGGAGATGGAATGGAATGCGCAAGGCAAAGGTATAACCTAGGGCATTTCATTTCACCGGTCATAGGTGTGTAGAGAAGTTTATGACTAGGTTTAGGATAGATGGCCATACTATCAAGAGGGGCAAACTTGTTTGTATATCGGCCATCTAGTGCCACTTAAGTGATCTAACTTTGCATCATCGCTAGAATTGAGTGGCGTGGCAAGTTGAGTGGCTAATCCTTTGGAAAATGATTGTGAAAATGCTAACACACATACACATGGTGGTGTACACTTGGTGGTGTTGGCATATTTATAAAGAAGATGAAGTTGGAGTTGATGTGGATCAACTTGGTGAAGGAATGGAGGCAAGGGTTTGAAACTCCACCGGCACCGTATACTGAAAAGACAGGGTCTCACAGAGTGGACCGGACATTGGTCATGTGGTGACCTGGACATTGGGGTCCTGCTTCCGGATCAGTGGCAGCAAAGAACATGTAGGCGTTGGTCTTCGACCAGACACTGGTGTTAAAAGTGACCGGACATTAGCCGGGTGCGTCCGGTCACACTAGTGTGGCATGCACAGAGGAGGCGTTGGGTGACCTGACGCTGGGTGAGTCTGGTCGAGCATGACTAGACATGTCTGGTCATGATTTCTCATGACTGGAACCTTAGTAGAAATGACCGGACGCTGGGGTCCTGCGTCTAGTCACTTTGAGCAGCTACGTCCGGTCATCACTTGACCGTTAAGATCGAGCGACCATGTTTGAATGCAGGCGACACATGGCAAGCATCCATTGACTAGAC
This sequence comes from Miscanthus floridulus, assembly GCF_019320115.1. Taxonomy (NCBI): domain Eukaryota; kingdom Viridiplantae; phylum Streptophyta; class Magnoliopsida; order Poales; family Poaceae; genus Miscanthus; species Miscanthus floridulus. Next base: position 176,067,260 of record NC_089581.1, on the reverse strand, counting down.
TCTGAGGTCCTACGTCTAGTCGTTTTGACCGACACATTCGGTCACCCTGAGTTTTGCCCAATGATGGGGTAACGGCTAGTTCAGCCCATGGGGCTATAAATAGAAGGGTGTCTTGGGCATGGCTAGTGTTGAGCACCTCGGGGGACTTTGTGTCCATGCTTGAGAGTGCTTGGGAGCCCTCCATCTCACATATGCTTGATAGTGATCATTTGATTATGTGAGAGAGCGATTTTAGTGCGATTGCATCATGAGGTTGCATCGAGTGGCACTAGATGATCGAGTTGGAAAGCCGGGGGTGCTTGTTACTCTTAGAGGTTGCCACCTCCTAGATGGCTTGGTGGTGGTCTCCATCGAAGCCCACAAGAATCTTGTGCGGTGCTCTGGAGAAGAGCTTTGTGAGGGGCATTATGCTCGCCTCACGGGAGCCACGAAGAGCAACTCTAGTTGAGCGTGTCATTGAGCTACCCTCACTTTTAGGGTAGGTTCTTGCAGGTGCCCGACGTGCGGGCTTGGTGGGTGATGCCAATTAGCTATCGAACCACCAAGTGAGCGGTCGACACAATAGGGATGTAGCGTGTTGGCAAGCATGTGAACCTCTGGAGAAAATCACCGTGTCAACCTTGTTCTTCTCGTTGGTTTGCAATCCCTTTACACAAGCTTGTGATTACTTTTATATACATTGTGCTTGTGTAGTTGCTCTTGTAATTAGTTAGCTTGTGTAGCTCACTAGTTACCTTCTTGCTTGTGTAGTATAGAAGTAGCTCCCTTGCGTGGCTAATTTGGTTTGTGTAACCTTGTTAGTCACATTGCTTAGTTTGTGTAGCTAAGTATTTGTGCTCTCTAATTTGGCATTAGTTGCCTTGTTATTGAGCATTGCTAGTGAGCTTAGTTGGCTTTGTGCTTTTGCTTACTAGCATGTGTAGGAGCTCCCTTGTTGCTTAAAGTACTAGTGGTATAGGTTTGTGTGACATTGCTTCTAAAATTGGTTAGGTGAGCTCTAGCTAGCCTGACACCTTTATTGCTTTATTAGTATCTTTAGAAGGTGCTAGAGAACATAAATAGAGGGGTGTAGTCTTGGCTAGACCGATAGTTTTAATTCTGCACATGTTTCGGTTAGCCGACGTGATTAATTTTAGAAAGGACTATTCACCCCCCTCTAGTCTGCCATCTTGACCTCACACCTTATGGCCTGTCGTTTAGGTAATTGGGTTGACCCATGAGTTGCGTGTTTGTTTGTAATGTTGCCTGCTGGGTCAAGCCTTTAACGAGAAGCTGGTCCATGAGGGACCCCAAGTTTATGAACCCGACAGGAGCCCCTGGGCAATTCGGGCAGAATCGTCTAGGGGATTTTTATCTTGATGGTGGGTGCGCTTGAGCACACCCG